>NC_085138.1:220139737-220440324 GCF_035046485.1 Aedes albopictus
GTGTGTGTGTGTGTGTGTGTGTGTGTGTGTGTGTGTGTGTGTGTGTGTGTGTGTGTGTGTGTGTGTGTGTGTGTGTGCGTGTGTGTGTGTGTGTGTGTGTGTGTGTGTGTGTGTGTGTGTGTGTGTGTGTGTGTATGTATGTGTGTGTGTGTGTATGTGTGTGTATGTGTACAAAAAGGTCACCTCATTTTTAGATAGTAAATATGAAACGATTTCAACGACCGATGGTTCATTCGACGGGGTATATTGCGCCATTGTTTCCTATTGAAAATGGTTCAGATCGGTCCAGCCGTTCCAGAGTTGTGGCCATTTAGGTGTTCCGGACCGGTACCCCAGGAAGGGGCCAGATATGAAAATGCATCAAACTCATGCATGCGACCCATCAAACCACGGCATATTCGACTATCTGATGAACGGGAAGTAGAAAAATAGTCTCAGACTATATCTGAACCGGTAGTATTCCGGAACCGGTTCCGGGTGCCCCGCCGGAAGTGGCCAAATCAGAAAGGTAACAAACCCATACATGCGACACGTCCAATAGAGGCTTTTTCGATAACCAGTTGAATGGTAAGCAGGAAAATAGTTTCAGATCATATATGAACCGGTAGTGTTCCGGAACCGGTTGCAGGTGTCCCGCCGGAAGTGGCCAATTAAAAAAGTGAATCAAACCCAGGCATGCGACACATCAAAGAACAGCTTTTTCAATAACCAGATGAACAGTGAGCAGGAAAATAGTTTCAGACTATATCTGAACCGGTTGTGTTCCGAAACCGGTTGCAGGTGTCCCGCCGGAAGTGGCCAATTAAAAAAGTGAACCAAACCCAGGCATGCGAGACATCAAAGAGCGGCTTTTTCGATAACCAGATGAACGGTAAGCAGGAAAATAGTTTCAGACCATATTTGAACCGGTTGTGTTCCGGAACCGGTTCCAGAGGTCCCGCCGGAAGTGGCCAATTAAAAAGATGAACCAAACCCAGGCATGCAAGACATTAAAGAGTTGGTGTCCCACTGGAAGTGGGCAATTAAAACGGTGAACCAAACCCATGCATGCGTCACATCAAAAAGCGGTTTTTTCGATAACCAGATGAGCGGTAAGCAGGAAAATAGTTTCAGACCATATCTGAACCGGTTGTGTTCCGGAACCGGTTCCAGATGTCCCGCCGGAAGTGGCCAATTAAAAAGGTGAACGAAATCCAGGCATGCAAGACATCAAAGAGCGGCTTTTTCGATAACCAGATGAACGGTAAGCAGGAAAATAGTTTCAGACCATATCTGAACCGGTTGTGTTCCGGAGCCGGTTCCAGGTGTCCCGTCGGAAGTGACCAATTAAAAAACTGAACCAAACCCTTGCATGCGAAACATCAAATAATCAAAAATATTCGATAACCAGATAAACGGGCGGCAAGACTATAGTCTCTGACCACACCTTAGATTACCGGCGGTGTTGCAGAATCAGGATTGGATGCATCGCTGAAATTACGAAGGTGAACAAAATCGATGCGAACGATTTAAATGCGTGAATGAACAAAATCTTGATAAAAATTTAAGCGATCTTGTCAAATTACACCATTTTAGATTTCTGAGGCGTCATTATACAGTAGGATGGATCAACGTTGTATGCAAAAAAAAATTATAGCACCAATTCCCTTTTACGTCTAAAATTATTGCAAACAATTTTGATGCAACTGGTTGAGCCCTCGCGCTCTGTAACACGGTTGAAATTTGAATGGGTTCTGTTATGAAAAATTTCGCTTACTTGCGCTTTTTTGTCAAATTTTACATGCAACTTGTAACCAATGATAATAAAATATAGGCTAAAGTGTACAGAAATTTTTTTGCCGAAATGTCTTGATAATGATCAGCATTCAGTGCAAGCGAAGGTGGTCAAGCAGACAACTGAGAGGTTTGATATTTTTCAGCTCTTTCTATATGTTTAACATAGCGTCAGAATATGAGCCATCAATAAGTTTCCAAATTCGATTATGGCTTTGATAAAAATTTTGCTTATCTGAATAAGACTGACACAAATTTCGATTTTCTCTTAAGTCAAGAGGGCCCCCGCCTTGGAAATTTTGGTCGGAATGCAACATATTGAGGAAGGGCTCAAATAAATGAACCAATAAATTTTTCAATTTTAAGAGTAAATTAGAGTCTTCCAGAAAATTTCTCATCAAATCCGATGAGTTAAGCGGTTTTGTTAATTGTTTGAGTATTTTTTCATCAAATAAATTTATTATTTATCAAGTACATCTCCCCATTGACGAGTCAACGAGCACTGTGACAAAAAAAGAAATTGAGATTTATTCCGTTCTAGAGTATTCTCAGGATTCAAGAACACTTCGGCTAATGGCGACGGAAAAATCTTGAGTACATATTCGACGAGAAAGGCACTATCACCACTAGGTGGATTAATCTGGGTTTTTCTCAAAACAATACTCCTTTCTACACTAACGTTATCTTTTCATGGCATATCGCAAGCTACACACCCTTTATATAAGTTTGATAATGTTTTTTTATTCAAAAGTGTTAAAATACTTGATAATTCTTTTTTTTTTCTTTTTATCGTTCATTCTATTAGCCTTGAACTGACTAAGCTTAACACTGATGTTGACCTTGGGCTACACCCGGCTCAACTTCACAAAGCTTGGTAATGAGCTGAAACTCTATGCAAGTTTTTTTTATCGGTATGGTCTCTACAGTACTCTTGATTATCTTCCAAATTATAGTTCAAACTGCTTGCTAAGCAAGCATTCGTTTTCTGCACTGTTGCATTGGCCATGAGCTTCACAGGGCGCAATGAATATGTTAGCCATGGGCTCGACCCGACGCAACATTTTAAATGCTTGGCAATGAGCTGAAACTCTACGCAAGTATCAATTTCTTTGTTTTGATTGTATTGGCCATGAGCTATACTCGACGCAATACATATGTTGGACATGGGCTTCACCCGACGCAACATTCAAAATACTTGGCAATGAGCTAAATTCTACGCAAGCATTTCTCATCACTCAGTAAGAAAATGTTTATTTCTGGCAACCACGCCGCATGAAGAACTCACCCTCTGCCAAGCTGACACTTTTCAGCACCATTCGCGGAACTCACTTTGACCATAACAAAAATGCTTTCATTTTTCAACTTTCTTTATGTTTTTATGGCGATAAAACTATTGCAAATATCATGGCAGGATCGCCAATGTGGTATTCTGACTCCATCATATTAACTAGCCTTACATCATCCAGATCAATCACTAGAAAACACACTTCTTTTCACAACCCATGTGCACTCACTTCTCCGTCTCTTCGGTCCTCCACCCAAACTGTTCGCTGTCTCTCGGGCACTCTTCTCAGGATGCCACAGTCTAGTGGGAGGGTACCAGATAAAACTAGTTTTTCAACAAATTTTCTTATTTTTCGTAATTTTCAATGTAACAGTAGGGTTCCGAGCCAATTGGGCATACATACATAATTACATACATTTATTTGTTCATAATCAACAACAGTACGCCACAATACTCGGTTTGTGGCTGCCGCTCTCCATCCTCAGTCGCGCCCAATGCTCGCCAGGTCACGCTTCACCGCCAATGCTCGCCAGGTCCGCCCATCGTGCTCTCTGCGCTCCACAGCTTCGTGTGCCAACCGGATCAGTAGCAAACATCAGCTTTGCAGGGTTGTGGTCCGGCATTCTTGCAACATGCCTTGTCCACCGTATCCTTCCGGCTTTGGCCACCTCTGGATACTGGGTTCGCCGTAGAGTGCAGCGTTGTTCATTCTTCTCCGCCACACACCGTTCTCCTGCACACCGCCGAAAATCGTCATTAGCACGCGTCACTCGAAAACTCCGAGTGCTTGCAGATCCTCCTCGAGCATGGTCCATGTCACGTTTCAGGTATAATCAAAATAAATGAACAGATGACGTCATATCGATGATTAATTATCTTATTCTTCGAAATTTTGTTTCATTGAGAGCATATCAATTGTTGTTTCGACCACTATAGCAATAATATGGTGCACGTACCAAAGATGTTTTTTGCAATTGCAGGCTGTTATGAAGCATAATAATGGTGTTTTAACAATTTTTCTTGATTATCATAACAGTTTCATACATATTCCCATCACTGTTGTATCGCGTACCCTATTTACGGTTTTAAGAGATAAGCAACTTTGACTGTGTCCCCGAAATACATTCTAGTTGAACACATTTTTTTGCGAATCAGTTTTTGAGTTGGTGTACCTGCCTCCGAAATACTTTGCTTTTTCGTGTCAACACGGTTGAAATTTTCCGTGTGGCTTCAACCGCTAGGTGTCGCGCGACCAACAGCATGAAATATTTATCAATTTCTGACTCGGGAAATGGCCTTCTCTTCTCTGGTTTTGTACATGATGCATTTGGTGCGTGGGTGAATATTTTTCGACCGCAGTTTCTTCTGGAGCCCGTAGTAGGTCCGACTTCCGCTGATGATGCGCCTCCGAATTTCACAACTCACGTTGTTGTCAGCCGTCAGTAAGGATCCGAGGTAGACGAATTCCTCCACCACCTCAAAAGTATCCCAGTCTATCGTAACACTACTACCCAGACGGATCCGGTCGTGTTCGGTTCCGCCTACCAGCATGTACTTTGTTTTTGAGGCATTCACCAGTTCGACCTTTGCTGCTTCGCGTTCCAGGCGGGTGTACACTGTACAGCTCTGCCACCGTTCCAAATGTTCTGGCGATAATGACCATGTCGTCTGCAAAGTACACAAATTGACCGGATTTTGTGAAAATCGTTCCTCGGCTGTTCAGCCCGGCTCGTCGCACCACACTCTGAAGAGCGATGTTGAAGAGTAGGCATGAGATTTCGTCACCTTGTCGCAGTCCCTGGCGAGATTCGAATGAACTGGATAGTCCATCGTTACTTTAATAAGTCTATTCTGCTTCCCAGGAAAGTCGTTTTTGTCCATGATTCTCCATAGCTCTGCGCGGTCGATACTGTCGTATGCCGCTTTGAAGTGGTGGTGCGTTGGGATCTGGTATTCACGGCATTTCTGGAGGATTCACCGTACGGTGAAGATCTGGTCCGTTGTCGACCGGTCGTCGATGAAGCCGGCTTGATAACATCCCACGAACTCATTCGTTTTCGGTGACAGACGGCGGAAGATGATCTGAGATAGCACTTTGTAGGCAGCATTCAAAACAGTGAAGTTCTCACATTCCAAATGGTCGCCTCTCTTGTGAGTGGGGCAGATTATCCATTCCTTCCACTCCTCCGGTAGCTGTTCGGTTTCCCAGATCCTATAGGATAGCCATAGCTATCAGCCGATGCAGACAAGTGGCCAACTTCTCTGGGCCTATCTTGATGAATTAAACTGCGATACCATCCTTACCAGCTGCTTTGTTGGTTTTGAGCTCAGCGTGGGAGTTGGTTCATTTCCGTCCTCCGCTGCACTGGAGCCGTCATTTCCTCCGTTGCCGTGGTCTCCCGTGCCTACGTTCTCCACGCCATTCAGGTGCTGATCGAAGTGCTGCTTCCACCTTTCAATCACCTCACGTCCGTCGTTCGAGGGGCTTCCGTCTTCATCCCTGCATATTTCGGCTCGCGGCACGAATCCGTTGCGGGATGCGTTGAGTTTCTGATAGAACTTCCGTATTTCTTGGGAACGACACAGCAGTTCCATTTCTTCGCACATCCGTTTCTTCTAGGCGGCGCTTTTTCTCCCGAAAGAGGTGGGTCTGATGTTTCCGCTTCTGTTTGTAACGTTCCACGTTCTGTCGGGCGCCTTGCTGCAGCACTACCGCCCTCGCTGCGTTCTTCTCCTCCAAAACCGTTCTGCACTCTTTGTCGAACCATTCGTTCCGTCGATTCCTTTCCACGTACCCGATGGCGCTCTTGGCTGCGTCGTTGATGGCTGCTTTCACTGTACTCCAGCAGTCCTCTAGAGGGGCCTCGTCGAGCTCGCCCTCGTCTGGCAATGCGGTCTCGAGATTCTGCGCGTATGCTGAGCCGACATCCGGTTGTTTCAGTCGCTTTAAGTTTTACCGTGGCGGTCGCCGGTACCGTACATTGTTGATTACGGAGTGTTTTGGGCACAGTTTGACCATCACCAGATAGTGATCGGAGTCGATGTTGGCGCCACGATAAGTCCTGACGTCGATAACGTCGGAGAAGTGCCGTCCATCAATCAGAACCGGGTCGATTTTGTATTCCGTCTGCTGTGGTGATCTCCAGGTGTAACGATAAGGGAGGCTGTGTTGGAAAAAGGTGCTACCTATGGCCATATTTTTGGAAAGGGCGAAATCAATGAGTCGTAGGCCATTTTCCTTCGTGTGCTGGTGGGCGCTGAACATACCAATCGTCGGTCTGAATTCCTCCTCTTGGCCGAGCCACTTGGTCACGGCTTCTATTTTGGGCAGTTTCCGCTATAACTCAGTCAATTTTGAACCAATTGACTTGAAATTATGTACACTGTTAGATACTATACCTATCTTACCGCGTTGTGTCAATTTGTTCAAAATTGACTGAGTTATAGCGGAAAGAGCCCAAGATGGAGGCCACCGCCTAGTGACTCGGTTCCCAATGTTCATTAATTTTATATTTTTAAAACAAATAGGGTCTGGGAACATTTGAAAGGAGCACCTATTTTGGGCTGCTATAACTCAGTCAATTTCAAACCAATTGACTTGAATTTTTGAACATGGCTAGAATAAGGATGGATTGTTTGGGGTAACTTTGATAGTACTGCTATTGAAATACGACTGTATGGTTGACTCTCTTGATTAACGGCTACGCAGTCGTGGGATTTAAAAAACGAGTTGTTTTATTCATTTGATAGTACTCTGCAAAATATTGTTGTGTGCATTCAAAACGCAAATATCAAATGTGGGAACACCAAATGCGGTAGGATTTTCAACAAGTAACCCGATGTCAATGGGAACTTATGGGTCCTAGGGAAGCGATGATATTGAGTCAACCAAAGCAACTTAGCAGCTTTGACTGCACTGTGTTACCACGTTTGAAGCGCATTTACAGGGGATACTCAAAATAACTGGGACAGGTAAAATTTTCACTTTTCAAATAATGTTCATCTCGCTGTAACTTTTCGAAAAGGGTAGCAAATATTCTAAAATTTTTACTGTAAGTTCATCAACTAGTTGTGTATCAGTGGTCAAAATTTGGAAAAGATCGGGCCATTCTATACGAAGTTATAACGATTCTAGAAAAAGGTATAATTATCTGATAGCCAACTTTGAGCTGTTATATCTCCGGATTCAATGAACCGAATGCAATGAAATTTTGATATTTATGACTAATATAATGAACTTTGCAAAGCATGTTACCGTTGCGATGATCTGCGTTTGTTTATTTGTATTTTTTAGAATATTGTTATATTTGATGTTAGTAATGTTAGTAATTGTTAGTTAAAATATAATACAGGATATGACTATTCGTTTGTTGTTATTGTTAATTGTTAGTAAAATTGTTATTTGTTTGTTAATAATGGTTAAAAAATGTTAGTACTGTATAATCACTCTGATAGAGCTAGGGACAAAAATTGTTAATACACGAAAACACCTTGAACACGCCTAACAATCTAAAAGCACAGAAGGTTCGAAAAAAAGGGGATAAGAGAGTTGCCAGATGAATGCCACGTCAAAAAGAGAATAAATAAAGGTTGATGAGGGAAAAGGAAGGAAAAGGGGGAGCAGGCTACTGGGTCGAATAGCGCTAGAGCTAAGGCCTATTCTGATCTAGAGCTCACAGTAGACAGACACGGAAAATTATCGAATCCGAAGTTTAAGTTGACCGTTAGTGGTACGTTTTTTGAGTACTAAGATTTTTAAGTTAATAGTGCACGATTACCGAAGTTGGAATCAGGTATGGTAACCGGAAGAGACCCGTTTTACGGTGTTCCAACAACACCCAGTAGTCCCTCGAACGTAAAATGATTTCCTAACCTCATTACTAGGACCCATTAGCGTTGGCTTGCTAAAGGTCTCCCACGAGCCGACAAATTCCGTGGTGAGCCACTGAAAGCAGCCTAGAAGGTCCTCTTTAGGGCCTCCGTCTACCCAGTGCCCCGCACGTCGATCCGTTTGAGAGACCGCAACGTTCCGGAACCCTGGTGTAACCCGGAAGACCCCGGTACCCCACAAACATTGGCCTCGTCCGACAACGCGCCTCCCGGACGACCGCTTGGAGCCCTCCGAAGACCTCCGGAATCCTACGAGGACGTCCTGGACTCGTGGACAGCCCGAAACCCCGCCAGATCGTTAAGAACCCCTCCACGTGCTGCACTTCCGCCGGCCGGCCTCATCGAGACGAGTTACACGCCACACCTCCCACACTCACACACCTCGTAAGTCTAATAAAACTAATTAAAGAAAGAAGAGTGCGTTTCCTTGAACCCTTGACGAGCTCACGCCGACCCTAAGAGTCTCTCGTGCTAGGGCAGGTCCATCCGACCCGCCGGGTAACAAGCAGTTGACCAAAATTGAAATTATTAATAAGAAAAAAAGTTATTGCAATTTCTTTTATTCTATGTTTTTTTTAGTAAATTTATCTATTTTTCGTATGCATCCCATTAATTTTTCAACTCAATGCCGGCTATTTGGCTGCTTTCCTTTGAAACATAAATATATTCAAGTCAATTAGAGGGAATTTAAATGATCTATAATTACTATCTCGAAGTTTGAAAAGATGATGAAATTTTGGATAAATTGGTGTTATATTGGTAAAACAATCTAATCGTTTTATTTTTATTTCGTGTAATGAATTTTAAGTTTAGTCAAATGTTTTTTAGCTCATTATATAAGTCATAAATGATCAAAACTTCATTGCAATCGGTTCATTGAATCCGGAGATATAACAGCTCAAAGTTGGCTATTGAATAATTAAATCTTTTTCTAGAACCTTTATAACTTCGTGTAGAATAGCCCGGTCTTTTCCAAATTTTGATCACTGATACACAACTAGTTGATGAAGTTACAGTAAAAATTTGAGAACATTTGATGCCCTTTTCGAAAAGTTACAGCGAGTTGAACATTTTTTGAAAAGTGAAAATTTTACCTGTCCTAAGGAGTGTATCGTAAAGTAGTTGAAAATGTTTACAATAGCCTCAAAAATAGTTTAATACAACTTTTAAGTAATTTTATTTTTGGAGATACTGTATAAATCCTTGAAAAAAGAAATGGCTTTTATGATTTTCTAAAAATGTTCTTTTAACTGGGTTTTTAACCTAGATTACTGAACGCATGTTTTTAAATTTTTGCACACCTTCTAAAAAACTGAAATTGCGAAAAAAGTTCGATAATGTTCAAAAACTGTTAACTTTTTTGTGCAAATATAATAAGCTCTAGAATCCTCATGATATAGGCAAATTATTTTTTTCAAGAAAAATCTCCACTGCATTTAAGCGCAATTCTTAAAAATGAAAAAAGGCCATTTTTGAGGAACCCCTTTTTTCTATGCTCCTCCAAATCATGTTTACGCAAATAAAAAATACATAAAATGAAAAATTCGCATTTTTTTTAAATAGGGTTTGTTTTTTAATATATGGACGAGTAAGTTAGAGCAAAAAATAGAATTTTAAAACCTTTTAAGATATTAAAAGTAGAACTTCAAAATTTGACCAAACAATAGACGTTTTTTGGAGTGGACCATTTTGTAGATA
Organism: Aedes albopictus; assembly: GCF_035046485.1. NCBI lineage: Eukaryota > Metazoa > Arthropoda > Insecta > Diptera > Culicidae > Aedes > Aedes albopictus. The sequence goes on from NC_085138.1 coordinate 220,149,384, forward strand.
TAGGAGATTTTTCTATCGAAAATATGAATTTTGAAAGTCGGTGTTGAATGATATGTTTTGTGTACATAACTGTTAACAAGCATCAATACTTTCCAGATTTTTTATCGTACAAATTACACTCGCTACAGATTTTTGAAATGTTGAAAAATCTTAACAAAATTGCATTTTGTGCAGATTTTTATTTTGTGAGGTGTATTCATTTAACCATATTTTCAATAATACTGAACATTTTCCAAATTTTTTCAAGGTGTTCTAAACTTAACTATATTGTGAAAATTTCATAGAAGAACCGAAATGAAAAGACCAATCCAGCTTCGAGATAGAGCATTCTGAACATTTTCAACTACTTTCCGATACACTCCTTAGTTATTTTGAGTATCCCCTGTAGGTACCGTTTGCATCTTGAACGCACACAGCAATGCCCTATATGCAACTCATTTTTCATGAATCGATTTCTATGTAGCACAAGCATGGTACTAGATGCCATACAAAATATATCAGATTTACATTCTACACTGATAGGCAAAAGAAAGCGCCCACTCCATAATTTTTTGAATTTCTCTCATTTTTTTGGTTGAAATTAAAGTAAGCACACTGCAGTTTTTTTTCTAGAACTTCTTTCTAATATTCTTTTCAAGTTTTACTTACAGAAAAAAGATAAAAAAAAAGTACGACTCAAAGAAAAAAAAATCAATTGGTATTGAAGAAAAAAAACAGTGACAAAAAAGTGCACACTTCGAAAATCAATATGTTTTCGATAAACTTCCATCGAAAGACCTCTCGATTGTTTATGTTTTGAGATTTTGACATGTTTTGAATCAAACGTCTTGACCTGGGCTCTGTAGCATAATCGGGCTAATAATATTAGCTACAAGTTACAAACTACAAGTACTAATATTACAAGTGCTAATAATTTGTGTTGCATAAAGGCTCGGTTTTCCACTAATATTATTAGCACTTGTAATATTAGTGACCATGAAAATACAAGTTGTTTTGGTTCATTTACCTGTCAAAATTCATCCGTCAGTTCACTATTGATTTGAAATGGCAGTTGATGTTTGTTTATATTCTGCATTTTCCGCGAAACATCCGGAAATAACTTTATTTATTCCGAAGTTTTGCATTCTTTATACGATACATGAAGAAAAGCATGTGCTGTTTGGATCATTTTCGGCCGCTCTGACGAAATATTTTTTTACAAAGTATGGCACTGCAAGTACCTAGATTTTTAGTAAAATGTTCCAAAGATTTAATAGTACTGGTTGAAAAACAATGTATAAAGATTTAGCAACATGTATTATGCTTCTTGTTAAAATCCGAAGTGATCTGGGATGCAAAAATTGAGCTTTTACCTACTTTTATAAGTCGCAACTCGATTCGATTAGTGTATGTATATTGTAGCTCTTGATTAGCTTAATGATGCGAAATACAAGCAATAGGAGGCAATCAGTGAAGTACTAGATTGAAAGTAGTGAGCTGGATTTTTGTATGGTGAGATGATCGATTCTCCATTTCTGCAATGAAATGGTGCAAACAGCGTGGGTTATATGATTTCTTGCCTAATTTGATGCTGATTGAGCAATAGTTTGGATAACTGTGTTGTTGTATTATTTATTTCTTGCAACTTCAACAACACAGTTACCCGATCAGAAAGGCATAACAAAATTATAACCGATTGAGTTATTTATTTCAAAGTTTTTTCATAACAAAATGAGTTATAAAATTCGCCGGTTAGGTGTTAAAATAACAAAAAATATAACTGAACTTGCTCTAGCCATAACATAATTATAACAGGTGTTGATACAATTTTAACAAATTTATAACATCGTGAGATATAATAAATATTGGAATGATCAAAAAATTATAACACATTTTGTTATAAATCAGATATAAATATATTGGGTAAAAATTGAGTTGGGTAAATTTTAACTCATATTTTGGGTAATTTTTATTTAGAGTGTTATTTATTTTTAGCGAAAAGTTTTTTGTATAAAAAACTTGCCCCACGTAGTATATAAAAAACCCTCACCCAGACGAGAATCGAACCAAGGACGCCAGCCTCCATCTGAAATCCGGCGCCTTTATCAATGAGGCTATTTCATTACTTGAAGTGCAGGGTGGTATATGATCAAGTGGTTCTTCGTTTTGACGGCTGGTCTATAAATAGACTCATTTGTCCAACGTACATGGGAGAGAAAATATGACGTCACATAAAAGTGTTCTTGATACAATTGATCGCAATGACGTCATCTTAGGATATAATAACAAAAGTCGATATAATTAAGTTATAATTGTAACTCAAGAATTTGCTCAGCATTTTGGCTTTATCTCATGATTCAGACCAGAAATAGGTGTCGTATCTTAATTAAAGTTGTGGAGATAGTTAATGGCTCTTAAACAGTGAAAATAGTGGTATTTTACCTTCTGTTGGTGCAAGCGAGTAATTAAATTAGAACATTTTGACATGTGTTATTAAATAATTATCTAATGTTCCTCACCATCAAGATAGTTCCTGCCTATGGCAAAGTTATTCAGTAGTCTTGTGATTGGAAATGTCACCGTTTCGTAGCGTCAGTGTGCATTTCTGGAGATTGTCAGATTTGTGAAATAAAAACTAAGTGTTTAAAGCACATATTTAACCTTACATGATACAACACAACAATTAACATACTAAGGCAAAGCGAATTGCCTCGCGATCTCAAATAATATTTTTATTTTCAGCAGTTAGACAAGAAATTCCCCCACCACAGTCTAAAGCACCTATTCGGTATCTGCTTCGAAATTTGCTCAAAATGCATGACGATGTCCATCAACATTTTGGTAAAAAAATAGCCTTCTGCTATTGATTGGTTTTTGAAAAGCTTTTAACAGAGTTTCTCATTTTGAACTACTGCACAGATTATCACACTTATTTGATTTCAGTTGGGATTCTGTTTCATTGAGTAAATCCTATTTAAATAACCACTTTCAAATTGTGGAAGTTAAAGGAAATCATTGAAGTCCGATTGGTATTCTATCGCGAGTGCCACAAGGATTGGTTTCAGGACCATTGATGTGAGCCTTATTTTTCAACGGCCTTCCATCATCTTTGAAAGTATGTAATACACCTGATTCTTTTTTTTTGCATGGGTCTGGTTTTTGCTATAACTCAGTCAATTTTTGACCGATTCTCGTGAAATTCTGTGCACGGATATTGGTTATACATGTGTACAACATTTCATGAGAATCGGTTAAAAAATGACTGAGTTATACCAAAAACCAGACCCATGCAAAAAATGAATCGGGTGTATCCACATGTTTGCAGATGATAAGAAGCTGTATTTCTACGGAATTATTATGGACGAATTGCATGGTAATGAAACGTGACTAACGACATGATGTGACGAAATAAGATATAAATTTCAAAGCTCCACAAATAATTTGTTATCAATCAATTTTTCAAAAACTAAGGTGTTTCTAATTTGCTAATTGATCCAATTGTATCATGTTAATTCAATAACAATGATAAAACTTCTAATTTCAGAATAATTCATTAAAATAATCTTGAATGGGACTACAAACTGCAAAACCTATGGAGGATTGTGAAACTTAAAACTTACTTCAGGAATGTTAACATGAACGTTCACTGCGCCATCGTGGTTCGAAAAATCTAACATCTTAAGAGAGTTAAATCACGGCATAAAATTTGACTAGATACTCTAGTGTGGCTCAGGTTCACCTACAATGACAACTGTTGGGATACTCATTTCTTTTTTTTTTAACTACGTTGTTGTGCGATGCTATATAGAATCATTCACCAAGGACCTAAATATTGTGGCCTCATCACTAAGATACTGATGATCTTAAGGCTTAAGCACCCGTCATCATTTTTCGGAAAGTAAAAAGCAGTTACCTCGCTGTAAATCAAAACATCAACCATGAAAATATATTCACTGCATTCTATTTCTCATGTGGAGTACAGCGAATATATTTTCATAGCAAAGACTTTTGTTTTGATCGAAAAACTGCTTTCAAATGTTTGATGACGGCGATGATTTCAATGACGAATTGTTCAACGTTAACCAGCCGCAGTTTATCACGGAAAGATTGCGCCCGTTTGATTTGTACAAGGTGGCTGAGTATACGTGACAGCTCCCACCCGGCGTCTGCAAAAACAGTTTTAGCCAAGGTGCATACCGTGTACAAACTATACGTGCGCGGTCTGGCGCGATCTGATGCTGCGCGTTTCGAACGCAGCTGGCTGAGAATCCAAGATAAGCGCGACAATATCTATCTGAGCTTTCTTAGGGTCTGTTCCAATTGGCGTAAAATTGATTTTCGCTTAAATTTGACAGTTCGATAATTATTTCCTTTGGAGAACTTTCAAGTTTTAGTGTCGAACTGTCAAATTTAAGTAAAAATTAATCTTAATTCGCGAATTGGAACAGACCAGGTCTGGATCATGATTCAAACTTGTTAAAACTACTGTATTTTCAAGCACAGTAGCACCGCACAGCGGCGTAACTGCGTACCAAACACAACCTGTAAAATGTTCATTTGACATAAACTGCATTTTCAAAACTATAACTGAGTTTGTTATAATGTTCATATAGAGATGATCCAAATGAATTTATTTGTATTATAACTAACCTTGTTATAATTATGATATAATTAAATCAGGGTTTCAAATCATTTTTGTCAAATATATCTAAATATAACAAACGGTGATATATCTATCAACCGTTGATATAATTTTGTTACATTTTTGTTATGCCTTTCTGATCGGGTACCCAGTCAAGCAGCATCAAATTAGACAAGAAATCATATAACCCACGCTGTTTGCACCATTTCATTGCAGAAATGGAGAATCGATCATCTCACCATACAAAAATCCAGCTCACTACTTTCAATCTAGTACTTCACTGATTGCCTCCTATTGATTCAAATTTATTTCGCATCTGCAACTTTACCTGTGCTTATGCAGTGACCATAATAAACTAAGTCTTTACCAAGAACCTCCAATCAAAGATGGGTATTGTAGAAACTTTGGAGAACTTGAGAGACTCAGCAGAAATTATATTTTGGATACAAAGTGTACATCAACGTAATTTTCTCTTCAATGAGTTTCGAATAGGGTCTTGTACCATTTGGGCAGGTGTACCTATTTTGGGCATTTGCCGCTATAACTAAGTCAATTTCAAACCGATTGATTTGAAATTTTGTATAGAGTTAGGCAAAAAATGACCAAAAAACACAATTTTGACTTGAGGCACCTCGAAATCTTCACCAATTTAGCTGAAAATTTGACCAGAAGTTTGTTTCAGCATTAGGATTCAGATGTGGGGGTGACTGGCTCAATTCGAGAAATTTCATTTTTTATGAAGAGGTCTAATGTACACTGTACAGTATCTAACTCTGTACAAAAATTCAAATCAATCGGTTTGAAATTGACTTAGTTATAGCGGCAAGTGCCCAAAATAGGCCCAAATGGTACAATATCCTACATACTTAAGGAATTAAGGTTGACATGTTAGATGAATAATATCTTTTGAGTTCATCAAAATGGTAAATCGATATATTCAAAACTAAATATGACTTCTGCAATACTTTAAATCTAACTTGTAAATTTTTTTACAAGACCTTTGAGACTTGTAATCTAAAGTACAAGTCATAGCTAATATTTTATACTTGTAGTTTGTTTATGCAACATACACTTGTAAATTCTACTAATAACACTAGTTTACAGCATTTTTGAACTCGATAAGCTGATGATCATTTTTGGTGTAGAATCATGCCCTGAGTTCGAAAACGCGAAGGAAAAAAATTGCAGTAGAGCGGAAATTTTTTCGACTTTCCATACAAGGTTGATGATTTGAAATCGATTTTTGTTCCATTTTTAAGCAAAGTCGCTCACTTCAAACATCTCATTCTCCGTAATCAATGCTCCGATTGAGCTGAAATTTTTACTGTAACTCGCTTACATATGATATGTCAAATAAACGTCGAGAAAGAATTTTTAAATTGTTTTTTTCTTACTGAAAAAAATACATTTCTTCAAAAAAAAAATGGGAATTTAGCTAAAATTTAAGGAGATCGTCCCGAAAACACGCCAATATCTTAAATTTCATCAATCTGACGCAAAACCTGTATTCAGATGATCGAATGGTATTGTACTCAGCTTTTAATTTATGGAAAAATTAAAATTGGTTGAACAAAACGCAATATACTTGAATTTTAGTAAATTACATATTTTGAAAAGTTGTAAAAATCGATATTGAGCGAAAACTCAAAAACTGTTCTACTTAAAATTTTTTGAAGGTCGGTTTCGAAATCAGCGCTAAATTGTGCTTCAAAAATTTTGGTCGTTGACATAAGTTCACGACTTTCGTTTTATTTTGTAAACTAGTGTAATATTAGTCAAACCGACTTGTAGTATTGAACTTGTAACTTGTACTTGTAGTATTTTTATGCAACAGAAAATTATAAAGTACAAGCTACAAGACTAATATTATTAGTAAAATTTTCATTATGCTACAGGCCCCTGGTGCATTTGTTTACGTGATCGCATTTGATTAGGTTGAAAAAAAAAATGGAGAAGGTAGTGGTTTCGCAAGCATTTCCCTTATGTATCTGAAAATTGGTGGTTCGTGATGTGCAAAACGGTGAATCGCACTAGGCTGTTGCTTGGAATTACAGCATTAGCAAGGCAACGATTGAAAAAAATCTTCTGAAACAAAAAAAAAAACATTCGGATCAGTGGTGGATTTTCCAGGTAGAGGCAGAAAACGCAAATGGATACAAGAACGGACACCAAGATCATGCGCGAAGTAAAAAAAACCGAAAGTTACTGTCTGTGAGATCCAGAAAACCCTTTAGCTATCAGTTTCTGGTCGAACTGTTCGTCGCCGTCTTGTAGCACAGGGGCTCATTACCAAGGTTGCCTGGAAGCACCCATTTAATAGCAAGGCAAACAAAGCCAAACGGCTCAAGTTTGCTATTTAGCATGCTGATAAGCCCGTTGAGTTCTGGAAAACAGTTCTCTGGACGGACGAATCGAAATTCGAGCTTTTCAATTGAAAGCGTCGGGTTTGTGTGTGGTGCAGATCGGGTGAAGAGCTTCAGGATCGCCACATCCAAGGCACGGTGAAGCATGGAAGAGGAAATGTGATGGTCTGGGTGTGTTTTTCTTGGAGTGGAGTGGGTAGTCTCGTGAAAATCGATAGGATAATGATTGCAGATTCCTACATCGACATCCTGTATGTCGATGATGGTACAAATTTCCCGAATGGAGGAGAACGTGCCTCTAGAGCCGAATTACTGATACCTGATACATCGACATCCTGCGAGAAAATCTGGAGGTTTCGCTGATCCAGACGGACCTTCAAGAGAAGTTTTCATATCAGCACAGGACAACGACCCGAAGCATACTGCCAAGAAGACCCAGTCTTTCTTCCGGTCTTGCTGGATCAATCCGCTGGAATGGCCTCCACAAAGCCCGGACCTCAACCCCAACGAGAATTTGTGGACGATTCTAGATGCCAGGGTTGACAAAACTGGCGTTACTAACAAGTCCAACTATTTTGAAGCCCTCAAGCACACCTGGGAAGAGCTTGATCCACAGCACCGAAGGAACCTTGTGGAGAGCATCCCAAAGCGCCTGCGGCTGGTCCTGGAGGCCAAAGGAGAACACATAAACTATTAAAACGCTTTTCTTTTACTTAAATTTATTTTCCCGGGAGCCAAAATGAAGTGGTTTGTCGGGGCCCGTGGCGTAGTTGGTCACACGTTCGCTTCACATGCGAATGGTCATGGGTTTGATTCCCAGCCCCGTAACTTGCAATTTTTCGTCAGTTGCTCTTCACCGAGAGTGGCTGACACTGACCCTCTTCTGAGCCCCATGGCTCAAACGGACCCGGATACCTGGAAATCGACGAACTGCTACTCATAATGGACCCCCAATCGGACTGGAAAGGAACAACGGCCATCCATCATCCTTGTGCTCATCATTCTACCATGTAGTAGAAAAGTGAAAGCAGCAGAAAGGCAGCCAGTTCAATAAAGTAAAATAGAATACTTTTAGGCGCTGTACAATACTGTAGGTGCAGCTGTCAATTGAAGTCGCTCACGTAATGCCCTAGCGGACAATAGAGCTGTAAATTAGGTAAAGTGATTAAGAATAAAAAAATGAAGTGGGCACTTTTTTTGTCACTGTTTTTTTCTATAATACAAATTGATTCTTTTTTCTTTGAGTCTAACTCTTTTTTAATCATTGGCCTATAAGTAATATTTGAAAAGAATATTAAAAAAAAAGTTCTAGAAAAAAGTGCAGTGTGCTTACTTTAATTTCAACCAAATAAATGGGAGAAATTCAAAAAATGATGGGGTGGGCACTTTATTTTGCCTACACTCAAATTAATTTACTAATCGAATCTAAGTGCAGAAAGCACAGAGATTACGAACGAGAGAGAAAAAAAATCATTCTATGTGCAACTAATGAAAATTAAAAATGATATTATTATAATTGATTATTCCAATAATATATTTTGAGTGTGGCAACATAAAAAGCAATCCTGTCAACATAAAATCCAAACACAAGCATAACAAACATTAAACAACATGGCGCGCGTAGTAAACACACATTTTGTCGGAAAACTTCGAATTTTTTTGTCATATGTCTGTTATTCCGTGGACCGAGTCGCTTGCTGTTTTTTAATGTAAGAAGTTAACTTATCATTCAGATTCCAAAAACTTTTCCAAACTACGTAGATCTCTTTTGTGTTTCTACAGAAATACACTACAATGTCGACCGCTTATCCACCGTCACCAAGGGCGAATTCGTTAACGATTCGGGAGCTGTTGGATACAGCTGCAACTGGGAACTTACCGAGGAGCTTGCAGTGAAGACGTGCTATGAACATCTGAAGTACACAATGCAGGACATAATGTTAAGTCAGGTTTCATCTAATAAAATCAGCTTGGTCGAAGACTATTCGAAATTTGGACTTATTTACATTTTGAAGCAAACCCCACGTGTGAATCGTGTTATTATTCGTCATAATGAAAGCTATGCATTGAACGATTGAAAACCAATAGCAACGCACTTAAATTATATCATGATTGAATCGGCACAGACTCAATAGCGTAGCACATATTTTCAAGTGTAAAAGCAACTGGTCACAATTCTGAGTGTATCAGTGTATTTCAGAACACGGATGTTTTCACAAAATTCTATATTCCTATTATATATCGCTTTATTTGAATTGTTCTTGAAATTAAAAAAAAATGAAACACAACAGTTTTAACTAAACGAATTATATAAGGGCATTGTATACTTTAATGCGTTTTTTGGTATATACATAAAATTTCGATAAGCATTATACAACATTTTTAACAATACAATACATTTGCACACTATACAAATGTCTAAACCGTTAACTTTACTGCGAAAAGTATACTTATTACATTTCACAGCCATGTAAATTAGTACTACACTCTCTGAGGCGTTGTAAACAAAAACCAATTCAATTAATGACTACATTGGGCACGGATGAGTCAGGCTGCGAAGCTAACAAATACCCACTGTCTGACAAAAGGAAGCCAACTCTGGCCAGCTTTCACCCACACCCGCACTATGGCGCTGCTGATGCGCGCTAAAATTCGGGTTATTGGAGAGCAAGATACACAAACAAAATTCGAAAGCATTGTTTACAAATCTAATGGAGATCATAAATTTTTCGTTCGCTTTTTTAAACGGAAACAACCGGAAAGGAAGAGGTTAGTTTTGAAACTTTTCATCACTTTCCGGCGCTCTTGCCACCACTAGAGCAGAGGCTCCCGAATGCTATTTGGTTTGTGGAATGGATATCGATGATTAAAACCTTGATTAAAACTTACGTCGTATGAAGTACCAGCATTTGATTAACTGTTTTATTTTGATTAAAAGTATATGTTCTAATAAGAATATAACTGCTTGTTTGAGTCAGATGTAGGTATTCGTTGTCTAATAAATATTTAAAAAAAATTCAAGCATCCTATTTCCAACCGACAAAATACTTTTGTTTTCTAATAGGTACAACTAGTTTTGTCAACTCTTAAGAGTCAATAATTGACTAACAAGCCTGGATAAAATATCTATACAAGATACACTTTACTCTTGACATCCTTTACTGGTTGAGAACATCTACGCTAGATTGCAGCTCAGCTTCTTCCGCTCCGCAACCGAGCCGTTACTGCCCAGAGGGGAGTTTGGGTCATGAAGCATCGAAAACGGAACGGCTCCCATCAGCATGGTTCCGAACAAATGTTACTCTACTCGCCGTCTGAATGGATAGCCGGAGAAATCAATTTAAAAATATGTTAAAACAAACAGAAACAACACTCTTTCAAATTGTTTTCCTTGTTTTCACTGCCACTCCCGATTGCCGAATCCTTTCTGGCTCCGAATGGCGACTCATTGCCACACAAGTTCTGTTGTCGTCGGTCGGTTGGTTGGATGGTGAGTTATGAATCCGGGATGGAAGAAGGATACTTGCTGGTGTAAGCAATAAGCGCCTTTGTATATGGTTCCATTAAACTGCTGGTAAATTTCGGTGTCTGGGGTTGGGATGGGAATAATGGTGATCGGTGACACAACAACCAGTTATGCAAATTGTAACCCGTTTCGCTTAATTATCTTAATTAATTTTAGCCATTTCTCACCATTCTGGATGGTTTGTCCCAATGAAAATGGTAGCGATGTGTGTAATACAGGAAAAGTTCTCATTCTCCATTTCGCATTATTTTGACAGTTTCCAAAAACCATATTTCAGTGTGCGATACCACGCTTACACTGTGTACCACAAGCATGTGTTTTCATGGTGCGTGTACTCAGTAAAGGACGCGACTGTTCCCGGGTTAAGTAGAAGGTATTTATTTTTGTAGAAAAAGCATTTCAGAACAGAACGTTTTTCTCCACCGCTCAGGTGGAGGTTCGCTGAACATGTACTACGCCATCGTGGTGCACCTAGCCAAACATCCTAGGAGGGTTGGCAGCCATGGGCCGCCAAGAAATTCTTCTCACTTTAAAAGTTCCTGGAGACGATGCCAAGACCTGGGTGAAAGCAATTATCAGAAACGGTTGGGCTTCAGAGTGGCACAGGGATCGGACACTCTTCCTGAGAAAAATAAAGGCTGATACAACCCCTTGAACTGACACAACTTGCTGGCGGGAACAGAAAGTCCTTTCTCGACTCCGGACTGGACACTCGCGGCTGTCCCACAACATGAGTGGAGACGGTAGCTTCCGGGAAATATGCGACATCTGCAATGTTCACAAAACGACTAAGCACGTGATAAGTAACTGCCCGAAGTATGAACTACACTCAGCCAAATAACCTTAAGATTTCCATAAGGCCCAACTTATGAAACGGCTTTTAAATAAATCATAATGATTCGGATGTATTTCATAAGGTCACTCTATGCCGTAAAATCGCCTCACAGCTTGGCTTTTATTCATGTTTAGCAACATGGTATTCTCAAGCGTCGGTAGCCGTGTGGATAAAACACGGGCTCGGTGATCCCGACGTTCATGGATCGAATCCAGTCTGCATCATTTTAAGATTTTTTTGTTCTTTTCATAAGTCTATCTTATGAAATTTGTCATAGCAAGCACGATGAATTTTCATAAGGTATTCTTATGTCATCCATAAGAATTAATTATAGCAAATTTTCATAATGTATTTTGATGAATTTCGCTAGTTTTTTTCGCTGAGTGTACTGTGAAAACAGCACGACATCTCGTCGACCAATCGGGCTCTACAAAATGACCCAGTCTACGAGAGAACACTCATAAATTTCCTTCGGGAAGCCGGTCTTTTTCCGGAAATCTGAAATTGTCAACACACGATTCCAGTGGATCTACAAAAAAAGGATTAACGGCTTATAATAATAATAATAATAATAATAATAATAATAATAATAATAATAATAATAATAATAATAATAAGAATAGGAATAGGAGAATAATGTAGGTGGGAGCTCAGGTAAAATAACTCCTGGGCGTCCATGAAAAACCACCATTTGAGGAGTGGGAGCTCAAGGTAAAATATCTCCTGGGCGACCATGAAAAACCACCCTCGGCGAGCAGCGGCGCTTGAGCCAAGCTATTTAGCACTGTACTTGGAGTAAATGCCAATGCAGAACCCGTAGCTTCCGGGAATGAAAGCACACCCATATGGAGACACGAGCTAGACGAAATAGAAGAATGCGATCGCCCGAGGAGGGAGCCCCTACTGGAGCTGGTCCTGGAACGGGGGACAGAGCGAGCGGCCAGCGGCTGGAAGAGGAAGTGGTGCAAGAGCGGCCTTCCAGTCAACGGGCACAGCCCGTACCACGAACGCAGAGCAGAAACGGCAGCAATAGCAATCACCAAGGCCATGCTGCACCTGCCAATGTTGCTGTGGCTGATCGACGTCAGTCACTCACGTTAGCAGGCGGCCGACGGCAGCGGATCATGTGGACGAGGGAGATGAATATGTACGTGATTCGCTGCTATTTTGTCTGCACGAGGATGGAGACGGACATGTCCGGCAGATCAGGGATGCTGGAAATGTTCATCGAGAGATTCCCTCGCTTTGCGAACCAGCTTGACTTGAACAAGCTGTACACACGACAGCGAGCAATTATGTCTCATAATATGCTCACAGCTGCAGAAGTGGAGTGCATCAAGCTGGAAGCGCAGAGGGAATTGGGAGAGGAGAGGACAAGATCGAGCGATACGTCGAGAAGGAGTTCTGATGGGCTGGATGCATCGAACGCGAGTGAGAGTCGTGATACGACTGCACCCACTGCTCCAGGACCAACAGCGGATATGCAACGACAGCAACTACGAGACGAACTAGCGCTCCACATGGCCACAGCAGTCACGCAGTTCCGTGGGACAGACCCCATGTCCCGGCACCGAATACCAAAGCTGCGGAATTCCTATCGGTTAACAAGTGCAGTAAGCATCCTAAACCAGGATATCTTGCCACAGTACTTGGAGGCCGTACAGCACCTTGAGGTACAGCACCTTGAGGATCTGCAGTTTACGGTGTATTCAGCTGCGGTGGCTGTTGTCAAGACGCTGGGACTGCGGACGCGCCCGCAAGGCGACGGTGAAGGTCGCACACGCCCCAGCACACAGAAACCCGCGTGGATGCGACGTTTGGAGAACCGGATCGCCACATTGCGGACCAAGATTGGTCGATTAACACAGTACAAGCAGGGGAATCGATCAACGAGGCTAGTTCGTTATGTTGCTGAAATTGTGAAGCCCGCAGAACTCCGAGATCTCACAGAAGTCAACATTACGGAGATCCTCGACACCCATGTACAGCGGTTGAGTGCTCTTGCGAAACGACTGCGGCGTTATGGAGAATGTTCGAAGCGGAAGGAACAAAACCGGATGTTCAACATTAACGAAAGAGAGTTCTACAACTGCATCCGAAACGACAAGCCTGACTATGGAGAAGGCCTTCCCGAGATTGGCGAAGTCACACAGTTCTGGGCCAATCTATGGGAGAACCCTGTCCAGCACAGCGACGATGGGATGTGGTTGGCAGAAGAAGAGCGACAGTGTAATGGAGTTGGAGACATGACCGCGGTCGTAGTAACCGCTCAGGATGTACGCGAGGCTACCCGGTATACCAGAAATTGGGCTGCACCAGGACCCGATTTCGTGCACAATTTTTGGTATAAAAAGCTCACGACGATCCACGGGCGGATGGCGGAATGCTTCAACATGGTGCTAGAAGACCCCACGCAGCTACCAGAGTTCATTACCAGGGGTATCACTTATCTTCTGCCGAAGGACCAAAACACAGCTGACCCAGCAAAGTACAGACCAATAACGTGTCTTTCGAGTCTGTACAAAGTGCTTTCGTCGGTGATAGCGAGGAGGATACAAACCCACTGCGATGCCAACAACGTGATGACCGAAGAACAAAAAGGGTGTCGCAAAAACACGCAAGGCTGCAAAGATCAGGTCATTATAGATGCAGTCATTGTGGGTCAAGCCACCGATAAGCAGAGGAACCTGAGCATGGCGTACATCGACTACAAGAAGGCGTACGACTCAGTGCCGCACTCGTACCTTCTTAAGGTGCTGCAGTTGTACAAGGTAGACGGGAACATCATCAGGCTGATGCAACACGCGATGGGGATGTGGAGCACGTCCCTACAAATCACCGACGGAACAGCTGTGTTGCGGTCCAGAACTCTCAGCATCAGGAGGGGGATATTTCAAGGCGATACCTTCAGTCCGCTATGGTTCTGCCTTGCAATGAACCCTCTCAGCAGAGCACTCAACCAATGCAACTATGGCTACCAACTGAAAAGTGGGGGAAGGAGTACAAGAATAACCCACACCTTCTTTATGGACGACCTGAAGCTGTTTGCGGAATCAGTACAGAGGCTGCATCAACTGTTGCAGCTTGTGACGGTGTTCAGCAACGACATCCGGATGGAGTTTGGAATTGACAAATGTCGGTCAGTCCATCTTCGCCGGGGTCAAGTAGTGGACGCCAGCTGTTTCCGCGTCAACGAACAGGAGGAGATTCGGAATATGGTTGAAGGCGAAGTGTACAAGTACCTCGGCTTCCTGCAACTTAGAGGTATTCGCCACACAGCGATCAAGAAGGAACTGCAGGACAAGTTCTTGCATCGTGTCAACTGTGTTCTGAGGAGCTTTCTGTCAGCCGGCAACAAGGTGAAGGCGATCAACACGTTTGCTGTGCCCCTGTTGACCTACAGCTTTGGGGTGGTAAAGTGGACCAAGACTGACCTCGAGGCGTTAGAACGAGCAGTACGAGTGGCGTTCACCAAGCACCGCATGCGCCATCCAAAGTCGTCCATTGAGAGAGTCACCCTGCCACGCGCAGTAGGAGGAAGAGGCGTCACCGATATCCAGGCACTGTGTGTCTCCCAGATCCAGCAGCTGCGGGCATATTTCGTAGAAAGCCAGAACCGTCACGAAATGTACCGCACTGTATGTGAAGCTGACCACGGTTACAGCGCCCTGCATCTGGCGCAGGAGGATTATCAGCTGAACTGCGACATCAAGACCGTCGACGAGATGATCGTAACGTGGAAGCAAAAGGAGTTGCATGGGACGCACCCCCATCAACTGGAACTCGAGCACATCGATAAGGCGGCGTCAAACGCGTGGCTGGTGCGGGGTGACCTCTTCTCAGAAACAGAAGGTTTCATGGTAGCCATCCAGGACCGGGTAATTGCGACGAAGAACTATCGGCGGTACATATTGCACGAGGACGTGGAGGACCGTTGCAGGAAGTGTAATTCAGTAGGAGAAACGATCGAGCATGTCGTTGCAGGCTGTTCAGTGTTAGCTGGATCAGCTTACCTCGATCGTCACAACGAAGTTGCCAAGATTGTGCACCAACAGCTTGCTTTAAAGCACAACTTGGTCGACAGATTTGTACCCTACTACAAGTACCAGCCGGACCCGGTTCTGGAAAATAGTTGCATAAAGCTGTACTGGGATCGCGAGATCATTACGGACGTCCTCATTCGTGCCAACCGGCCTGACATTGTGGTTTTCGACAAAAGGATGAAGCGAGTAACTCTCATCGACATCGCTGTACCGTTAGACCATAATGTCCAATCAACGTTCTCCGGCAAGATAACCAAGTACCACGACCTAGCGGAGGAGTTGAAGCAGATGTGGCACCTACAGGACGTCCGTATAGTTCCGGTTGTCCTCTCGGCAACCGGAGTTGTCCCTAAATCTCTCCTGAGGTCCCTAGACGAGCTGGAATTGAAGAAGGACCTGAACAGCATCCTGAAAGCGGTGATTCTTGGAACCTGTAGTATAGTTAGGCGGTTCCTGAATCATCACAACTGAAAGTACATCCAAAAGCAGACTCATTAGGATAAGCTAAAAAACCGGCTAATGAGATCCACAGAGCCTAATCCCCTTTGGCATTCCGATTGCCCGGGGTAGGTGAAAGTTTCCAGCAATTTTTGCTGAGAAGTGCCAAAACTCTATAATAATAATAATAATAATAATAATAATAATAATAATAATAATAATAATAATAATAATAATAATAATAATAATAATAATAATAATAATAATAATAATAATAATAATAATAATAATAATAATAATAATAATAATAATAGTAATAATAATAATAATAATAATAATAATAATAATAATAACAATAATAATAATAATAATAATAATAATAATAATAATAATAATAATAATAATAATAATAATAATAATAATAATAATAATAATAATAATAATAATAATAATAATAATAATAATAATAATAATAATAATAATAATAATAATAATAATAATAATAATAATAATAATAATAATAATAATAATAATAATAATAATAATAATAATAATAATAATAATAATAATAATAATAATAATAATAATAATAATAATAATAATAATAATAATAATAATAATAATAATAATAATAATAATAATAATAATAATAATAATAATAATAATAATAATAATAATAATAATAATAATAATAATAATAATAATAATAATAATAATAATAATAATAATAATAATAATAATAATAATAATAATAATAATAATAATAATAATAATAATAATAATAATAATAATAATAATAATAATAATAATAATAATAATAATAATAATAATAATAATAATAATAATAATAATAATAATAATAATAATAATAATAATAATAATAATAATAATAATAATAATAATAATAATAATAATAATAATAATAATAATAATAATAATAATAATAATAATAATAATAATAATAATAATAATAATAATAATAATAATAATAATAATAATAATAATAATAATAATAATAATAATAATAATAATAATAATAATAATAATAATAATAATAATAATAATAATAATAATAATAATAATAATAATAATAATAATAATAATAATAATAATAATAATAATAATAATAATAATAATAATAATAATAATAATAATAATAATAATAATAATAATAATAATAATAATAATAATAATAATAATAATAATAATAATAATAATAATAATAATAATAATAATAATAATAATAATAATAATAATAATAATAATAATAATAATAATAATAATAATAATAATAATAATAATAATAATAATAATAATAATAATAATAATAATAATAATAATAATAATAATAATAATAATAATAATAATAATAATAATAATAATAATAATAATAATAATAATAATAATAATAATAATAATAATAATAATAATAATAATAATAATAATAATAATAATGTTTGTTTGTTTGTTTATTTATTAACGACCCTTTAATCAAAAATGATCATTCGGGTCGGAATCTAAATCTAAATACAAAAAAAAAATAATACAAATTTCATTGCTGTTTTCTCCGTTTCTCTTTATCAATACTCCTGCGTAACCATTTAATCCATGCGTCCATGTTATCATCGCGGTCGGGCTCGGGATCATCTTCGTCGTCTTCATTCAATTCAATGCTACTCATATCGAAATCTGGGCTGCGTTCTCTCTGCGACTGTTCAACCTTGCGAAAGAATTTTTCGTTGCTATCCTGCTTCTTTCTCGGTGGCGATGGCGATTCCGTTGTTGGTTTGTTCGTAACCACCACACGCTCGGGCGGCTGTACACTGTGTTGCTGTTGTTTGTTTCTCCTTCTTTTCCCGCCGGTAGTAGCGACGTCTACCAATAGCTTGTTGGTCGGTTTATTTTCCACCACGCTGGAGTAGCTCGAACGGGATTGATTGTCAGGCTTGATTTTGCCTGCTTTTTTATTTTGTACACATGTACTGCCAGGATGCAGTGGCTGGGTACAGTGCTTGCATGAAGCAGGTTGATTACGGTAGGTAATCAAGGTTTCTTGTCCTTGGATCGTAACGAACGATCTGATATGACAGCGAAGTGTCATAACCGGGATCGTAACGAACGATCTGATATGACAGCGAAGTGTCATAACCGCTACACGTACCCCAGATGAAACATTTTGGTAGGGGAATGATGGACCCCAACTCAACTCCTTCACTTCGTGTACATCACCGAAGTGACGTAGATAAACAGCTATATCTTCGTTGCTTACACACTCGGAGAGGTCATGAACTTTGACCTCCGTACAACCGCGGTCAATCGTTAATCGCACTGGATATTTGCAGCCTTCCACTTCGAGCTCGTGTCGTCCGTTGTGTTCTCGCACTATTTTTTCGGCCATCGCAAGATCGGCACATTTAACATGCGCGCATTTCAAAGAATGATTAATCTGCAAGCGTTTCACTTGGCTGGGCAGTAGACCAAGGGTTTGATTAACGAACCCGTGGATTTGCTCAAAACTTGGCCGTCGCGGAAAGTTCGCTAGGTCTACTTTGAACGTGTTCTCTCGTGAATTGAGAGCCATCACAGCGAACTGATGGAACAGCTTCTCGCAATTAAAACACGTCCAACCGATACGAAGACGGATCGCAAACTCCGTAATAATAATAATAATAATAATAATAATAATAATAATAATAATAATAATAATAATAATAATAATAATAATAATAATAATAATAATAATAATAATAATAATAATAATAATAATAATAATAATAATAATAATAATAATAATAATAATAATAATAATAATAATAATAATAATAATAATAATAATAATAATAATAATAATAATAATAATAATAATAATAATAATAATAATAATAATAATAATAATAATAATAATAATAATAATAATAATAATAATAATAATAATAATAATAATAATAATAATAATAATAATAATAATAATAATAATAATAATAATAATAATAATAATAATAATAATAATAATAATAATAATAATAATAATAATAATAATAATAATAATAATAATAATAATAATAATAATAATAATAATAATAATAATAATAATAATAATAATAATAATAATAATAATAATAATAATAATAATAATAATAATAATAATAATAATAATAATAATAATAATAATAATAATAATAATAATAATAATAATAATAATAATAATAATAATAATAATAATAATAATAATAATAATAATAATAATAATAATAATAATAATAATAATAATAATAATAATAATAATAATAATAATAATAATAATAATAATAATAATAATAATAATAATAATAATAATAATAATAATAATAATAATAATAATAATAATAATAATAATAATAATAATAATAATAATAATAATAATAATAATAATAATAATAATAATAATAATAATAATAATAATAATAATAATAATAATAATAATAATAATAATAATAATAATAATAATAATAATAATAATAATAATAATAATAATAATAATAATAATAATAATAATAATAATAATAATAATAATAATAATAATAATAATAATAATAATAATAATAATAATAATAATAATAATAATAATAATAATAATAATAATAATAATAATAATAATAATAATAATAATAATAATAATAATAATAATAATAATAATAATAATAATAATAATAATAATAATAATAATAATAATAATAATAATAATAATAATAATAATAATAATAATAATAATAATAATAATAATAATAATAATAATAATAATAATAATAATAATAATAATAATAATAATAATAATAATAATAATAATAATAATAATAATAATAATAATAATAATAATAATAATAATAATAATAATAATAATAATAATAATAATAATAATAATAATAATAATAATAATAATAATAATAATAATAATAATAATAATAATAATAATAATAATAATAATAATAATAATAATAATAATAATAATAATAATAATAATAATAATAATAATAATAATAATAATAATAATAATAATAATAATAATAATAATAATAATAATAATAATAATAATAATAATAATAATAATAATAATAATAATAATAATAATAATAATAATAATAATAATAATAATAATAATAATAATAATAATAATAATAATAATAATAATAATAATAATAATAATAATAATAATAATAATAATAATAATAATAATAATAATAATAATAATAATAA
Organism: Aedes albopictus; assembly: GCF_035046485.1. Taxonomy (NCBI): domain Eukaryota; kingdom Metazoa; phylum Arthropoda; class Insecta; order Diptera; family Culicidae; genus Aedes; species Aedes albopictus. The sequence goes on from NC_085138.1 coordinate 220,169,443, forward strand.
TAATAATAATAATAATAATAATAATAATAATAATAATTTCGAGTCTGTACAAAGTGCTGTCGTCGGTGATAGCGAGGAGGATACAAACCCACTGCGATGCCAACAACGTGATGACCGAAGAACAAAAAGGGTGTCGCAAAAACACGCAAGGCTGCAAAGATCAGGTCATTATAGATGCAGTCATTGTGGGTCAAGCCACCGATAAGCAGAGGAACCTGAGCATGGCGTACATCGACTACAAGAAGGCGTACGACTCAGTGCCGCACTCGTACCTTCTTAAGGTGCTGCAGTTGTACAAGGTAGACGGGAACATCATCAGGCTGATGCAACACGCAATGGGGATGTGGAGCACGTCCCTACAAATCACCGACGGAACAGCTGTGTTGCGGTCCAGAACTCTCAGCATCAGGAGGGGGATATTTCAAGGCGATACCTTCAGTCCGCTATGGTTCTGCCTTGCAATGAACCCCCTCAGCAGAACACTCAACCAATGCAACTATGGCTACCAACTGAAAAGTGGGGGAAGGAGTACAAGAATAACCCACACCTTCTTTATGGACGACCTGAAGCTGTTTGCGGAATCAGTACAGAGGCTGCATCAACTGTTGCAGCTTGTGACGGTGTTCAGCAACGACATCCGGATGGAGTTTGGAATTGACAAATGTCGGTCAGTCCATCTTCGCCGGGGTCAAGTAGTGGACGCCAGCTGTTTCCGCGTCAACGAACAGGAGGAGATTCGGAATGTGGTTGAAGGCGAAGTGTACAAGTACCTCGGCTTCCTGCAACTTAGAGGTATTCGCCACACAGCGATCAAGAAGGAACTGCAGGACAAGTTCTTGCATCGTGTCAACTGTGTTCTGAGGAGCTTTCTGTCAGCCGGCAACAAGGTGAAGGCGATCAACACGTTTGCTGTGCCCCTGTTGACCTACAGCTTTGGGGTGGTAAAGTGGACCAAGACTGATCTCGAGGCGTTAGAACGAGCAGTACGAGTGGCGTTCACCAAGCACCGCATGCGCCATCCAAAGTCGTCCATTGAGAGAGTCACCCTGCCACGCGCAGTAGGAGGAAGAGGCGTCACCGATATCCAGGCACTGTGTGTCTCCCAGATCCAGCAGCTGCGGGCATATTTCGTAGAAAGCCAGAACCGTCACGAAATGTACCGCACTGTATGTGAAGCTGACCACGGTTACAGCGCCCTGCATCTGGCGCAGGAGGATTATCAGCTGAACTGCGACATCAAGACCGTCGACGAGATGATCGTAACGTGGAAGCAAAAGGAGTTGCATGGGACGCACCCCCATCAACTGGAACTCGAGCACATCGATAAGGCGGCGTCAAACGCGTGGCTGGTGCGGGGTGACCTCTTCTCAGAAACAGAAGGTTTCATGGTAGCCATCCAGGAGGACCGGGTAATTGCGACGAAGAACTATCGGCGGTACATATTGCACGAGGACGTGGAGGACCGTTGCAGGAAGTGTAATTCAGTAGGAGAAACGATCGAGCATGTCGTTGCAGGCTGTTCAGTGTTAGCTGGATCAGCTTACCTCGATCGTCACAACGAAGTTGCCAAGATTGTGCACCAACAGCTTGCTTTAAAGCACAACTTGGTCGACAGATTTGTACCCTACTACAAGTACCAGCCGGACCCGGTTCTGGAAAATAGTTGCATAAAGCTGTACTGGGATCGCGAGATCATTACGGACGTCCTCATTCGTGCCAACCGGCCTGACATTGTGGTTTTCGACAAAAGGATGAAGCGAGTAACTCTCATCGACATCGCTGTACCGTTAGACCATAATGTCCAATCAACGTTCTCCGGCAAGATAACCAAGTACCACGACCTAGCGGAGGAGTTGAAGCAGATGTGGCACCTGGAGGACGTCCGTATAGTTCCGGTTGTCCTCTCGGCAACCGGAGTTGTCCCTAAATCTCTCCTGAGGTCCCTAGACGAGCTGGAATTGAAGAAGGACCTGAACAGCATCCTGAAAGCGGTGATTCTTGGAACCTGTAGTATAGTTAGGCGGTTCCTGAATCATCACAACTGAAAGTACATCCAAAAGCAGACTCATTAGGATAAGCTAAAAAACCGGCTAATGAGATCCACAGAGCCTAATCCCCTTTGGCATTCCGATTGCCCGGGGTAGGTGAAAGTTTCCAGCAATTTTTGCTGAGAAGTGCCAAAACTCTATAATAATAATAATAATAATAATAATAATAATAATAATAATAATAATAATAATAATAATAATAATAATAATAATAATAATAATAATAATAATAATAATAATAATAATAATAATAATAATAATAATAATAATAATAATAATAATAATAATAATAATAATAATAATAATAATAATAATAATAATAATAATAATAATAATAATAATAATAATAATAATAATAATAATAATAATAATAATAATAATAATAATAATAATAATAATAATAATAATAATAATAATAATAATAATAATAATAATAATAATAATAATAATAATAATAATAATAATAATAATAATAATAATAATAATAATAATAATAATAATAATAATAATAATAATAATAAACATCCTAGGAGGTTCAACGCCCTAAAGCAGTGGTGCTCATGCTGCGGCCCGCGGAGTACTTTTAAGACGAATCGAAATTTTTGAACGATTATTTGAAATAACTCGTTAAATTGATTAGAAATAAAAAAAAATACTGATCAATTTTCACACTGATCACAAATTAAATGATCAATAAACAAAGAAAACAATCCGTTCTGGTAAGATTCGAAACTCCAAAATATTTCGGCATTTCAGCTAAGTCGCGAAGCCAGCTTATAGTTATTTATAAGTGGTACGAATCAAATGAAAGTTTGTTAAAAATGTAATCTTGAATCATTTAAAAATTAGTTGCAGTTTATAAGCGCAGTCAATGCAACGCTGAGCAAATGTTTCACATTTCGCCTTTCCGAAGAACATAAAAACACAAAGCATGAAGTTTTTGACAAAATTCTCAACAAATCTCAACTTGGTTGCCAATATTGATTAATTTTCACTGTTTGTTTAAATTTCTATTATATAACTAACACATTTTTCGAAACAAAACTCACGAATCCAATTTGAATTGCCCAAGCGAAACTCCTGAACGAACTTAAAGAAAAAAATCTCAGGCGACATTCATGAAGCGTCTCCTGTGCCCTTTTGAAGAAACTTTTGGATACATTTTTGGAAAAACTCCAGCAAACATTATTGGAGAAAATTTTTAAGCAACTCTGAGCGAAATATATGGAGAAACTCAAATCATCCTGGAGAAAATAAACCTGCAGAAACTCAATGAGAAAGTTGTGGCGAATGGAAATTATAGGAGCATCTCCTAGAAAAATGTTCTGGTGCCACTCTAACAGAAATTTCTTAAACAACTTTAGAATAAATTCCTCGAGCAACAAAAAGAGAATTTTCAGGAGTAACTACAAACAAGATTCCAGGACCAACTGCATCAAGACACAAAAGATGCCTAGAACGCCAGAGGAAAATTTGAAGCAACTTATGCAGCAACTTTAGAAGATAATGTTGAAGAAACTTCCGGAGGCAATTGCTAAAAATCTAATTTTTGAAGAAATTTAATGATGAAGTATTTCATCAACTTTAGAAGAGACTTATGGAAAGAATTTACTAAAATCTTCAAGAAACACCTGGAAAATTTTCGGAAAAAATTGGAAGCTAATCTAGGAGAAATTCTTGGAAACGATTAATGAAGAATTCCTGAAGCAACTTCAGGGCAGTTCGAAAGGCAAATCTAAGAGGAATTCTTGGAGGTGTTCCAAGAGAATTCGATCAAGAGAATTCTAGAAAAACCAAAAAAAACCTCAAGAAATTTTTCTAATACCTTCTGGAGCAACTCCACAAGAAATTTCAGGAGAAAATCCAGCAAACCTTTTTGGAGCGATTCAAAAGAAATTCTTGTAAAAGCTGCTTAACAAGTTCTTGAAGTGGCCTCAAGGCAATTCTTGGGGCAACTTCTAAATTGTTTGTTTGAATTTCAATTTGAAGCTCAAACGTTTTTCTCAACCAAACTTATGAATCTAAATTGAACAGTTCAGATTTTTAATAAATATGCTTTAGAATTGTTCTTTTTGTTGTTTTTGTGCATCGATGTTTTATGCGGCCCGCAGGTCGATCCCGAATTGCAAATATGGCCCGCGGTATCCTCCAGCCTGAGCACCACTGCCCTAAAGCCACCGGTGGTAAAGCAACTGAGCGTGCCGAGTTATGAAAGATGGCGGTGGTGAAAACAATTCAATCATTTATGGACTACAGTGGTACAAATTCGTTGAAACGCACTTGTTTTGTGAACGGTAAACTTTACTTGAAGGTCATCAGGGAATAACTATCTAAATTTTGGAGTAAAATTCGTTTAAACGCGATTTTACCATAATTGTTATTGGCAAATTATTTCACATTTTTTAATATCAATATGCATTTCTACAAGTACTAGTTCTAGTGATACTTAGAGCGGTATTATCATAATTTTTAATATGCAGCAACATAAAGAGAATGTTTTGAGAAGCATGTGTGTTTAAACGAATTTGTACCACTGTATTTATGGCATCTTTACAAACACCTCTCACAATAATAAGTCCCTTACTGCGCTAGTGCAGTAGGGCTCTGCTGGAGAAAAATAACAGAAATCAAGACATCTTTTAATGGTATTTAGGGAGGCCCTTATAACTTACTCGGTCTAAACGGAGACCAGTTGATAGCGGTGTTCTCACCTGCATAAGATGTTACCATATGCTTAGGCAAATCATGCCGAGGAATATAAGACCAGCAGCGTACTCAAGATAAACTCAAGCTATTGTGAACCTGCGCCGTGCCTGTCTTTGAGATATGTGACTGATGCAGCGGGCTCGTACTGATGAGGAGCGGAATGTAGTAACTTGTCGGTTTATAAAAGAAAACAAGAGCTCTACAGCGCAAGGGGAGGGTGATTCGCTACTATGGAGAACTAACCCTGTATGTAACAAATTGGAATCAACTCGTTTCCGTTTGTATGAGTGGTTGTTTCGTAGAAAATTTACGTTTTTAGTAAATAAATTTCCCTTCAGTCCCCTTTTGGGGGAAGGGGGTCCGCCAAATTTCAAATTTTAGAATTTTTCTTTCTGGCCCCCCTTTGGGGAAGAGGGTCTACAAATTTTCAAAATTTTCTCTTTAGTCCCCCCTTGGTGGAAGAGGGTCCGCAAATTTTCAATTTTTTGAATTTTTCCCTTTGGTCCCCCCTTGAGGGAAGGGAGTCCGCATTTTTTCAAATTTTTCCTTTTGGTCCCCCCTTGGTGGAAGAGGGTCCGCAAATTTTCAATTTTTTGAATTTTTCCCATTAGCCCCCCCAAGGGGGAAGGGGGTCCGCAAATTTTTTTTAATTTTTTTCTTTTTTTTTCAATTTTTTTTTTTTAATTTCCCTTTGGTCCCCCATTGGGGGAAGAAGGTCCGCAAATTTCCGATTTTTTGAATTTTTCCCTTTGGTTCCCCCTTGGGGGAAGAAGGTCCGCAAATTTTCAATTTTTCTTCGAATGTTTCCCTTTGGTCCCCCCTTGTAGGGAAGGGGGCCCACAAATTTTTAAATTTTTGAAGTTTTCCCTTTGGACCCCCTTTGGGGGCTGTCCATTAATTACGTAAGAAAAAAATTACGAATTTTCGACAGCCCCACCCCCCTTGTAATATTTTTTGAATGAGAACCCGAAACATTTTTGTTTGTTTTCGATTTCTCAAACCCCCCTTCCTCCTATAAACCCTTACATAATTAATGGACAGCACCTTGGGGGAAGGGGGTCCGCAAATTTTCATATTTTTGAATTTTTCTCTTTGGTCCCCCCTTGGGGGAAGAGGGTCCGCAAATTTTCAAACTTTTCCCCTTAGTTCCCTGGGGAAGAATGTCCGCTAATTTTCAATTTTTAGAATTTTTCTCTTTGGTCCCCTCTTGGGAGAAGAGTCCGCAAATTTTCAAACTTTTCCCTTTGGTCCCCCCTTGGGGGAAGGGGATCAGCAATTTTTCCAATTTTTGATTTTTTCCCTTAAGTCCCCCCTTGGGGGAAGGTCTACAAATTTTCAAATTATTTTGAATTTTTCCCTTTGGTCCCCCCTTGGGGGATGTAGGTCCGCAATTTTTCATTTTTTCCCTTCAGTCCCCTTTTGGGGGAAGGGGGTCCGCCAAATTTCAAATTTTAGAATTTTTCCTTTCTGGCCCCCCTTTGGGGAAGAGGGTCTACAAATTTTCAAAATTTTCTCTTTAGTCCCCCCTTGTTGGAAGAGGGTCCGCAAATTTTCAATTTTTTGAATTTTTCCCATTGGTCCCCCCTTGGGGGAAGGGGGTTCGCAACTTTTCAAATTTTTGAAGTTTTCCCTTTGGTCCCCCCTTGGGGGAAGGGGGTCCGCAATTTTTCAAATTTTTCCCTTTAGTCCCCCCTTGGGGGAGAGGGTACGCTTATTTTCAAATTTTTCTCTTTGGTTCCCTCTTGGGGGAAGAGTTCGCAAAATTTCAAATTTTTGAATTTTTCCCTTTGGTCCCCCCTTGGGGGAAGGGAGTCCGCATTTTTTCAAATTTTTCCTTTTGGTCCCCCCTTGGTGGAAGAGGGTCCGCTAATTTTCAATTTTTTGAATTTTTCTCTTTGGTCCCCCCTTGGGGGAAGGGGGTCCGCAATTTTTCAAATTTTTCCCTTTAGTCCCCCCTTGGGGGAGAGGGTACGCAAATTTTCAAATTTTTCTCTTTGGTTCCTTCTTGGGGAAAGAGTCCGCAAAATTTCAAATTTTTGAATTTTTCCCTTTGGTCCCACCTTGGGGGAAGGGAGTCCGCATTTTTTCAAATTTTTCCTTTTGGTCCCCCCTTGGTGGAAGAGGGTCCGCTAATTTTCAATTTTTTGAATTTTTCTCTTTGGTCCCCCCTTGGGAGAAGAGGGTTCGCAAATTTTCAAATTTTTGAAGTTTTTCCTTTGGTCGCTCCTTGGGGAAGGGCGTCCGCAATTTTTCAAATTTTTCCCTTTAGTCCCCACTTGGGGAAGAGGGTACGCTAATTTTCAAATTTTTGAATTTTTCCCTTTGAGGGAAGGGGGTCCGCAATTTTTCAAATTTTTCCCTTTAGTCCCCCCTTGGGGGAGAGGGTACGCTAATTTTCAAATTTTTCTCTTTGGTTCCCTCTTGGGGGAAGAGTCCGCAAAATTTCAAATTTTTGATTTTTATCCTTTGGTCCCCCCTTGGGGGATGTAGGTCCGCAATTTTTCATTTTTTCCCTTCAGTCCCCTTTTGGGGGAAGGGGGTCCGCCAAATTTCAAATTTTAGAATTTTTCTTTCTGGCCCCCCTTTGGGGAAGAGGGTCTACAAATTTTCAAAATTTTCTCTTTAGTCCCCCCTTGGTGGAAGAGGGTCCGCAAATTTTCAATTTTTTGAATTTTTCCCATTGGTCCCCCCTTGGGGGAAGGGGGTTCGCAAATTTTCAAATTTTTGAAGTTTTCCCTTTGGTCCCCCTTGGGGGAGAGGGTACGCTAATTTTCAAATTTTTCTCTTTTTTTCCCTCTTGGGGGAAGAGTCCGCAAAATTTCAAATTTTTGAATTTTTCCCTTTGGTCCCCCCTTGAGGGAAGGGAGTCCGCATTTTTTCAAATTTTTCCTTTTGGTCCCCCCTTGGTGGAAGAGGGTCCGCTAATTTTCAATTTTTTGAATTTTTCTCTTTGGTCCCCCCTTGGGAGAAGAGGGTCTGCAAATTTTCAAATTTTTCCCTTTAGTCCCCCCTTGGTGGAAGAGGGTCCGCAAATTTTCAATTTTTGAAATTTTTCCCATTAGCCCCAACTTGGGGGAAGGGGGTCCGCAAATTTTTTTAATTTTTTTTCTTTGGGGGAAATGGGTCCCTGTGGCCCCCTTGGAAAAAATGGATCCAAAAATTTACATTTTTTTTAAATTTTTCCCTTTGGTCCCCTCTTGGGGAAAATGGATCCGAAAATTGTGAACTTTTTGAATTTTTCCCTTGGAGGAAGTGGGTCCGCAATTTTTTTCCCCTTTGGGGAAAATGGTTCCGCAAATTTTATTTTTTTGAATTTTTGCCTTTGGCCCCCTTGCAGGAAGTGGGTCTGCAATTTATCATTTTTTTTGAATTTCTCCCTTTGGTTCCCCCTTGGGGGAAGTGGGTCCATAAATTTTCATTTTATTATTTTTTCCCTTTGGTCCCCCCTTGGGGGAAGTAATTTTTGAATTTTTCCCTTTAGTCCCCCCTTGGTGGAAGAGGGTCCGCAAATTTTCAATTTTTTCCCATTAGCCCCCCCTTGGGGGAAGGGGGTTCGCAAATTTTCAAATTTTTGAAGTTTTCCCTGGTCCTTCCTCGGAGAAAGAAAGTTTGCAAATTTTTCAAATTTTTGATTTTTTCCTTTGGTTCCTTTGGGGGAAGTTGGTCCGCAAATTTTTTTTAATTTTTTTCTTTGGGGGAAATGGGTCCCTGTGGCCCCCTTGGAAAAAATGGATCCAAAAATTTACATTTTTTTTAAATTTTTCCCTTTGGTCCCCTCTTGGGGAAAATGGATCCGAAAATTGTGAACTTTTTGAATTTTTCCCTTTGGTCTTGGAGGAAGTGGGTCCGCAATTTTTTTTCCCCTTTGGGGAAAATGGGTCCGCAAATTTTAATTTTTTGTATTTTTGCCATTGCCCCTTGGAGGAAGTGGGTCTGCAATTTATCATTTTTTTGAATTTTTCCCTTTGGTTCCCTCTTGGGGGAAGTGGGTCCACAAATTTTCATTTTTTCCCTTTGGTCCCCCCTTGGGGGAAGTGGGTCCGCAAATTTCCAAATTTTTGAATTTTTCACTTTGGTCCCCCCTTGGGAGAAGAGGGTTCGCAAATTTTCAAATTTTTTTTAAATTTCCCTTTGGTCCCCCCTTGGGGGAAGAAGGTCCGCAAATTTTCAATTTTTCTTCGAATGTTTCCCTTTGGTCCCCCCTTGTAGGGAAGGGGGCCCACAAATTTTTAAATTTTTGAAGTTTTCCCTTTGGACCCTCTTTGGGGGTTGTCCATTAATTATGTAAGAAAAAAATTACGATTTTTCGACAGCCCCACCCCCCTTGTAATATTTTTTGTATGAGAACCCGAAACATTTTTGTTTGTTTTCGCTTTCTCAAACCCCCCTTCCCCCTATAAACCCTTACATAATTAATGGACAGCACCTTGGGGGAAGGGGGTCCGCAAATTTTCATATTTTTGAATTTTTCTCTTTGGTCCCCCCTTGGGGGAAGAGGGTCCGCAAATTTTCAAACTTTTCCCCTTAGTTCCCCCTTGGGGAAGAAGGTCCGCTAATTTTCAATTTTTTGAATTTTTCTCTTTGGTCCCCCCTTGGGAGAAGGGTCTGCAAATTTTCAAACTTTTCCCTTTGGTCCCCCCTTGGGGGAAGGGGATCGGTAATTTTTCCAATTTTTGATTTTTTCCCTTAAGTCCCCCCTTGGGGGAAGGTCTACAAATTTTCAAATTATTTTGAATTTTCCCTTTGTAGGGAAGGGGCCCGCAAATTTTCAAATTTTTGAAGTTTTCCCTTTGGTCCACCCTTGGAGGTATGGGGTCCGCAAATTTTCCAACTTTTCCCTTTGGTCCTTGGGGGAAGGGGTCCTCAATTTTTCAAATTTTTCCCTTTAGTCGCTAATTTTCATTTTTTTCTCTTTGGTTCCCTCTTGGGGGAAGAGTCGGCAAATTTTCAATTTTTTGAATTTTTCCCTTTGGTCCCCCCTTGGGGGAAGAAGGTCCACAAATTTTCAAATTATGTTGAATTTTTCCCTTTAGTCCCTCCTTGGGGGAGAGGGTACGCTAATTTTCAAATGTTTGAATTATTCTCTTTGGTTCCCCCTTGGGGGAAGGGTCGGCAAATTAATTTTTTGAATTTTTCCCTTTGGTCCCCCTTGGGGGAAGGGGTTCCGCAAATTTTCAAACTTTTCCCTTTGATGCCCCCTTGGAGGAAGGGGGTCCGCAATTTTTCAAATTTTTCCCTTTAGTTCCCCTTTGGGGGAGAGGGTACGCTAATTTTCAAATTTTTCTCTTTGGTTCCCTCGTGGGGGAAGAGTCCGCAAAATTTCAAATTTTTGAATTTTTCCCTTTGGTCCCCCCTTGGGGGATGTAGGTCCGCAATTTTTCATTTTTTCCCTTCAGTCCCCATTTGGGGGAAGGGGGTCCGCCAAATTTCAAATTTTAGATTTTTTCTTTCTGGCCCCCCTTTGGGGAAGAGGGTCTACAAATTTTCAAAAATTTATCTTTAGTCCCCCCTTGGTGGAAGAGGGTCCGCAAATTTTCAATTTTTTGAATTTTTCCCATTGGTCTCCCCTTGGGGGAAGGGGGTTCGCAAATTTTCAAATTTTTGAAGTTTTCCCTTTGGTCCCTCCTTGGGGGAAGGGGGTCCGCAATTTTTCAAATTTTTCCCTTTAGTCCCCCCTTGGGGAAGAGGGTACGCTAATTTTCAAATTTTTCTCTTTGGTTCCCTCTTGGGGGAAGAGTCCGCAAAATTTCAAATTTTTGAATTTTTCCCTTTGGTCCCCCCTTGGGGGAAGGGAGTCCGCATTTTTTCAAATTTTTCCTTTTGGTCCCCCCTTGGTGGAAGAGGGTCCGCTAATTTTCAATTTTTTGAATTTTTCTCTTTGGTCCCCCCTTGGGAGAAGAGGGTCTGCAAATTTTAAAATTTTTCCCTTTAGTCCCCCCTTGGTGGAAGAGGGTCCGCAAATTTTCAATTTTTTGAATTTTTCCCATTAGCCCCCCCTTGGGGGAAGGGGGTTCGCAAATTTTCAAATTTTTGAAGTTTTCCCTGGTCCTTCGTCGGAGAATGAAAGTTTGCAAATTTTTCAAATTTTTGATTTTTTCCATTGGTCCCCTCTTGGGGGAAGTTGGTCCGCAAATTTTTTTTAATTTTTTTCTTTGGGGGAAATGGGTCCCTGTGGCCCCCTTGGAAAAAATTGATCCAAAAATTTACATTTTTTTAAAATTTTTCCCTTTGGTCCCCTCTTGGGGAAAATGGATCCGAAAATTGTGAACTTTTTGAATTTTTCCCTTTGGTCCCTCCTTGGAGGAAGTGGGTCCGCAATTTTTTTCCCCTTTGGGGAAAATGGGTCCGCAAATTTTAATTTTTTGAATTTTTGCCTTTGGCCCCCTTGGAGGAAGTGGGTCTGCAATTTATCATTTTTTTGAATTTCTCCCTTTGGTTCCCCCTTGGGGGAAAAGGGTCCGCAAATTTCCAAATTTTTGAATTTTTCACTTTGGTCCCCCCTTGGGAGAAGAGGGTTCGCAAATTTTCAATTTTTTTTTTAAATTTCCCTTTGGTCCCCCATTGGGGGAAGAAGGTCCGCAAATTTCCGATTTTTTGAATTTTTCCCTTTGGTTCCCCCTTGGGGGAAGAAGGTCCGCAAATTTTCAATTTTTCTTCGAATTTTTCCCTTTGGTCCCCCCTTGTAGGGAAGGGGGCCCACAAATTTTTAAATTTTTGAAGTTTTCCCTTTGGACCCCCTTTGGGGGCTGTCCATTAATTACGTAAGAAAAAAATTACGATTTTTCGACAGCCCCACCCCCCTTGTAATATTTTTTGTATGAGAACCCGAAACATTTTTGTTTGTTTTCGATTTCTCAAACCTCCCTTCCCCCTATAAACCCTTACATAATTAATGGACAGCACCTTGGGGGAAGGGGGTCCGCAAATTTTCATATTTTTGAATTTTTCTCTTTGGTCCCCCCTTGGGGGAAGAGGGTCCTCAAATTTTCAAACTTTTCCCCTTAGTTCCCCCTTGGGGAAGAAGGTCCGCTAATTTTAAATTTTTTGAATTTTTCTCTTTGGTCCCCCCTTGGGAGAAGGGTCCGCAAATTTTCAAACTTTTCCCTTTGGTCCCCCCTTGGGGGAAGGGGATCATCAATTTTTCCAATTTTTGATTTTTTCCCTTAAGTCCCCCTTGAGGGAAGGTCTACAAATTTTCAAATTATTTTGAATTTTTCCCTTTGTAGGGAAGGGGCCCGCATATTTTCAAATTTTTGAAGTTTTCCCTTTGGTCCAACCTTGGAGGTATGGGGTCCGCAAATTTTCCAACTTTTCCCTTTGGTCCTTGGGGGAAGGGGGTCCTCAATTTTTCAAATTTTTCCCTTTAGTCGCTAATTTTCAATTTTTTCTCTTTGGGGGAAGTTGGTCCGCAAATATTTTTTAATTTTTTTCTTTGGGGGAAATGGGTCCCTGTGGCCCCCTTGGAAAAAATGGATTCAAAAATTTACATTTTTTTAAAATTTTTCCCTTTGGTCCCCTCTTGGGGAAAATGGATCCGAAAATTGTGAACTTTTTGAATTTTTCCCTTTGGTCCCCCCTTGGAGGAAGTGGGTCCGCAATTTTTTTCCCCTTTGGGGAAAATGGTTCCGCAAATTTTAATTTAATAAATGGATCCGAAAATTGTGAACTTTTTGAATTTTTCCCTTTGGCCCCCTTGGAGGAAGTGGGTCTGCAATTTATCATTTTTTTGAATTTCTCCCTTTGGTTCCCCCTTGGGGGAAGTGGGTCCACAAATTTTCATTTTTTTATTTTTTCCCTTTGGTCCCCCCTTGGGGGAAGTGGGTCCGCAAATTTCCAAATTTTTGAATTTTTCACTTTGATCCCCACATGGGAGAAGAGGGTTCGCAAATTTTCAATTTTTTTTTTAAATTTCCCTTTGGTCCCCCATTGGGGGAAGAAGGTCCGCAAATTTCCGATTTTTTGAATTTTTCAAATTTTCAAATTTTTCTCTTAGGTTCCCTCTTGGAGGAAGAGTCCGCAAAATTTCAAATTTTTGAATTTTTCCCTTTGGTCCCCCCTTGGGGGATGTAGGTTCGCAATTTTTCATTTTTTCCCTTCAGTTCCCTTTTGGGGGAAGGGGGTCCGCCAAATTTCAAATTTTAGAATTTTTCTTTCTGGCCCCCCTTTGGGGAAGAGGGTCTTCAAATTTTCAAAATTTTCTCTTTAGTCCCCCCTTGGTGGAAGAGGGTCCGCAAATTTTCAATTTTTTGAATTTTTCCCATTAGCCCCCCCTTGGGGGAAGGGGGTCCGCAAATTTTTTTTATTTTTTTTCTTTGGGGGAAATGGGTCCCTGTGGCCCCCTTGGAAAAAATGGATCCAAAAATTTACATTTTTTTTTTAATTTTTCCTTTTGGTCCCCTCTTGGGGAAAATGGATCCGAAAATTGTGAACTTTTTGAATTTTTCCCTTGGAGGAAGTGGGTCCGCAATTTTTTTCCCCTTTGGGGAAAATGGTTCCGCAAATTTTATTTTTTTGAATTTTTGCCTTTGGCCCCCTTGGAGGAAGGGGATCGGCAATTTTTCCAATTTTTGATTTTTTCCCTTTAGTCCCCCCTTGGGGGAAGGTCTACAAATTTTCAAATTATTTTGAATTTTTCCCTTTGTAGGGAAGGGGCCCGCATATTTTCAAATTTTTGAAGTTTTCCCTTTGGTCCACCCTTGGAGGTATGGGGTCCGCAAATTTTCCAACTTTTCCCTTTGGTCCTTGGGGGAAGGGGGTCCTCAATTTTTCAAATTTTTCCCTTTAGTCGCTAATTTTCAATTTTTTCTCTTTGGTTCCCTCTTGGGGGAAGAGTCGGCAAATTTTCAATTTTTTGAATTTTTCCCTTTGGTCCCCCCTTGGGGGAAGAAGGTCCACAAATTTTCAAATTATTTTGAATTTTTCCCTTTAGTCCCTCCTTGGGGGAGAGGGTACGCTAATTTTCAAATGTTTGAATTATTCTCTTTGGTTCCCCTGTTGTCGTAGCAACAGAATCAAAAGGCGTCACGAACTTTATAACGTATTTATTCGGGTAACGTTAAAGTTTCCTACAATTACAGACTCATGATTAGGAATTTGGTTATGTTGTTAACTGTACCCAAGCAACACACATGTTATATAAAAGTTACGACAGCGCAAGTTTTGGTTGTATAGAAGTTTATTTTACGTTATTTCAACACTATGTTAGAATTACGTAAAATAAACTTCTATACAACCAAAACTTGCGCTGTCGTAACTCTATTATAACAAGTGTGTTGCTTGGGTATGTTTACTCACGTTTTATGCGTGTAATGATTGATTTAACGTCTCGCTGCTCAGTGTTATCAAAGATCGTGTAAGGTAAAATATCGCTGGCCTAATTGAACAATTTTCTTTAGAAAACGCAAGATTTAGTAATTGCAAATTTACCTTATAGTCAATAACAACTGCGGTGACGGACCAGTTTCGTTCGATAACCTCACATGCGACTCTAGGAACAAATCTGATTATTATGGGCGATTTCAGTCTAGTTTTGCACAAAGTTCTCACCTGATAGTTGAATTAACGCTTAATGATAACTAATAGGTTAAATAATAACAAATTCAACAAAATCAAACGAAAAATATAAATCGAATTCAATATCGCGACCTCACGCTTCAAAGATCTTATTGTTTAACCCTTATTCGTTGACACTTCCAAATCTGTCACTCCGTCCTATGACATAGATGTCACTCCGACCGAATGTGCAGGGCGCTGGGCAGCAGATGCGACACTACTAGAGGGGTGTTCGCAACATCCCCCTTGGGGGAAGGGTCGGCAAATTTTCAATTTTTTGAATTTTTCCCTTTGGTCCCCCTTGGGGGAAGGGGTTCCGCAAATTTTCAAACTTTTCCCTTTGATGCCCCCTTGGGGGAAGGGGGTCCTTAAATTTTCAAATTTTTGAAGTTTTCCCTTTGAGGGAAGGGGGTCCGCAATTTTTCAAATTTTTCCCTTTAGTCCCCCCTTGGGGGAGAGGGTACGCTAATTTTCAAATTTTTCTCTTTGGTTCCCTCTTGGGGGAAGAGTCCGCAAAATTTCAAATTTTTGAATTTTATCCTTTGGTCCCCCCTTGGGGGATGTAGGTCCGCAATTTTTCATTTTTTCCCTTCAGTCCCCTTTTGGGGGAAGGGGGTCCGCCAAATTTCAAATTTTAGAATTTTTCTTTCTGGCCCCCCTTTGGGGAAGAGGGTCTACAAATTTTCAAAATTTTCTCTTTAGTCCCCCCTTGGTGGAAGAGGGTCCGCAAAATTTCAAATTTTTGAAGTTTTCCCTTTGGTCCCCCTTGGGGGAAGGGGGTCCGCAATTTTTCAAATTTTTCCCTTTAGTCCCCCCTTGGGGGAGAGGGTACGCTAATTTTCAAATTTTTCTCTTTGGTTCCCTCTTGGGGAAGAGTCCGCAAAATTTCAAATTTTTGAATTTTTCCCTTTGGTCCCCCCTTGAGGGAAGGGAGTCCGCATTTTTTCAAATTTTTCCTTTTGGCCCCCCCTTGGTGGAAGAGGGTCCGCTAATTTTCAATTTTTTGAATTTTTCTCTTTGGTCCCCCCTTGGGAGAAGAGGGTCTGCAAATTTTCAAATTTTTCCCTTTAGCCCCCCCTTGGTGGAAGAGGGTCCGCAAATTTTCAATTTTTTGATTTTTTCCCATTAGCCCCCCCTTGGGGGAAGGGGGTCCGCAAATTTTTTTAATTTTTTTTTCTTTGGGGGAAATGGGTCCCTGTGGCCCCCTTGGAAAAAATGGATCCAAAAATTTACATTTTTTTTAAATTTTTCCCTTTGGTCCCCTCTTGGGGAAAATGGATCCGAAAATTGTGAACTTTTTGAATTTTTCCCTTGGAGGAAGTGGGTCCGCAATTTTTTTCCCCTTTGGGGAAAATGGTTCCGAAAATTTTAATTTTTTGAATTTTTGCCTTTGGCCCCCTTGGAGGAAGTGGGTCTGCAATTTATAATTTTTTTGAATTTCTCCCTTTGGTTCCCCCTTGGGGGAAGTGGGTCCATAAATTTTCATTTTTTTATTTTTTCCCTTTGGTCCCCCCTTGGGGGAAGTGGGTCCGCAAATTTCCAAATTTTTGAATTTTTTACTTTGGTCCCCCCTTGGGAGAAAAGGGTTCGCAAATTTTCAATTTTTTTTTTAAATTTCCCTTTGGTCCCCCATTGGGGAAGATTCAAATATTACGTCCATCATTTTTTGGGATTTCTAGACCCCCCCTCCCCCCTCTGTCTCGCTATTTTCCTATACCCAATACACGTACTGTCACACTTTTGTAGACCCCCCCCCCTCCCCCAAATGTTGGACGTAATTTTCGAACGTTCCCTTGGGGGAAGAAGGTCCGCAAATTTCCGATTTTTTGAATTTTTCCCTTTGGTCCCCCCTTGGGGGAAGAAGGTCCGCAAATTTTCAATTTTTCTTCGAATTTTTCCTTTTGGTCCCCCCTTGTAGGGAAGGGGGCCCACAAATTTTTAAATTTTTGAAGTTTTCCCTTTGGACCCCCTTTGGGGGCTGTCCATTAATTACGTAAGAAAAAAATTACGATTTTTCGACAGCCCCACCCCTCTTGTAATATTTTTTGTATGAGAACCCGAAACATTTTTGTTTGTTTTCGATTTCTCAAACCCCCCTTCCCCCTATAAACCCTTACATAATTAATGGACAGCACCTTGGGGGAAGGGGGTCCGCAAATTTTCATATTTTTGAATTTTTCTCTTTGGTCCCCCTTGGGGGAAGAGGGTCCGCAAATTTTCAAACTTTTCCCCTTAGTTCCCTGGGGAAGAATGTCCGCTAATTTTCAATTTTTTGAATTTTTCTCTTTGGTCCCCCCTTGGGAGAAGAGTCCGCAAATTTTCAAACTTTTCCCTTTGGTCCCCCCTTGGGGGAAGGGGATCGGCAATTTTTCCAATTTTTGATTTTTTCCCTTTAGTCCCCCCTTGGGGGAAGGTCTACAAATTTTCAAATTATTTTGAATTTTTCCCTTTGTAGGGAAGGGGCCCGCAAATTTTCAAATTTTTGAAGTTTTCCCTTTGGTCCACCCTTGGAGGTATGGGGTCCGCAAATTTTCCAACTTTTCCCTTTGGTCCTTGGGGGAAGGGGGTCCTCAATTTTTCAAATTTTTCCCTTTAGTCGCTAATTTTCAATTTTTTCTCTTTGGTTCCCTCTTGGGGGAAGAGTCGGCAAATTTTCAATTTTTTGAATTTTTCCCTTTGGTCCCCTCTTGGGGGAAGAAGGTCCACAAATTTTCAAATTATTTTGAATTTTTCCCTTTAGTCCCTCCTTGGGGGAGAGGGTACGCTAATTTTCAAATGTTTGAATTATTCTCTTTGGTTCCCCCTTGGGGGAAGAGTCGGCAAATTTTCAATTTTTTGAATTTTTCCCTTTGGTCCCCCTTGGGGGAAGGGGTTCCGCAAATTTTCAAACTTTTCCCTTTGATGCCCCCTTGGGGGAAGGGGGTCCGCAAATTTTTAATTTTTTGAATTTTTCCCATTGGTCCCCCCTTGGGGAAAGGGGGTTCGCAAATTTTCAAATTTTTGAAGTTTTCCCTTTGGTCCCCCCTTGGGGGAAGGGGGTCCGCAATTTTTCAAATTTTTCCCTTTAGTCCCCCCTTGGGGGAGAGGGTACGCTAATTTTCAAATTTTTCTCTTTGGTTCCCTCTTGGGGGAAGAGTCCGCAAAATTTCAAATTTTTGAATTTTTCCCTTTGGTCCCCCCTTGGGGGAAGGGAGTCCGCATTTTTTCAAATTTTTCCTTTTGGTCCCCCCTTGGTGGAAGAGGGTCCGCTAATTTTCAATTTTTTGAATTTTTCTCTTTGGTCCCCCCTTGGGAGAAGAGGGTCCGCAAATTTTCAAATTTTTCCCTTTAGTCCCCCCTTGGTGGAAGAGGGTCCGCAAAATTTCAATTTTTTCCCATTAGCCCCCCCTTGGGGGAAGGGGGTTCGCAAATTTTCAAATTTTTGAAGTTTTCCCTGGTCCTTCCTCGGAGAAAGAAAGTTTGCAAATTTTTCAAATTTTTGATTTTTTCCTTTGGTCCCCTCTTGGGGGAAGTTGGTCCGCAAATTTTTTTTAATTTTTTTCTTTGGGGGAAATGGGTCCCTGTGGCCCCCTTGGAAAAAATGGATCCAAAAATTTACATTTTTTTTAAATTTTTCCCTTTGGTCCCCTCTTGGGGAAAATGGATCCGAAAATTGTGAACTTTTTGAATTTTTCCCTTTGGTCCCTCCTTGGAGGAAGTGGGTCCGCAATTTTTTTTTCCCCTTTGGGGAAAATGGGTCCGCAAATTTTAATTTTTTGAATTTTTGCCATTGCCCTTTGGAGGAAGTGGGTCTGCAATTTATCATTTTTTTGAATTTTTCCCTTTGGTTCCCCCTTGGGGGAAGTGGGTCCACAAATTTTCATTTTTTCCCTTTGGTCCCCCCTTGGGGGAAGTGGGTCCGCAAATTTCCAAATTTTTGAATTTTTCACTTTGGTCCCCCCTTGGGAGAAGAGGGTCCGCAAATTTTCAATTTTTTTTTTAATTTCCCTTTGGTCCTCCATTGGGGGAAGAAGGTCCGCAAATTTTCGATTTTTTGAATTTTTCCCTTTGGGGGAAGTGGGTCCGCAAATTTTTGAATTTTTCACTTTGGTCCCCCCTTGGGAGAAGAGGGTTCGCAAATTTTCAAATTTTTTTTAAATTTTTTTTTGGTCCCCCCTTGGGGGAAGAAGGTCCGCAAATTTTCAATTTTTCTTCGAATGTTTCCCTTTGGTCCCCCCTTGTAGGGAAGGGGGCCCACAAATTTTTAAATTTTTGAAGTTTTCCCTTTGGACCCTCTTTGGGGGTTGTCCATTAATTATGTAAGAAAAAAATTACGATTTTTCGACAGCCCCACCCCCCTTGTAATATTTTTTGTATGAGAACCCGAAACATTTTTGTTTGTTTTCGATTTCTCAAACCCCCCTTCCCCCTATAAACCCTTACATAATTAATGGACAGCACCTTGGGGGAAGGGGGTCCGCAAATTTTCATATTTTTGAATTTTTCTCTTTGGTCCCCCCTTGGGGGAAGAGGGTCCGCAAATTTTCAAACTTTTCCCCTTAGTTCCCCCTTGGGGAAGAAGGTCCGCTAATTTTCAATTTTTTGAATTTTTCTCTTTGGTCCCCCCTTGGGAGAAGGGTCTGCAAATTTTCAAACTTTTCCCTTTGATGCCCCCTTGGGGGAAGGGGGTCCGCAATTTTTCAAATTGTTCCCTTTAGTCCCCCCTTGGGGGAGAGGGTACGCTAATTTTCAAATTTTTCTCTTTGGTTCCCTCGTGGGGGAAGAGTCCGCAAAATTTCAATTTTTTGAATTTTTTCCTTTGGTCCCCCCTTGGGGGATGTAGGTCCGCAATTTTTCATTTCTTCCCTTCAGTCCCCATTTGGGGGAAGGGGGTCCGCCAAATTTCAAATTTTAGAATTTTTCTTTCTGGCTCCCCTTTGGGGAAGAGGGTCTACAAATTTTCAAAATTTTCTCTTTAGTCCCCCCTTGGTGGAAGAGGGTCCGCAAATTTTCAATTTTTTGAATTTTTCCCATTGGTCCCCCCTTGGGGGAAGGGGGTTCGCAAATTTTCAAATTTTTGAAGTTTTCCCTTTGGTCCCTCCTTGGGGGAAGGGGGTCCGCAATTTTTCAAATTTTTCCCTTTAGTCCCCCCTTGGGGATGAGGGTACGCTAATTTTCAAATTTTTCTCTTTGGTTCCCTCTTGGGGGAAGAGTCCGCAAAATTTCAAATTTTTGAATTTTTCCCTTTGGTCCCCCCTTGGGGGAAGGGAGTCCGCATTTTTTCAAATTTTTCCTTTTGGTCCCCCCTTGGTGGAAGAGGGTCCGCTAATTTTCAATTTTTTGAATTTTTCTCTTTGGTCCCCCCTTGGGAGAAGAGGGTCTGCAAATATTCAAATTTTTCCCTTTAGTCCCCCCTTGGTGGAAGAGGGTCCGCAAATTTTCATTTTTTTTCCCATTAGCCCCCCCTTGGGGGAAGGGGGTTCGCAAATTTTCAAATTTTTGAAGTTTTCCCTGGTCCTTCCTCGGAGAAAGAAAGTTTGCAAATTTTTCAAATTTTTGATTTTTTCCTTTGGTCCCCTCTTGGGGGAAGTTGGTCCGCAAATTTTTTTTAATTTTTTTCTTTGGGGAAATGGGTCCCTGTGGCCCCCTTGGAAAAAATGGATCCAAAAAATTACATTTTTTTTAAATTTTTCCCTTTGGTCCCCTCTTGGGGAAAATGGGTCCGAAAATTGTGAACTTTTTGAATTTTTCCCTTTGGTCCCTCCTTGGAGGAAGTGGGTCCGCAATTTTTTTCCCCTTTGGGGAAAATGGGTCCGCAAATTTTAATTTTTTGAATTTTTGCCTTTGGCCCCCTTGGAGGAAGTGGGTCTGCAATTTATCATTTTTTTGAATTTCTCCCTTTGGTTCCCCCTTGGGGGAAGTGGGTCCGCAAATTTCCAAATTTTTGAATTTTTCACTTTGGTCCCCCCTTGGGAGAAGAGGGTTCGCAAATTTTCAATTTTTTTTTTAATTTCCCTTTGGTCCCCCATTGGGGGAAGAAGGTCCGCAAATTTCCGATTTTTTGAATTTTTCCCTTTGGTTCCCCCTTGGGGGAAGAAGGTCCGCAAATTTTCAATTTTTCTTCGAATTTTTCCCTTTGGTCTCCCCTTGTAGGGAAGGGGGCCCACAAATTTTTAAATTTTTGAAGTTTTCCCTTTGGACCCCCTTTGGGGGCTGTCCATTAATTACGTAAGGAAAAAATTACGATTTTTCGACAGCCCCACCCCCCTTGTAATATTTTTTGTATAAGAACCCGAAACATTTTTGTTTGTTTTCGATTTCTCAAACCCCCCTTCCCCCTATAAACCCTTACATAATTAATGGACAGCACCTTGGGGGAAGGGGGTCCGCAAATTTTCATATTTTTGAATTTTTCTCTTTGGTCCCCCCTTGGGGGAAGAGGGTCCGCAAATTTTCAAACTTTTCCCCTTAGTTCCCCCTTGGGGAAGAAGGTCCGCTAATTTTAAATTTTTTGAATTTTTCTCTTTGGTCCCCCCTTGGGAGAAGGGTCCGCAAATTTTCAAACTTTTCCCTTTGGTCCCCCCTTGGGGGAAGGGGATCATCAATTTTTCCAATTTTTGATTTTTTCCCTTAAGTCCCCCCTTGGGGAAGGTCTACAAATTTTCAAATTATTTTGAATTTTTCCCTTTGTAGGGAAGGGGCCCGCATATTTTCAAATTTTTGAAGTTTTCCCTTTGGTCCACCCTTGGAGGTATGGGGTCCGCAAATTTTCCAACTTTTCCCTTTGGTCCTTGGGGGAAGGGGGTCCTCAATTTTTCAAATTTTTCCCTTTAGTCGCTAATTTTCAATTTTTTCTCTTTGGTTCCCTCTTGGGGGAAGAGTCGGCAAATTTTCAATTTTTTGAATTTTTCCCTTTGGTCCCCCCTTGGGGAAGAAGGTCAACAAATTTTCAAATTATTTTGAATTTTTCCCTTTAGTCCCTCCTTGGGGGAGAGGGTACGCTAATTTTCAAATGTTTGAATTATTCTCTTTGGTTCCCCCTTGGGGGAAGGGTCGGCAAATTTTCAATTTTTTGAATTTTTCCCTTCGGTCCCCCTTGGGGGAAGGGGTTCCGCAAATTTTCAAACTTTTCCCTTTGATGCCCCCTTGGGGGAAGGGGGTCCGCAATTTTTCAAATTTTTCCCTTTAGTCCCCACTTGGGGGAGAGGGTACGCTAATTTTCAAATTTTTCTCTTTGGTTCCCTCGTGGGGGAAGAGTCCGCAAAATTTCAAATTTTTGAATTTTTCCCTTTAGTCCCTCCTTGGGGGAGAGGGTACGCAATTTTTCATTTTTTCCCTTCAGTCCCCTTTTGGGGGAAGGGGGTCCGCCAAATTTCAAATTTTAGAATTTTTCTTTCTGGCCCCCTTTTGGGGAAACGGGTCTACAAATTTTCAAAATTTTCTCTTTAGTCCCCCCTTGGGAGAAGAGGGTTCGCAAATTTTCATTTTTTTTTTAAATTTCCCTTTGGTCCCCCATTGGGGGAAGAAGGTCCGCAAATTTCCGATTTTTTGAATTTTTTCCTTTGGTCCCCCCTTGGGGGAAGAAGGTCCGCAAATTTTCAATTTTTCTTCGAATTTTTCCCTTTGGTCCCCCCTTGGGGGAAGTGGGTCCGCAAATTTCCAAATTTTTGAATTTTTCACTTTGGTCCCCCCTTGGGAGAAGAGGGTTCGCAAATTTTCAATTTTTTTTTTAAATTTCCCTTTGGTCCCCCATTTTCAATTTTTTGAATTTTTCCCATTAGCCCCCCCTTGGGGGAAGGGGGTTCGCAAATTTTCAAATTTTTGAAGTTTTCCCTGGTCCTTCCTCGGAGAAAGAAAGTTTGCAAATTTTTCAAATTTTTGATTTTTTCCTTTGGTTCCCTCTTGGGGGAAGTTGGTCCGCAAATTTTTTTTAATTGTTTTCTTTGGGGGAAATGGGTCCCTGTGGCCCCCTTGGAAAAAATGGATCCAAAAATTTACATTTTTTTTTAAATTTTTCCCTTTGGTCCAGGGATGGGAAATGTACTGGAAAAAACGGTTACCGACTGTACATTTGACATTTTTCCACACGAACATCACAAGCCCAGCCAAACTCAAACTGTTCGAAAAATAAATGTCATAACATTTTTTTTCCTGCAGCCTTCTTCCTCGAAACGGTTTTCAAGCGCGAGAGCGCCAGTACTCGAGCACAACGACGACAAAAATTTCTGTCTCTCTCATTTTCGCATTTTTCTACGTTTCAAACCGCATCTAGACAAACTTCTTTACATGCATCACAAAGCTAGGAGTGTGCTCTAGCTATTTGTGCAAATAGATTTAAATTATTTATTAAAACAAGTGAGTTATTAGCAGTTGAAAATATTTGACATTTTTCGCAATCACCCGCCTCAGCATGACTGCTCATAAATATTTTCGTGGGGAAGCGAAAACCATCAAGCGTCTGCTTGACTGCCGTCGGCGCGGCGTCTGATGGTATTGGTGCTGCCGTTGTTTTGTTTTTATTTTACTGCCAGTATCGTTGAACGGTTAACAGAAAAAAGTCTCATTCTCATGCCTGCTTTGGTCCCCTCTTGGGGAAAATGGATCCGAAAATTGTGAACTTTTTGAATTTTTCCCCTTAGAGGAAGTGGGTCCGCAATTTTTTTCCCCTTTGGGGAAAATGGGTCCGCAATTTTTTTCCCCTTTGGGGAAAATGGGTCCGCAAATTTTAATTTTTTGAATTTTTGCCTTTGGCCCCCTTGGAGGAAGTGGGTCTGCAATTTATCATTTTTTTGAATTTCTCCCTTTGGTTCCCCCTTGGGGGAAGTGGGTCCACAAATTTTCATTTTTTCCCTTTGGTCCCCCCTTGGGAGAAGAGGGTTCGCAAATTTCCGATTTTTCGAATTTTTTCCTTTGGTCCCCCCTTGGGGGAAGAAGGTCCGCAAATTTTCAATTTTTCTTCGAATTTTTCCCTTTGGGAAAGTGGGTCCGCAAATTTCCAAATTTTTGAATTTTTCACTTTGGTCCCCCCTTGGGAGAAGAGGGTTCGCAAATTTTCAATTTTTTTTTTAAATTTCCCTTTGGTCCCCCATTCGGGGAAAAAGGTCCGCAAATTTCCGATTTTTTTAAATTTTTCCTTTGGTCCCCCCTTGGAGAAGAAAGTCCGCAAATTTTCAATTTTTCTTCGAATTTTTCCCTTTGGTCCCTCCTTGGGGGAAGTGGGTCCGCAAATTTCCAAATTTTTGAACTTTTCACTTTGGTCCCCTCTTGGGAGAAGAGGGTTCGCAAATTTCCGATTTTTTGAATTTTTTCCTTTGGTCCCCCCTTGGGGGAAGAAGGTCCGCAAATTTTCAATTTTTCTTCGAATTTTTCCCTTTGGTCCCCCATTGGGGGAAGAAGGTCCGCAAATTTCCGATTTTTGAATTTTTTCCTTTGGTCCCCCCTTGGGGGAAGTGGGTCCGCAAATTTCCAAATTTTTGAATTTTTCACTTTGGTCCCCCCTTGGGAGAAGAGGATTCGCAAATTTCCAATTTTTTTTTTAAATTTCCCTTTGGTCCCCCATTGGGGGAAGAATGTCCGCAAATTTCCGATTTTTTGAATTTTTTCCTTTGGTCCCCCCTTGGGGGAAGAAGGTCCGCAAATTTTCAATTTTTCTTCGAATTTTTCCCTTTGGTCCCCCCTTGGGGGAAGTGGGTCCGCAAATTTCCAAATTTTTGAATTTTTCACTTTGGTCCCCCCTTGGGAGAAGAGGGTTCACAAATTTTCAATTTTTTTTTTAAATTTCCCTTTGGTCCCCCATTGGGGGAAGAAGGTCCGCAAATTTCCGATTTTTTGAATTTTTTCCTTTGGTCCCCCCTTGGGGGAAGAAGGTCCGCAAATTTTCAATTTTTCTTCGAATTTTTCCCTTTGGTCCCCCCTTGGGGGAAGTGGGTCCGCAAATTTCCAAATTTTTGAATTTTTCACTTTGGTCCCCCCTTGGGAGAAGAGGGTTCGCAAATTTTCAATTTTTTTTTAAATTTCCCTGGTCCCCCATTGGGGGAAGAAGGTCCGCAAATTTCCCATTTTTTGAATTTTTCCCTTTGGTCCCCCCTTGTAGGGAAGGGGGCCCACAAATTTTTAAATTTTTGAAGTTTTCCCCTTGGACCCCCTTTGGGGGCTGTCCATTAATTACGTAAGAAAAAAATTACGATTTTTTGACAGCCCCACCCCCCTTGTAATATTTTTTGTATGAGAACCCGAAACATTTTTGTTTGTTTTCGATTTCTCAAACCCCCCTTCCCCCTATAAACCCTTACATAATTAATGGACAGCACCTTGGGGGAAGGGGGTCCGCAAATTTTCATATTTTTGAATTTTTCTCTTTGTGTGGTAGTGGTGTTCGTGGGTAGTGGACGCCAGTGCGATGGTACATCTAAAATAATGTGATTTTTATAGTGCTATCGCTTATAAACAGTGCCTCGGGTAACTGGTTCAGTGGTGTTGAATCACAGTCTTTGCGGGAAAAGTGAAGTTCAGTGGCTCATACCGTAAATAGTGTTGAGAAATATTGTGAAATATATTTCTATTTCTAGCCATATCTGCCATCAATTTGATGTTAGATTTTCACGTACGTGTATGATATGTAAGTGCTTGTGTATGTGACTCTCATCTCCTCTTCTGGTGAGGTGAGTATTAACTCAGTCAATCTCTTCATGAGAGTCTGAGAATTCTGCGTTCTGTTACCACCCTGCGGTAGGTAAGTAAACGATAACTTGGGCTATGCTTGTATAGGTATGCCGGGTATGCTGTTCTTCTGGACATGCTCTTCTGCGTACCTGATTACGCGTCTATACTGCGTAGATAGTTTGAAAAATTACAATATGTTATTTGTTTTTCAAATTTTATCACAATCGCAGTTCTTATATTTGTCATAGGTTAGTTAGCGCTCAACTTCCGAACCGAGCAGTCGATATTTCGTAACGAGTGAGCAATCGGAAGTCGTTCACGGACTTTTTTCTACGTTTTTGTCGATTCTATCTCCCAAGTCAAGCCTTGCAATTCCGCGCCGTCGTGTCTCGCGATGCCGCGCCGCGAAAATACGTTTCGCGTCGATTATTCGCAGTTTCCGAAGCAACTTTCCCACGAAGAAATTCATAATTTCGTTGGGAAAGAACTCGGTCTCTCGCGAGAAAACGTGCTTCTACTTCAGCCATGCAGGCGGCTAGGCTGCACATTCGTGGAGGTGAACAACCTCGAGCTTGCTGAGACGATTGTTCGACAGCACGATAACAAGCACGAGTTTGTGTTTGATGGTAAGGCCTACAAACTACGCATTCTGATGGAGGACGGAGCTGTAGAGGTACGCCTGTTCGATCTCTCGGGTGCGATCTCCAACGAGCAGATTGCCGAGTTTCTCACCCAGTACGGTGACGTCATCAACGTTCGTGACCTCCTGTGGGACGAACGAACCGCATTCGGCGGGATCAAGACTGGTGTGCGTATCGCCAGGATGATAGTGAAGAAAAACATCCCTTCACTCGTATCGATCCGAGGAGAAGACACGGCGGTGGCATACAAGGGGCAGCGGCAGACATGCTTGCACTGCCAAGAGTTTGTGCATGTCGGGATACCGTGTGTGCAAAACAAAAAACTGCTGGTGCAGAAACTCGCAGCAGACCAATCATACGCAAACGTCGCAAAGCAGACAGCGCCGTCGCATAAATCTGTGAAGCCGACCTCTCACAAACCACTCGAACCCCTAACACAAGCACACTCCTCCGGCCGAATGAATGCCAAACCAAAAGATCCATCAACCACAGCTGCCCAGCAGACAAATATCATGGCTCCCCCCGGTGTTACACTCACCGGACCGCAGCCTGTCATCCAAATCACGCCGATTCCAAATCCGACCACCGCTCATCGTAAGGCTGACGGTAATGAAACGGACAGCTCGCAAGCTTCGCGTGGATCAAGCAGCAGCCGACGACTACGTAGCAGACGATCGCCTCCCGGGAAAAAAATGCGGCACAGCGAAGAAACCTCCAACGAACACGGCCGAGTCTCCGGGGACGAACTACAACAACAATAGAGTACACCAGCGTAAACATCAGCACCATCAACATCAACACGATCACCAACCCAACAAAAATCAATGCTCTTCGTACATTCATCCGCACGGTAGACCTGGATATCGTGTTCTTGCAGGAGGTCGAAAATGAGCAGCTAACGCTGCCTGGCTACAACGTTGTCTGCAATGTAGACCACGCAAGGCGAAGAACAGCGATCGCTCTAAAAGAGCATATTAAATTTTCGCACATCGAGAAGAGTCTAGATGGAAGGTTGATAGCTGTGCGTGTACACAATACAACTCTGTGTAACGTGTATGCCCCGTCAGGCTCCGTTCTACGCGCTGAGCGGGAACGATTTTTCAATAACACCGTAGCCTACTACCTACGGCACCGCACCGACCACATCGTCTTTGCGGGCGATTTCAATTGCGTGATTCGTCAGTGCGACGCAACGGGATCAAACTCGAGCCCCGCACTTCAAGCCACTGTACAGCAGCTCCGGCTGAACGATGTGTGGCAACAGCTACGATCGCGCGAGTCGGGCTACACGTACATTACGCACAACTCCTCGTCCAGACTCGATCGGATATATGTTAGCAACAGCCTTCGGCAACAGCTGAGAGCAACCGAGGTTCACGTCTGCTGCTTCTCAGACCACAAAGCCGTCACCGCGAGAATATGCCTTCCTCTTCCCGACAGACCACACGGCCGAGGTTTTTGGTCTCTGCGCCCCCACCTCCTCACCATCGAAAACATCAACGAGCTTCAAACACGATGGCAGTACTGGACGCGGCAACGTCGCAACTATCGCTCATGGATGGAATGGTGGCTGTCATGTGCTAAGCCCAAAATAAAATCTTTCTTCCGATGGAAGTCGAAGCTCGCTTTCGATATTTTTCATCGCGAACACCAACGCCTCTACGAGCTGTTGCGGCGAGCATATGACGGCTATCAAAACAATCGTGCCATGCTAACCACCATCAACCGATTGAAAGCAGAGCTACTTTCTCACCAGCGACGCTTTTCCGAAATGTTCATCCGAATCAACGAAACGTTTATCGCCGGAGAGCCACTATCTACATACCAACTCGGAGAACGAATGAGACGGAAAACCACCATCGAGCAACTGCGAAATGAGAGAAACGAGATCATCGACGATTCGGATCGCATCCGCGATCACATGGTTGAGTATTTCACCGAGCTCTACGCGCGAGAGGCGGTGGAAGAAGAGCCTGCAGATGGTATCTTCCAATGCGAAAGAGCAGTACCCGAGCACGATGCTGTAAACAGAGCTTGCATGGATGACATCACGACGAGAGACATTCTCACAGCGATACGAACCAGCGCGTCGAAGAAATCTCCAGGACCCGACGGGCTTCCAAAAGAGCTCTACCTGGCTGCCTTCGATGTGATTCACCGAGAATTAAATTTGGTTCTAAACGAAGCCATCCGATCCAACATCCCTACGCAATTCGTTGACGGTGTGATTGTGTTGGTGAAGAAAAGAGATGCGGGCGAAACAGCTCGTTCATTTCGGCCGATAAGTTTAATCAATTTCGACTACAAAATCTTGTCTCGAATTTTGAAACAACGGCTTGAAAATGTGATGCATCAGCACAATCTACTGACGGGTTCACAAAAATGTTCCAACCCCGGTAGAAACATTTTCCAGGCCACCCTCGCCTTGAAAGATAGAATCGCATATCTGAAGGCCAACAGAAGAACAGCAAAATTGATCGGGTTTGATTTAGATCACGCTTTCGATCGAGTTGACCATAAGTTTCTGTTCAAAACAATGCGATCTCTGGGCATCAATGCGGCGTTAGTTGAACTTTTGTCCAGCATAGCAACAGCTTCTTCGTCTCGGTTGTTAATCAACGGGCACCTCTCCGCATCTTTTCCGATCCAACGGTCGGTCCGCCAAGGGGATCCTCTCTCCATGCATCTGTTCGTTTTATACCTGCATCCCCTTCTGCAAAGGTTGGAACAAGTGTGTGGAGCGGACTTAATAGTCGCATACGCAGATGATATCAGTGCCATCGTCACCAGGGTGGAACAGTTAGATGAAATGCGAAACTTGTTCAGGAGCTTCGGACGTTTTGCGGGGGCACGCCTGAACGAAGCCAAAACAACAGCAATCGACGTAGGGGTAATAAATCAACCGCTTACAGCTCCCTGGCTCCACACGGGTGAGACGATAAAAATTCTTGGTGTGCTGTTTTCGAATTCCGTGCGGCAAATGAGTGCAATGAATTGGGACCTTCTTGTGACCAACTTCTGTCGTCAAGTTTGGCTGCACTCACAGCGCACCCTAACGTTGCAGCAAAAGGTAACTCTGCTGAACACCTTTATCTCCTCCAAAATGTGGTACATGAGTGCCCACCTGGTCCCATCATCGTTTCATCTGGCGAAACTGACAGCGACAATGCGAAGGTTTCTATTCCGTGGGATACCTGCAACTGTTCCCATGCAACAGCTGGCGCGTCACCGAGACCAAGGAGGGCTGAAGTTGCATTTGCCTGCATTCAAATGCAAGGCATTATTGATCAATCGTTTCCTTCATGAGATCAACTCCCTTCCCTACTTTAGCTCCTTTCTTCAACATAATCCTCCACAAATTAATTCCATCACCGACCTCCCTTGCCTCAAACAAATCCTCAGCAACTACGAAAACCTTCCTTTCCAAATTCGGCAACACCCTACCGCCGATGCTATCAACCGCTTCTTCATCGAGAGGACAGACCGACCAAAGGTGGAGATCGATAACGACAACATCAACTGGGTACGAGTGTGGAAAAATATCTCGTCGCGTGGCCTCTCGTCTGCCGAAAGAAGCAAACTCTACCTATGGGTCAACCAGAAAGTGCCGCACCGACGGATTTTGTTTCGAATGAGGAGAACGGACGGCGAGCAGTGCACACTCTGTACGACGGTTGTCGAGACAATTCGACACAAATTTTTCGACTGCCCCAGAGTACGACATGCATACGGGCTGTTGCAGCAAAAGCTATCGGCAGTGATCCAAAGGGGACGGCGCAATATAGACTGTAACGAACTTATTATACCAGTACTTGAACAATTTCCAAAGAGATCCATAACATTAGCGTTGAAGTTATTAGTAGTCTATATCACTTTCATTGAAAGTAGCAATGATAGAATTGATTTAGAGGAGTTAGAATTTGCTTTTGAAGTCAATGTTTAATCAATTATAGATGTAATTTAATTTAAACAAATTCGACAATAAACGCAATTTTACAAAAAAAAAAAAAAAAAAAATAGGAACATGACGATATTGCGAAGTAAACATCACCTCCACAGATAAAGCTGGTGATGAAGTACTAGATTACTGCAAATTCTGCGGTGCTCTCGTTTCGTTCTGTAGAGTATCTTCTCTGCAATTAGCTTGAGCCAGTATGCTCATAGTGAGAGAATTTTGTCGACGTACTCTGTTCGATTATGTCGATAGTTAGCTCGCTATTAGAGGTGTGTACTGACAATTAGTGTTCAATACTATCAAGACGGAATTGCGTGTGTTCTATAAACGTATGCAATGTACATTTAGGGGAACAGCGTTTCCCAAATATATATTTTGCGGTACCCCAGTCAAACGGTAGCTCGCTTTATCTTTACTGATTTTAGTGTGTTCTTTTTTAACTGGTGAACCGCAAAATACGTGTTTAGGAAATGCGGAATTTTATGGTCACTATACAAGCTTTTCAACGGTTGTATTGATTATAAGACCTATTTCTGTATGTGCAGATTTTTTTTTTTTTAGCGTGAAACGCTTTTTGTTTTAACAATGGTAGTATACGTTGGAACCTTTCAGATGCACAAACTCTGTGTATTTGGGATTCCATATGTACCGCATATTGAATAAATGATCTGTGTTTAACACGCTATTTATTTACTTCAAAGTCTCCAAGCTCTCTTTGCAATTAATTTGTATTGGTGAGCAAGCAATCTGGCTTAGGACTTGGAGGGTATTCTGATTTCAGATTATCATTCTTTTCCTTTTCGCCGCCTCCGACTACTGAGCGTTTTCGATAAACCGCATCGTCAAAATGGCTGAGCAAGTAGGTAATACTGTTGCTGGTTCTGGACTGCAAGCTGAAGATTCCTCAAAAGCATCTACTGGACGTGCAAATGAAGATATTCAGTATGCTAGAAATGGACCAGCAAATGCAAATCCGTCTTCTGCTAATGGCGGAAGTACCGGATTCAACGTAAGAGGTAAAAATTACTCTAAGAATCAGAGAAAGAAGCACAACCGAAAGGTGGCTTCATCTGGTAAAAAACTTACCTTAGATGCAGAGGTGAGTGATACTCGTGCTTCATTGCGTTTTCAAATAAAGTTGTTGTAAGGTTTATTTGATAACACATTGAAGGATGAGTTATTAAGGGACCTAAATGTCCTTCTTTATCAGACGTCGCCAGGCTCGTTCATTCCATCATTCTTTGGCTTCGGACTCAGATTTGGAAAGATCTGGTTTTCGCCCGAAAACCAGGAAAGCCACGACTGGTTGAAGCAAAAGCTGATGGTAATCAACGAGACGGCGAAAGATGATTTCAAGTTCGTTATAGAACCTTTCAATCTTCATCAGAACAGCATTGGCCTGAACATACCTTGCAATGCGAATGAAGATTTATCTCAGAATGATATTCTGAATAGATTGAATTTTCAAAATCCTACTATGCAGGTAAACTCCTGGAGGGTTAACAAAATCAATCCAATTGAGAAGGGTCACCGCCTGCTTTTCTGTAGCATCAGTGATGATTCTCTCAATCTTCTGAAGCAGCAAAATTTTATGGTCAACTACGGCTTCCAGAAGATTTTCGCTCGCTTTTCATCAAAGAAATGAGCCCATGTGTGCATTTCTTCTATTTTTCTCAACGTCTTTCGTAACGAACGTCCAGTTTTGGGTTGCTCGATTTTATGGCAGATGTTGAGATATTTTAATTTATTTCCAGTATCCTTTCGGGGGTGCAGGGAATAATGAATCATTTTTGTTTCAGATTCTAATTTATTTCCAGTATCCTTTCGGGGGTGCAGGAAGTAAATAATCATATAAGTATCCCATTAGGGGTGCTTGTATGAAATTTAGCCTCTCTTATCCTTTTCTACGTTTTCCTTCTTTCAAAACCCTTCTTCTCCCTTCCCTGCTTCCTCTTTTCCTTTCGGGTAAGTGATGATTGGCTATGAAGTGCGAGGCACAAATCTCCCGTTCGATGGAGAACGTGCCGCCTGAGCCGTATATCTGATACCTGATACCTTTGGTCCCCCCTTGGGGGAAGAGGGTCCGCAAATTTTCAAACTTTTCCCCTTAGTTCCCCCTTGGGGAAGAAGGTCCGCTAATTTTAAATTTTTTGAATTTTTCTCTTTGGTCCCCCCTTGGGAGAAGGGTCCGCAAATTTTCAAACTTTTCCCTTTGGTCCCCCCTTGGGGGAAGGGGATCATCAATTTTTCCAATATTTGATTTTTTCCCTTAAGTCCCCCCTTGGGGGAAGGTCTACAAATTTTCAAATTATTTTGAATTTTTCCCTTTGTAGGGAAGGGGCCCGCATATTTTCAAATTTTTGAAGTTTTCCCTTTGGTCCACCCTTGGAGGTATGGGGTCCGCAAATTTTCCAACTTTTCCCTTTGGTCCTTGGGGGAAGGGGGTCCTCAATTTTTCAAATTTTTCCCTTTAGTCGCTAATTTTCAATTTTTTCTCTTTGGTTCCCTCTTGGGGGAAGAGTCGGCAAATTTTCAATTTTTTGAATTTTTCCCTTTGGTCCCCCCTTGGGGGAAGAAGGTCAACAAATTTTCAAATTATTTTGAATTTTTCCCTTTAGTCCCTCCTTGGGGGAGAGGGTACGCTAATTTTCAAATGTTTGAATTATTCTCTTTGGTTCCCCCTTGGGGGAAGGGTCGGCAAATTTTCAATTTTTTGAATTTTTCCCTTCGGTCCCCCTTGGGGGAAGGGGTTCCGCAAATTTTCAAACTTTTCCCTTTGATGCCCCCTTGGGGGAAGGGGGTCCGCAATTTTTCAAATTTTTCCCTTTAGTCCCCCCTTGGGGGAGAGGGTACGCTAATTTTCAAATTTTTCTCTTTGGTTCCCTCGTGGGGGAAGAGTCCGCAAAATTTCAAATTTTTGAATTTTTCCCTTTAGTCCCTCCTTGGGGGAGAGGGTACGCAATTTTTCATTTTTTCCCTTCAGTCCCCTTTTGGGGGAAGGGGGTCCGCCAAATTTCAAATTTTAGAATTTTTCTTTCGGGCCCCTTTTGGGGAAACGGGTCTACAAATTTTCAAAATTTTCTCTTTAGTCCCCCCTTGGGAGAAGAGGGTTCGCAAATTTTCAATTTTTTTTTTTAAATTTCCCTTTGGTCCCCCATTGGGGGAAGAAGGTCCGCAAATTTCCGATTTTTTGAATTTTTTCCTTTGGTCCCCCCTTGGGGGAAGTGGGTCCGCAAATTTCCAAATTTTTGAATTTTTCACTTTGGTCCCCTCTTGGGAGAAGAGGGTTCGCAAATTTTCAATTTGTTTTTAAATTTCCCTTTGGTCCCCCCTTGGGAGAAGAGGATTCGCAAATTTTCAATTTTTTTTTTAAATTTCCCTTTGGTCCCCCATTGGGGGAAGAATGTCCGCAAATTTCCGATTTTTTGAATTTTTTCCTTTGGTCCCCCCTTGGGGGAAGAAGGTCCGCAAATTTTCAATTTTTCTTCGAATTTTTTCCTTTGGTCCCCCCTTGGGAGAAGAGGGTTCGCAAATTTCCGATTTTTTGAATTTTTTCCTTTGGTCCCCCCTTGGGGGAAGAAGGTCCGCAAATTTTCAATTTTTCTTCGAATTTTTCCCTTTGGTCCCCCCTTGGGAGAAGTGGGTACGCAAATTTCCAAATTTTTGAATTTTTCACTTTGGTCCCCCCTTGGGAGAAGAGGGTTCGCAAATTTTCAATTTTTTTTTTTAATTTCCCTTTGGTCCCCCATTCGGGGAAGAAGGTCCGCAAATTTCCGATTTTTTGAATTTTTTCCTTTGGTCCCCCCTTGGGGGAAGAAGGTCCGCAAATTTTCAATTTTTCTTCGAATTTTTCCCTTTGGTCCCCCCTTGGGGGAAGTGGGTCCGCAAATTTCCAAATTTTTGAATTTTTCACTTTGGTCCCCTCTTGGGAGAAGAGGGTTCGCAAATTTCCGATTTTTTGAATTTTTTCCTTTGGTCCCCCCTTGGGGGAAGAAGGTCCGCAAATTTTCAATTTTTCTTCAAATTTTTCCCTTTGGTCCCCCCTTGGGGGAAGTGGGTTCGCAAATTTCCAAATTTTTGAATTTTTCACTTTGGTCCCCCCTTGGGAGAAGAGGGTTCACAAATTTTCAATTTTTTTTTTTAATTTCCCTTTGGTCCCCCATTGGGGGAAGAAGGTCCGCAAATTTCCGATTTTTTGAATTTTTTCCTTTGGTCCCCCCTTGGGGGAAGAAGGTCCGCAAATTTTCAATTTTTCTTCGAATTTTTCCCTTTGGTCCCCCCTTGGGGGAAGTGGGTCCGCAAATTTCCAAATTTTTGAATTTTTCACTTTGGTCCCCCCTTGGGAGAAGAGAGTTCGCAAATTTTCAATTTTTTTTTTTTAATTTCCCTTTGGTCCCCATTGGGGGAAGAAGGTCTGCAAATTTCCGATTTTTTGAATTTTTTCCTTTGGTCCCCCCTTGGGGGAAGTGGGTCCGCAAATTTCCAAATTTTTGAATTTTTCACTTTGGTCCCCCCTTGGGAGAAGAGGGTTCGCAAATTTTCAATTTTTTTTTTAAATTTCCCTTTGGTCCCCCATTGGGGGAAGAATGTCCGCAAATTTCCGATTTTTTGAATTTTTTCCTTTGGTCCCCCCTTGGGGGAAGAAGGTCCGCAAATTTTCAATTTTTCTTCGAATTTTTTCCTTTGGTCCCCCCTTGGGAGAAGAGGGTTCGCAAATTTCCGATTTTTTGATTTTTTTCCTTTGGTCCCCCTTTGGGGGAAGAAGGTCCGCAAATTTTCAATTTTTCTTCGAATTTTTCCCTTTGGTCCCCCCTTGGGGGAAGTGGGTCCGCAAATTTCCAAATTTTTGAATTTTTCACTTTGGTCCCCCCTTGGGAGAAGAGGGTTCGCAAATTTTCAATTTTTTTTTTAAATTTCCCTTTGGTCCCCCATTCGGGGAAGAAGGTCCGCAAATTTCCGATTTTTTGAATTTTTTCCTTTGGTCCCCCCTTGGGGGAAGAAAGTCCGCAAATTTTCAATTTTTCTTCGAATTTTTCCCTTTGGTCCCCCCTTGGGGGAAGTGGGTCCGCAAATTTCCAAATTTTTGAATTTTTCACTTTGGTCCCCTCTTGGGAGAAGAGGGTTCGCAAATTTCCGATTTTTTGAATTTTTTCCTTTGGTCCCCCCTTGGGGGAAGAAGGTCCGCAAATTTTCAATTTTTCTTCGAATTTTTCCCTTTGGTCCCCCCTTGGGGGAAGTGGGTCCGCAAATTTCCAAATTTTTGAATTTTTCACTTTGGTCCCCCCTTGGGAGAAGAGGGTTCACAAATTTTCAATTTTTTTTTTTTAATTTCCCTTTGGTCCCCCATTGGGGGAAGAAGGTCCGCAAATTTCCGATTTTTTGAATTTTTTCCTTTGGTCCCCCCTTGGGGGAAGAAAGTCCGCAAATTTTCAATTTTTCTTCGAATTTTTCCCTTTGGTCCCCCCTTGGGGGAAGTGGGTCCGCAAATTTCCAAATTTTTGAATTTTTCACTTTGGTCCCCCCTTGGGAGAAGAGGGTTCGCAAATTTTCAATTTTTTTTTTAAATTTCCCTTTGGTCCCCCATTGGGGGAAGAAGGTCCGCAAATTTCCGATTTTTTAAATTTTTTCCTTTGGTCCCCCCTTGGGGGAAGTGGGTCCGCAAATTTCAAAATTTTTGAATTTTTCACTTTGGTCCCCCCTTGGGAGAAGAGGGTTCGCAAATTTTCAATTTTTTTTTTAAATTTCCCTTTGGTCCCCCATTGGGGGAAGAATGTCCGCAAATTTCCGATTTTTTGAATTTTTTCCTTTGGTCCCCCCTTGGGGGAAGAAGGTCCGCAAATTTTCAATTTTTCTTCGAATTTTTTCCTTTGGTCCCCCCTTGGGAGAAGAGAGTTCGCAAATTTCCGATTTTTTGAATTTTTTCCTTTGGTCCCCCCTTGGGGGAAGAAGGTCCGCAAATTTTCAATTTTTCTTCGAATTTTTCCCTTTGGTCCCCCCTTGGGGGAAGTGGGTCCGCAAATTTCCAAATTTTTGAATTTTTCACTTTGGTCCCCCCTTGGGAGAAGAGGGTTCGCAAATTTTCAATTTTTTTTTAAATTTCCCTTTGGTCCCCCATTCGGGGAAAAAGGTCCGCAAATTTCCGATTTTTTGAATTTTTTCCTTTGGTCCCCCCTTGGGGGAAGAAGGTCCGCAAATTTTCAATTTTTCTTCGAATTTTTCCCTTTGGTCCCCCCTTGGGGGAAGTGGGTCCGCAAATTTCCAAATTTTTGAATTTTTCACTTTGGTCCCCCCTTGGGAGAAGAGGGTTCACAAATTTTCAATTTTTTTTTTTTAATTTCCCTTTGGTCCCCCATTGGGGGAAAAAGGTCCGCAAATTTCCGATTTTTTGAATTTTTTCCTTTGGTCCCCCATTGGGGGAAGAAGGTCCGCAAATTTCCGATTTTTTAAATTTTTTCCTTTGGTCCCCCCTTGGGGGAAGTGGGTCCGCAAATTTCCAAATTTTTGAATTTTTCACTTTGGTCCCCCCTTGGGAGAAGAGGATTCGCAAATTTTCAATTTTTTTTTTAAATTTCCCTTTGGTCCCCCATTGGGGGAAGAATGTCCGCAAATTTCCGATTTTTTGAATTTTTTCCTTTGGTCCCCCCTTGGGGGAAGAAGGTCCGCAAATTTTCAATTTTTCTTCGAATTTTTTCCTTTGGTCCCCCCTTGGGAGAAGAGGGTTCGCAAATTTCCGATTTTTTGAATTTTTTCCTTTGGTCCCCCCTTGGGGGAAGAAGGTCCGCAAATTTTCAATTTTTCTTCGAATTTTTCCCTTTGGTCCCCCCTTGGGAGAAGTGGGTCCGCAAATTTCCAAATTTTTGAATTTTTCACTTTGGTCCCCCCTTGGGAGAAGAGGGTTCGCAAATTTTCAATTTTTTTTTTAAATTTCCCTTTGGTCCCCCATTCGGGGAAGAAGGTCCGCAAATTTCCGATTTTTTGAATTTTTTCCTTTGGTCCCCCCTTGGGGGAAGAAGGTCCGCAAATTTTCAATTTTTCTTCGAATTTTTCCCTTTGGTCCCCCCTTGGGGGAAGTGGGTCCGCAAATTTCCAAATTTTTGAATTTTTCACTTTGGTCCCCTCTTGGGAGAAGAGGGTTCGCAAATTTCCGATTTTTTGAATTTTTTCCTTTGGTCCCCCCTTGGGGGAAGAAGGTCCGCAAATTTTCAATTTTTCTTCAAATTTTTCCCTTTGGTCCCCCCTTGGGGGAAGTGGGTTCGCAAATTTCCAAATTTTTGAATTTTTCACTTTGGTCCCCCCTTGGGAGAAGAGGGTTCACAAATTTTCAATTTTTTTTTTAATTTCCCTTTGGTCCCCCATTGGGGGAAGAAGGTCCGCAAATTTCCGATTTTTTGAATTTTTTCCTTTGGTCCCCCCTTGGGGGAAGAAGGTCCGCAAATTTTCAATTTTTCTTCGAATTTTTCCCTTTGGTCCCCCCTTGGGGGAAGTGGGTCCGCAAATTTCCAAATTTTTGAATTTTTCACTTTGGTCCCCCCTTGGGAGAAGAGAGTTCGCAAATTTTCAATTTTTTTTTTTAATTTCCCTTTGGTCCCCATTGGGGGAAGAAGGTCCGCAAATTTCCGATTTTTTGATTTTTTTCCTTTGGTCCCCCCTTGGGGGAAGTGGGTCCGCAAATTTCCAAATTTTTGAATTTTTCACTTTGGTCCCCCCTTGGGAGAAGAGGGTTCGCAAATTTTCATTTTTTTTTTTAATTTCCCTTTGGTCCCCCATTGGGGGAAGAATGTCCGCAAATTTCCGATTTTTTGAATTTTTTCCTTTGGTCCCCCCTTGGGGGAAGAAGGTCCGCAAATTTTCAATTTTTCTTCGAATTTTTTCCTTTGGTCCCCCCTTGGGAGAAGAGGGTTCGCAAATTTCCGATTTTTTGAATTTTTTCCTTTGGTCCCCCCTTGGGGGAAGAAGGTCCGCAAATTTTCAATTTTTCTTCGAATTTTTCCCTTTGGTCCCCCCTTGGGGGAAGTGGGTCCGCAAATTTCCAAATTTTTGAATTTTTCACTTTGGTCCCCTCTTGGGAGAAGAGGGTTCGCAAATTTCCGATTTTTTGAATTTTTTCCTTTGGTCCCCCCTTGGGGGAAGAAGGTCCGCAAATTTTCAATTTTTCTTCGAATTTTTCCCTTTGGTCCCCCCTTGGGGGAAGTGGGTCCGCAAATTTCCAAATTTTTGAATTTTTCACTTTGGTCCCCCCTTGGGAGAAGAGGGTTCGCAAATTTTCAATTTTTTTTAAATTTCCCTTTGGTCCCCCATTGGGGGAAGAATGTCCGCAAATTTCCGATTTTTTGAATTTTTTCCTTTGGTCCCCCCTTGGGGGAAGAAGGTCCGCAAATTTTCAATTTTTCTTCGAATTTTTCCCTTTGGTCCCCCCTTGGGGGAAGTGGGTCCGCAAATTTCCAAATTTTTGAATTTTTCACTTTGGTCCCCCCTTGGGAGAAGAGGGTTCGCAAATTTTCAATTTTTTTTAAATTTCCCTTTGGTCCCCCATTGGGGGAAGAATGTCCGCAAATTTCCGATTTTTTGAATTTTTTCCTTTGGTCCCCCCTTGGGGGAAGAAGCTCCGCAAATTTTCAATTTTTCTTTGAATTTTTCCCTTTGGTCCCCCCTTGGGGGAAGTGGGTCCGCAAATTTTCAAATTTTTGAATTTTTCACTTTGGCCCCCCCTTGGGAGAAGAGGGTTCGCAAATTTTCAATTTTTTTTTAAATTTCCCTGGTCCCCCATTGGGGGAAGAAGGTCCGCAAATTTCCGATTTTTTGAATTTTTCCCTTTGGTCCCCCCTTGTAGGGAAGGGGGCCCACAAATTTTTAAATTTTTGAAGTTTTCCCCTTGGACCCCCTTTGGGGGCTGTCCATTAATTACGTAAGAAAAAAATTACGATTTTTCGACAGCCCCACCCCCCTTGTAATATTTTTTGTATGAGAACCCTAAACATTTTTGTTTGTTTTCGATTTCTCAAACCCCCCTTCCCCCTATA
This sequence comes from Aedes albopictus, assembly GCF_035046485.1. NCBI lineage: Eukaryota > Metazoa > Arthropoda > Insecta > Diptera > Culicidae > Aedes > Aedes albopictus. Next base: position 220,208,006 of record NC_085138.1, read on the forward strand.
AACCCTTACATAATTAATAGACAGCACCTTGGGGGAAGGTGGTCCGCAAAATTTCATATTTTTGAATTTTTCTCTTTGGTCCCCCCTTGGTGGAAGAGGGTCCGCTAATTTTCAATTTTTTGAATTTTTCTCTTTGGTCCCCCCTTGGGAGAAGAGGGTCTGCAAATTTTCAAATTTTTCCCTTTAGTCCCCCCTTGGTGGAAGAGGGTCCGCAAATTTTCAATTTTTTGAATTTTTCCCATTAGCCCCCCCTTGGGGGAAGGGGGTTCGCAAATTTTCAAATTTTTGAAGTTTTCCCTGGTCCTTCCTCGGAGAAAGAAAGTTTGCAAATTTTTCAAATTTTTGATTTTTTCCTTTGGTTCCCTCTTGGGGGAAGTTTGTCCGCAAATTTTTTTTAATTGTTTTCTTTGGGGAAAATGGGTCCCTGTGGCCCCCTTGGAAAAAATGGATCCAAAAATTTACATTTTTTTTTTTAATTTTTCCCTTTGGTCCTGTTTTCGCACATAAGAGCGTCTGTTGGTGGAGTCGGAATCTGTCGGGCACTGAACGATCATAATCGCGGTGATAACGAGCACTGATAAGGCAATGGATAGTACATATTGTTCTGGACTATTACAACATTTATTCGACGGTAAAACTGATACACTTATTCTTTATTAAGAACACTGATTTATAGGACGCTTAGCTTCACTGATAGTTTGTATTTCTGGCGGACTGGGACATGACACTGTTAACTACTAAACGGATATACTGATGAACGGTTACACTGTTATTAACTGGAATGGAGTACGATAATGTCTTATATAGGATAACACTGAATAATGACTGGTAATGGCTAATTGTCTACAGATGATTACTAAAGGCTATTATGGTAAGGTCGATCACCTTTTACTGGAAGACAATTCTACATCGTGGTCGTCTTTGGCGGGAAAGTACTACAAATACTATGGGATCGTGAGTGCAACTCATTTCAGTGCAATTGCGTTACGGATGCATTACAGTCTGGTTAATATAATCCGAGCTTATCGTTTCTGACTACAATTATGCGTAAACAGGTCCCCTCTTGGGGAAAATGGATCCGAAAATTGTGAACTTTTTGAATTTTTCCCCTTGGAGGAAGTGGGTCCGCAATTTTTTTCCCCTTTGGGGAAAATGGGTCCGCAAATTTTAATTTTTTGAATTTTTGCCTTTGGCCCCCTTGGAGGAAGTGGGTCTGCAATTTATCATTTTTTTGAATTTCTCCCTTTGGTTCCCTCTTGGGAGAAGAGGGTTCGCAAATTTCCGATTTTTTAAATTTTTTCCTTTGGTCCCCCCTTGGGGGAAGAAGGTCCGCAAATTTTCAATTTTTTTTTTTTAATTTCCCTTTGGTCCCCCATTGGGGGAAGAATGTCCGCAAATTTTCAATTTTTCTTCGAATTTTTCCCTTTGGTCCCCTCTTGGGGGAAGTGGGTCCGCAAATTTCCAAATTTTTGAATTTTTCACTTTGGTCCCCCATTGGGGGAAGAAGGTCCGCAAATTTCCGATTTTTTGAATTTTTTCCTTTGGTCCCCCCTTGGGGGAAGAAGGTCCGCAAATTTTCAATTTTTCTTCGAATTTTTCCCATTGGTCCCCCCTTGGGGGAAGTGGGTCCGCAAATTTCCAAATTTTTGAATTTTTCACTTTGGTCCCCCCTTGGGAGAAGAGGGTTCGCAAATTTATTTTTTTTTAAATTTCCCTTTGGTCCTCCATTGGGGGAAGAAGGTCCGCAAATTTCCGATTTTTTGAATTTTTCCCTTTGGTCCCCCCTTGTAGAAAAGGGGGCCCACAAATTTTTAAATTTTTGAAGTTTTCCCTTTGGACCCCCTTTGGGGGCGTAAGAAAAAAATTACGATTTTTCGACAGCCCCACCCCTCTTGTAATATTTTTTGTATGAGAACCCGAAACATTTTTGTTTGTTTTCGATTTCTCAAACCCCCCTTCCCCCTATAAACCCTTACATAATTAATAGACAGCACCTTGGGGGAAGGGGGTCCGCAAATTTTCATATTTTTGAATTTTTCTCTTTGGTCCCCCCTTGGGAGAAGAGGGTTCACAAATTTTCAATTTTTTTTTAATTTCCCTTTGGTCCCCCATTGGGGGAAGAAGGTCCGCAAATTTCCGATTTTTTGAATTTTTTCCTTTGGTCCCCCCTTGGGGGAAGAAGGTCCGCAAATTTTCAATTTTTCTTCGAATTTTTCCCTTTGGTCCCCCCTTGGGGGAAGTGGGTCCGCAAATTTCCAAATTTTTGAATTTTTCACTTTGGTCCCCCCTTGGGAGAAGAGGGTTCGCAAATTTTCAATTTTTATTTAAATTTCCCTGGTCCCCCATTGGGGGAAGAAGGTCCGCAAATTTCCCATTTTTTGAATTTTTCCCTTTGGTCCCCCCTTGTAGGGAAGGGGGCCCACAAATTTTTAAATTTTTGAAGTTTTCCCCTTGGACCCCCTTTGGGGGCTGTCCATTAATTACGTAAGAAAAAAATTACGATTTTTCGACAGCCCCACCCCCTTGTAATATTTTTTGTATGAGAACCCGAAACATTTTTGTTTGTTTTCGATTTCTCAAACCCCCCTTCCCCCTATAAACCCTTACATAATTAATGGACAGCACCTTGGGGGAAGGGGGTCCGCAAATTTTCATATTTTTGAATTTTTCTCTTTGGTCCCCCCTTGGGGGAAGAGGGTCCGCAAATTTTCAAACTTTTCCCCTTAGTTCCCCCTTGGGGAAGAAGGTCCGCTAATTTTAAATTTTTTGAATTTTTCTCTTTGGTCCCCCCTTGGGGGAAGGTCTACAAATTTTCAAATTATTTTGAATTTTTCCCTTTGTAGGGAAGGGGCCCGCATATTTTCAAATTTTTGAAGTTTTCCCTTTGGTCCACCCTTGGAGGTATGGGGTCCGCAAATTTTCCAACTTTTCCCTTTGGTCCTTGGGGGAAGGGGGTCCTCAATTTTTCAAATTTTTCCCTTTAGTCGCTAATTTTCAATTTTTTCTCTTTGGTTCCCTCTTGGGGGAAGAGTCGGCAAATTTTCAATTTTTTGAATTTTTCCCTTTGGTCCCCCCTTGGGGGAAGAAGATCAACAAATTTTCAAATTATTTTGAATTTTTCCCTTTAGTCCCTCCTTGGGGGAGAGGGTACGCTAATTTTCAAATGTTTGAATTATTCTCTTTGGTTCCCCCTTGGGGGAAGGGTCGGCAAATTTTCAATTTTTTGAATTTTTCCCTTCGGTCCCCCTTGGGGGAAAATTTCAAATTTTTGAATTTTTCCCTTTAGTCCCTCCTTGGGGGAGAGGGTACGCAATTTTTCATTTTTTCCCTTCAGTCCCCTTTTGGGAGAAGGGGGTCCGCCAAATTTCAAATTTTAGAATTTTTCTTTCTGGCCCCCTTTTGGGGAAACGGGTCTACAAATTTTCAAAATTTTCTCTTTAGTCCCCCCTTGGGAGAAGAGGGTTCGCAAATTTTCATTTTTTTTTTTAAATTTCCCTTTGGTCCCCCATTGGGGGAAGAAGGTCCGCAAATTTCCGATTTTTTGAATTTTTTCCTTTGGTCCCCCCTTGGGGGAAGTGGGTCCGCAAATTTCCAAATTTTTGAATTTTTCACTTTGGTCCCCTCTTGGGAGAAGAGGGTTCGCAAATTTTCAATTTTTTTTTTAAATTTCCCTTTGGTCCCCCATTCGGGGAAGAATGTCCGCAAATTTCCGATTTTTTGAATTTTTTCCTTTGGTCCCCCCTTGGGGGAAGAAAGTCCGCAAATTTTCAATTTTTCTTCGAATTTTTCCCTTTGGTCCCCGCTTGGGGGAAGTGGGTCCGCAAATTTCCAAATTTTTGAATTTTTCACTTTGGTCCCCCCTTGGGAGAAGAGGGTTCGCAAATTTTCAATTTTTTTTTTAAATTTCCCTTTGGTCCCCCATTCGGGGAAGAAGGTCCGCAAATTTCCGATTTTTTGAATTTTTTCCTTTGGTCCCCCCTTGGGGGAAGAAAGTCCGCAAATTTTCAATTTTTCTTCGAATTTTTCTCTTTGGTCCCCCCTTGGGGGAAGTGGGTCCGCAAATTTCCAAATTTTTGAATTTTTCACTTTGGTCCCCTCTTGGGAGAAGAGGGTTCGCAAATTTCCGATTTTTTGAATTTTTTCCTTTGGTCCCCCCTTGGGGGAAGAAGGTCCGCAAATTTTCAATTTTTCTTCGAATTTTTCCCTTTGGTCCCCCCTTGGGGGAAGTGGGTCCGCAAATTTCCAAATTTTTGAATTTTTCACTTTGGTCCCCCCTTGGGAGAAGAGGGTTCACAAATTTTCAATTTTTTTTTTTAATTTCCCTTTGGTCCCCCATTCGGGGAAGAAGGTCCGCAAATTTCCGATTTTTTGAATTTTTTCCTTTGGTCCCCCCTTGGGGGAAGAAGGTCCGCAAATTTTCAATTTTTCTTCGAATTTTTTCCTTTGGTCCCCCCTTGGGAGAAGAGGGTTCGCAAATTTCCGATTTTTTGAATTTTTTCCTTTGGTCCCCCCTTGGGGGAAGAAGGTCCGCAAATTTTCAATTTTTCTTCGAATTTTTCCCTTTGGTCCCCCCTTGGGAGAAGTGGGTCCGCAAATTTCCAAATTTTTGAATTTTTCACTTTGGTCCCCCCTTGGGAGAAGAGGGTTCGCAAATTTTCAATTTTTTTTTTAAATTTCCCTTTGGTCCCCCATTCGGGGAAGAAGGTCCGCAAATTTCCGATTTTTTGAATTTTTTCCTTTGGTCCCCCCTTGGGGGAAGAAGGTCCGCAAATTTTCAATTTTTCTTCGAATTTTTCCCTTTGGTCCCCCCTTGGGGGAAGTGGGTCCGCAAATTTCCAAATTTTTGAATTTTTCACTTTGGTCCCCCCTTGGGAGAAGAGGGTTCGCAAATTTTCAATTTTTTTTTTAAATTTCCCTTTGGTCCCCCATTCGGGGAAGAAGGTCCGCAAATTTCCGATTTTTTGAATTTTTTCCTTTGGTCCCCCCTTGGGGGAAGAAGGTCCGCAAATTTTCAATTTTTCTTCGAATTTTTCCCTTTGGTCCCCCCTTGGGGGAAGTGGGTCCGCAAATTTCCAAATTTTTGAATTTTTCACTTTGGTCCCCTCTTGGGAGAAGAGGGTTCGCAAATTTCCGATTTTTTGAATTTTTTCCTTTGGTCCCCCCTTGGGGGAAGTGGGTCCGCAAATTTCCAAATTTTTGAATTTTTCACTTTGGTCCCCCCTTGGGAGAAGAGGGTTCACAAATTTTCAATTTTTTTTTTTTTAATTTCCCTTTGGTCCCCCATTGGGGGAAGAAGGTCCGCAAATTTCCGATTTTTTGAATTTTTTCCTTTGGTCCCCCCTTGGGGGAAGAAAGTCCGCAAATTTTCAATTTTTCTTCGAATTTTTCCCTTTGGTCCCCCCTTGGGGGAAGGTGGTCCGCAAATTTCCAAATTTTTGAATTTTTCACTTTGGTCCCCCGTTGGGAGAAGAGGGTTCGCAAATTTTCAATTTTTTTTTTAAATTTCCCTTTGGTCCCCCATTGGGGGAAGAAGGTCCGCAAATTTCCGATTTTTTTAATTTTTTCCTTTGGTCCCCCTTGGGGGAAGTGGGTCCGCAAATTTCCAAATTTTTGAATTTTTCACTTTGGTCCCCCCTTGGGAGAAGAGGATTCGCAAATTTTCAATTTTTTTTTTAAATTTCCCTTTGGTCCCCCATTGGGGGAAGAATGTCCGCAAATTTCCGATTTTTTGAATTTTTTCCTTTGGTCCCCCCTTGGGGGAAGAAGGTCCGCAAATTTTCAATTTTTCTTCGAATTTTTTCCTTTGGTCCCCCCTTGGGAGAAGAGGGTTCGCAAATTTCCGATTTTTTGAATTTTTTCCTTTGGTCCCCCCTTGGGGGAAGAAGGTCCGCAAATTTTCAATTTTTCTTCGAATTTTTCCCTTTGGTCCCCCCTTGGGGAAGTGGGTCCGCAAATTTCCAAATTTTTGAATTTTTCACTTTGGTCCCCCCTTGGGAGAAGAGGGTTCGCAAATGTTCAATTTTTTTTTAAATTTCCCTTTGGTCCCCCATTCGGGGAAGAAGGTCCGCAAATTTCCGATTTTTTGAATTTTTTCCTTTGGTCCCCCCTTGGGGGAAGAAGGTCCGCAAATTTTCAATTTTTCTTCGAATTTTTCCCTTTGGTCCCCCCTTGGGGGAAGTGGGTCCGCAAATTTCCAAATTTTTGAATTTTTCACTTTGGTCCCCCCTTGGGAGAAGAGGGTTCGCAAATTTTCAATTTTTTTTTTTTAAATTTCCCTTTGGTCCCCCATTGGGGGAAGAATGTCCACAAATTTCCGATTTTTTGAATTTTTTCCTTTGGTCCCCCCTTGGGGGAAGAAGGTCCGCAAATTTTCAATTTTTCTTCGAATTTTTCCCTTTGGTCCCCCCTTGGGGGAAGTGGGTCCGCAAATTTCCAAATTTTTGAATTTTTCACTTTGGTCCCCTCTTGGGAGAAGAGGGTTCGCAAATTTCCGATTTTTTGAATTTTTTCCTTTGGTCCCCCCTTGGGTGAAGAAGCTCCGCAAATTTTCAATTTTTCTTCGAATTTTTCCCTTTGGTCCCCCATTGGGGGAAGTGGGTCCGCAAATTTCCAAATTTTTGAATTTTTCACTTTGGCCCCCCCTTGGGAGAAGAGGGTTCGCAAATTTTCAATTTTTTTTTTAAATTTCCCTGGTCCCCCATTGGGGGAAGAAGGTCCGCAAATTTCCGATTTTTTGAATTTTTCCCTTTGGTCCCCCCTTGTAGGGAAGGGGGCCCACAAATTTTTAAATTTTTGAAGTTTTCCCCTTGGACCCCCTTTGGGGGCTGTCCATTAATTACGTAAGAAAAAAATTACGATTTTTCGACAGCCCCACCCCCCTTGTAATATTTTTTGTATGAGAACCCTAAACATTTTTGTTTGTTTTCGATTTCTCAAACCCCCCTTCCCCCTATAAACCCTTACATAATTAATAGACAGCACCTTGGGGGAAGGTGGTCCGCAAATTTTCATATTTTTGAATTTTTCTCTTTGGTCCCCCCTTGGTGGAAGAGGGTCCGCTAATTTTCAATTTTTTGAATTTTTCTCTTTGGTCCCCCCTTGGGAGAAGAGGGTCTGCAAATTTTCAAATTTTTCCCTTTAGTCCCCCCTTGGTGGAAGAGGGTCCGCAAATTTTCAATTTTTTGAATTTTTCCCATTAGCCCCCCCTTGGGGGAAGGGGGTTCGCAAATTTTCAAATTTTTGAAGTTTTCCCTGGTCCTTCCTCGGAGAAAGAAAGTTTGCAAATTTTTCAAATTTTTGATTTTTTCCTTTGGTTCCCTCTTGGGGGAAGTTTGTCCGCAAATTTTTTTTAATTGTTTTCTTTGGGGAAAATGGGTCCCTGTGGCCCCCTTGGAAAAAATGGATCCAAAAATTTACATTTTTTTTTAAATTTTTCCCTTTGGTCCTGTTTTCGCACATAAGAGCGTCTGTTGGTGGAGTCGGAATCTGTCGGGCACTGAACGATCATAATCGCGGTGATAACGAGCACTGATAAGGCAATGGATAGTACATATTGTTCTGGACTATTACAACATTTATTCGACGGTAAAACTGATACACTTATTCTTTATTAAGAACACTGATTTATAGGACGCTTAGCTTCACTGATAGTTTGTATTTCTGGCGGACTGGGACATGACACTGTTAACTACTAAACGGATATACTGATGAACGGTTACACTGTTATTAACTGGAATGGAGTACGATAATGTCTTATATAGGATAACACTGAATAATGACTGGTAATGGCTAATTGTCTACAGATGATTACTAAAGGCTATTATGGTAAGGTCGATCACCTTTTACTGGAAGACAATTCTACATCGTGGTCGTCTTTGGCGGGAAAGTACTACAAATACTATGGGATCGTGAGTGCAACTCATTTCAGTGCAATTGCGTTACGGATACATTACAGTCTGGTTAATATAATCCGAGCTTATCGTTTCTGACTACAATTATGCGTAAACAGGTCCCCTCTTGGGGAAAATGGATCCGAAAATTGTGAACTTTTTGAATTTTTCCCCTTGGAGGAAGTGGGTCCGCAATTTTTTTCCCCTTTGGGGAAAATGGGTCCGCAAATTTTAATTTTTTGAATTTTTGCCTTTGGCCCCCTTGGAGGAAGTGGGTCTGCAATTTATCATTTTTTTGAATTTCTCCCTTTGGTTCCCTCTTGGGAGAAGAGGGTTCGCAAATTTCCGATTTTTTGAATTTTTTCCTTTGGTCCCCCCTTGGGGGAAGAAGGTCCGCAAATTTTCAATTTTTTTTTTTTTTAATTTCCCTTTGGTCCCCCATTGGGGGAAGAATGTCCGCAAATTTCCGATTTTTTGAATTTTTTTCTTTGGTCCCCCCTTGGGGGAAGAAGGTCCGCAAATTTTCAATTTTTCTTCGAATTTTTCCCTTTGGTCCCCCCTTGGGGGAAGTGGGTCCGCAAATTTCCAAATTTTTGAATTTTTCACTTTGGTCCCCCCTTGGGAGAAGAGGGTTGGCAAATTTTCAATTTTTTTTTTAAATTTCCCTTTGGTCCCCCATTGGGGGAAGAAGGTCCGCAAATTTCCGATTTTTTGAATTTTTTCCTTTGGTCCCCCTTGGGGGAAGAAGGTCCACAAATTTTCAATTTTTCTTCGAATTTTTCCCTTTGGTCCCCCCTTGGGGGAAGTGGGTCCGCAAATTTCCAAATTTTTGAATTTTTCACTTTGGTCCCCCTTGGGGGAAGTGGGTCCGCAAATTTCCAAATTTTTGAATTTTTCACTTTGGTCCCCCATTGGGGGAAGAAGGTCCGCAAATTTCCGATTTTTTGAATTTTTTCCTTTAGTGTCCCCTTGGGGGAAGAAGGTCCACAAATTTTCAATTTTTCTTCGAATTTTTCCCTTTGGTCCCCCCTTGGGGGAAGTGGGTCCGCAAATTTCCAAATTTTTGAATTTTTCACTTGGGAGAAGAGGGTTCGCAAATTTTCAATTTTTTTTAAAAATTTCCCTTTGGTCCCCCATTGGGGGAAGAAGGTCCGCAAATTTCCGATTTTTTGAATTTTTTCCTTTGGTCCCCCCTTGGGGGAAGAAGCTCCGCAAATTTTCAATTTTTCTTCGAATTTTTCCCTTTGGTCCCCCCTTGCGGAAAGTGGGTCCGCAAATTTCCAAATTTTTGAATTTTTCACTTTGGTCCCCCCTTGGGAGAAGAGGGTTCGCAAATTTTCAATTTTTTTTTAAATTTCCCTTTGGTCCCCCATTGGGGGAAGAATGTCCGCAAATTTCCGATTTTTTGAATTTTTTCCTTTGGTCCCCCCTTGGGGGAAGAAGGTCCCCAAATTTTCAATTTTTCTTCGAATTTTTCCCTTTGGTCCCCCCTTGGGGGAAGTGGGTCCGCAAATTTCCAAATTTTTGAATTTTTCACTTTGGTCCCCCCTTGGGGGAAGTGGGTCCGCAAATTTCCCAATTTTTGAATTTTTCACTTTGGTCCCCCCTTGGGAGAAGAGGGTTCGCAAATTTTCAATTTTTTTTTAAATTTCCCTTTGGTCCCCCATTGGGGGAAGAATGTCCGCAAATTTCCGATTTTTTGAATTTTTTCCTTTGGTCCCCCCTTGGGGGAAGAAGGTCCGCAAATTTTCAATTTTTTTTTTTAAATTTCCCTTTGGTCCCCCATTGGGGGAAGAATGTCCGCAAATTTCCGATTTTTTGAATTTTTTCCTTTGGTCCCCCCTTGGGGGAAGTGGGTCCGCAAATTTCCAAATTTTTGAATTTTTCACTTTGGTCCCCTCTTGGGAGAAGAGGGTTCGCAAATTTCCGATTTTTTGAATTTTTTCCTTTGGTCCCCCCTTGGGGGAAGAAGGTCCGCAAATTTTCAATTTTTTTTTTTAAATTTCCCTTTGGTCCCCCATTGGGGGAAGAATGTCCGCAAATTTCCGATTTTTTGAATTTTTTCCTTTGGTCCCCCCTTGGGGGAAGAAGGTCCGCAAATTTTCAATTTTTCTTCGAATTTTTCCCTTTGGTCCCCCCTTGGGGGAAGTGGGTCCGCAAATTTCCAAATTTTTGAATTTTTCACTTTGGTCCCCCCTTGGGAGAAGAGGGTTCGCAAATTTTCAATTTTTTTTTTAAATTTCCCTTTGGTCCCCCATTGGGGGAAGAAGGTCCGCAAATTTCCGATTTTTTGAATTTTTCCCTTTGGCCCCCCTTGTAGAAAAAGGGGCCCACAAATTTTTAAATTTTTGAAGTTTTCCCTTTGGACCCCCTTTGGGGGCGTAAGAAAAAAATTACGATTTTTCGACAGCCCCACCCGTCTTGTAATATTTTTTGTATGAGAACCCGAAACATTTTTGTTTGTTTTCGATTTCTCAAACCCCCCTTCCCCCTATAAACCCTTACATAATTAATAGACAGCACCTTGGGGGAAGGGGGTCCGCAAATTTTCATATTTTTGAATTTTTCCCTTTAGTTCCCCCTTGGTGGAAGAGGGTCCGCAAATTTTCAATTTTTTGAATTTTTCCCATTAGCCCCCCCTTGGGGGAAGGGGGTTCGCAATTTTTCAAATTTTTGAAGTTTTCCCTGGTCCTTCCTCGGAGAAAGAAAGTTTGCAAATTTTTCAAATTTTTGATTTTTTCCTTTGGTTCCCTCTTGGGGGAAGTTTGTCCGCAATTTTTTTTTAATTGTTTTCTTTGGGGGAAATGGGTCCCTGTGGCCCCCTTGGAAAAAATGGATCCAAAAATTTACATTTTTCTTTAAATTTTTCCCTTTGGTCCCCTCTTGGGGAAAATGGATCCGAAAATTGTGAACTTTTTGAATTTTTCCCCTTGGAGGAAGTGGGTCCGCAAATTTTAATTTTTTGAATTTTTGCCTTTGGCCCCCTTGGAGGTAGTGGGTCAGCAATTTATCATTTTTTTGAATTTCTCCCTTTGGTTCCCCCTTGGGGGAAGTGGGTCCACAAATTTTCATTTTTTCCCTTTGGTCCCCCCTTGGGAGAAGAGGGTTCGCAAATTTCCGATTTTATGAATTTTTTCCTTTGGCCCCCCCTTGGGGGAAGAAGGTCCGCAAATTTTCAATTTTTCTTCGAATTTTTTCCTTTGGTCCCCCCTTGGGAGAAGAGGGTTCGCAAATTTCCGATTTTTTGAATTTTTTCCTTTGGTCCCCCCTTGGGGGAAGAAGGTCCGCAAATTTTCAATTTTTCTTCGAATTTTTCCCTTTGGTCCCCCCTTGGGAGAAGTGGGTCCGCAAATTTCCAAATTTTTGAATTTTTCACTTTGGTCCCCCCTTGGGAGAAGAGGGTTCGCAAATTTTCAATTTTTTTTTTAAATTTCCCTTTGGTCCCCCATTCGGGGAAGAAGGTCCGCAAATTTCCGATTTTTTGAATTTTTTCCTTTGGTCCCCCCTTGGGGGAAGAAGGTCCGCAAATTTTCAATTTTTCTTCGAATTTTTCCCTTTGGTCCCCCCTTGGGGGAAGTGGGTCCGCAAATTTCCAAATTTTTGAATTTTTCACTTTGGTCCCCTCTTGGGAGAAGAGGGTTCGCAAATTTCCGATTTTTTGAATTTTTTCCTTTGGTCCCCCCTTGGGGGAAGAAGGTCCGCAAATTTTCAATTTTTCTTCAAATTTTTCCCTTTGGTCCCCCCTTGGGGGAAGTGGGTTCGCAAATTTCCAAATTTTTGAATTTTTCACTTTGGTCCCCCCTTGGGAGAAGAGGGTTCACAAATTTTCAATTTTTTTTTTAATTTCCCTTTGGTCCCCCATTGGGGGAAGAAGGTCCGCAAATTTCCGATTTTTTGAATTTTTTCCTTTGGTCCCCCCTTGGGGGAAGAAGGTCCGCAAATTTTCAATTTTTCTTCGAATTTTTCCCTTTGGTCCCCCCTTGGGGGAAGTGGGTCCGCAAATTTCCAAATTTTTGAATTTTTCACTTTGGTCCCCCCTTGGGAGAAGAGAGTTCGCAAATTTTCAATTTTTTTTTTTAATTTCCCTTTGGTCCCCATTGGGGGAAGAAGGTCCGCAAATTTCCGATTTTTTGATTTTTTTCCTTTGGTCCCCCCTTGGGGGAAGTGGGTCCGCAAATTTCCAAATTTTTGAATTTTTCACTTTGGTCCCCCCTTGGGAGAAGAGGGTTCGCAAATTTTCATTTTTTTTTTAATTTCCCTTTGGTCCCCCATTGGGGGAAGAATGTCCGCAAATTTCCGATTTTTTGAATTTTTTCCTTTGGTCCCCCTTTGGGGGAAGAAGGTCCGCAAATTTTCAATTTTTCTTCGAATTTTTTCCTTTGGTCCCCCCTTGGGAGAAGAGGGTTCGCAAATTTCCGATTTTTTGAATTTTTCACTTTGGTCCCCCCTTGGGAGAAGTGGGTCCGCAAATTTCCAAATTTTTGAATTTTTCACTTTGGTCCCCCCTTGGGAGAAGAGGGTTCGCAAATTTTCAATTTTTTTTTTAAATTTCCAAATTTTTGAATTTTTCACTTTGGTCCCCCCTTGGGAGAAGAGGGTTCGCAAATTTTCAATTTTTTTTTTAAATTTCCCTTTGGTCCCCCATTCGGGGAAGAAGGTCCGCAAATTTCCGAGTTTTTGAATTTTTTCCTTTGGTCCCCCCTTGGGGGAAGAAAGTCCGCAAATTTTCAATTTTTCTTCGAATTTTTCCCTTTGGTCCCCCCTTGGGGGAAGTGGGTCCGCAAATTTCCAAATTTTTGAATTTTTCACTTTGGTCCCCGCTTGGGGGAAGTGGGTCCGCAAATTTCCAAATTTTTGAATTTTTCACTTTGGTCCCCCCTTGGGAGAAGAAAGTCCGCAAATTTTCAATTTTTCTTCGAATTTTTCCCTTTGGTCCCCGCTTGGGGGAAGTGGGTCCGCAAATTTCCAAATTTTTGAATTTTTCACTTTGGTCCCCCCTTGGGAGAAGAGGGTTCGCAAATTTTTTTTTTTTTAAATTTCCAAATTTTTGAATTTTTCACTTTGGTCCCCCCTTGGGAGAAGAGGGTTCGCAAATTTTCAATTTTTTTTTCTTCCCCCATTCGGGGAAGAAGGTCCGCAAATTTCCGAGTTTTTGAATTTTTTCCTTTGGTCCCCCCTTGGGGGAAGAAAGTCCGCAAATTTTCAATTTTTCTTCGAATTTTTCCCTTTGGTCCCCCCTTGGGGGAAGTGGGTCCGCAAATTTCCAAATTTTTGAATTTTTCACTTTGGTCCCCCCTTGGGAGAAGAGGGTTCGCAAATTTTCAAATTTTTGAATTTTTCACTTTGGTCCCCCCTTGGGAGAAGAAAGTCCGCAAATTTTCAATTTTTCTTCGAATTTTTCCCTTTGGTCCCCGCTTGGGGGAAGTGGGTCCGCAAATTTCCAAATTTTTGAATTTTTCACTTTGGTCCCCCCTTGGGAGAAGAAAGTCCGCAAATTTTCAATTTTTCTTCGAATTTTTCCCTTTGGTCCCCGCTTGGGGGAAGTGGGTCCGCAAATTTCCAAATTTTTGAATTTTTCACTTTGGTCCCCCCTTGGGAGAAGAGGGTTCGCAAATTTTTTTTTTTTTAAATTTCCAAATTTTTGAATTTTTCACTTTGGTCCCCCCTTGGGAGAAGAGGGTTCGCAAATTTTCAATTTTTTTTTTAAATTTCCCTTTGGTCCCCCATTCGGGGAAGAAGGTCCGCAAATTTCCGAGTTTTTGAATTTTTTCCTTTGGTCCCCCCTTGGGGGAAGAAAGTCCGCAAATTTTCAATTTTTCTTCGAATTTTTCCCTTTGGTCCCCCCTTGGGGGAAGTGGGTCCGCAAATTTCCAAATTTTTGAATTTTTCACTTTGGTCCCCCCTTGGGAGAAGTGGGTCCGCAAATTTCCAAATTTTTGAATTTTTCACTTTGGTCCCCCCTTGGGAGAAGAGGGTTCGCAAATTTTCAATTTTTTTTTCTTCCCCCATTCGGGGAAGAAGGTCCGCAAATTTCCGAGTTTTTGAATTTTTTCCTTTGGTCCCCCCTTGGGGGAAGAAAGTCCGCAAATTTTCAATTTTTCTTCGAATTTTTCCCTTTGGTCCCCCCTTGGGGGAAGTGGGTCCGCAAATTTCCAAATTTTTGAATTTTTCACTTTGGTCCCCCCTTGGGAGAAGAGGGTTCGCAAATTTTCAAATTTTTGAATTTTTCACTTTGGTCCCCCCTTGGGAGAAGAAAGTCCGCAAATTTTCAATTTTTCTTCGAATTTTTCCCTTTGGTCCCCGCTTGGGGGAAGTGGGTCCGCAAATTTCCAAATTTTTGAATTTTTCACTTTGGTCCCCCCTTGGGAGAAGAGGGTTCGCAAATTTTTTTTTTTTTAAATTTCCAAATTTTTGAATTTTTCACTTTGGTCCCCCCTTGGGAGAAGAGGGTTCGCAAATTTTCAATTTTTTTTTTAAATTTCCCTTTGGTCCCCCATTCGGGGAAGAAGGTCCGCAAATTTCCGAGTTTTTGAATTTTTTCCTTTGGTCCCCCCTTGGGGGAAGAAAGTCCGCAAATTTTCAATTTTTCTTCGAATTTTTCCCTTTGGTCCCCCCTTGGGGGAAGTGGGTCCGCAAATTTCCAAATTTTTGAATTTTTCACTTTGGTCCCCCCTTGGGAGAAGTGGGTCCGCAAATTTCCAAATTTTTGAATTTTTCACTTTGGTCCCCCCTTGGGAGAAGAGGGTTCGCAAATTTTCAATTTTTTTTTCTTCCCCCATTCGGGGAAGAAGGTCCGCAAATTTCCGAGTTTTTGAATTTTTTCCTTTGGTCCCCCCTTGGGGGAAGAAAGTCCGCAAATTTTCAATTTTTCTTCGAATTTTTCCCTTTGGTCCCCCCTTGGGGGAAGTGGGTCCGCAAATTTCCAAATTTTTGAATTTTTCACTTTGGTCCCCCCTTGGGAGAAGAGGGTTCGCAAATTTTCAAATTTTTGAATTTTTCACTTTGGTCCCCCCTTGGGAGAAGAAAGTCCGCAAATTTTCAATTTTTCTTCGAATTTTTTCCTTTGGTCCCCCCTTGGGGGAAGAAGGTCCGCAAATTTTCAATTTTTCTTCGAATTTTTCCCTTTGGTCCCCCCTTGGGGGAAGTGGGTCCGCAAATTTCCAAATTTTTGAATTTTTCACTTTGGTCCCCCCTTGGGAGAAGAGGGTTCGCAAATTTTCAATTTTTTTTAAATTTCCCTTTGGTCCCCCATTGGGGGAAGAATGTCCGCAAATTTCCGATTTTTTGAATTTTTTCCTTTGGTCCCCCCTTGGGGGAAGAAGCTCCGCAAATTTTCAATTTTTCTTTGAATTTTTCCCTTTGGTCCCCCCTTGGGGGAAGTGGGTCCGCAAATTTTCAAATTTTTGAATTTTTCACTTTGGCCCCCCCTTGGGAGAAGAGGGTTCGCAAATTTTCAGTTTTTTTTTTAAATTTCCCTGGTCCCCCATTGGGGGAAGAAGGTCCGCAAATTTCCGATTTTTTGAATTTTTCCCTTTGGTCCCCCCTTGTAGGGAAGGGGGCCCACAAATTTTTAAATTTTTGAAGTTTTCCCCTTGGACCCCCTTTGGGGGCTGTCCATTAATTACGTAAGAAAAAAATTACGATTTTTCGACAGCCCCACCCCCCTTGTAATATTTTTTGTATGAGAACCCTAAACATTTTTGTTTGTTTTCGATTTCTCAAACCCCCCTTCCCCCTATAAACCCTTACATAATTAATAGACAGCACCTTGGGGGAAGGTGGTCCGCAAAATTTCATATTTTTGAATTTTTCTCTTTGGTCCCCCCTTGGTGGAAGAGGGTCCGCTAATTTTCAATTTTTTGAATTTTTCTCTTTGGTCCCCCCTTGGGAGAAGAGGGTCTGCAAATTTTCAAATTTTTCCCTTTAGTCCCCCCTTGGTGGAAGAGGGTCCGCAAATTTTCAATTTTTTGAATTTTTCCCATTAGCCCCCCCTTGGGGGAAGGGGGTTCGCAAATTTTCAAATTTTTGAAGTTTTCCCTGGTCCTTCCTCGGAGAAAGAAAGTTTGCAAATTTTTCAAATTTTTGATTTTTTCCTTTGGTTCCCTCTTGGGGGAAGTTTGTCCGCAAATTTTTTTTAATTGTTTTCTTTGGGGAAAATGGGTCCCTGTGGCCCCCTTGGAAAAAATGGATCCAAAAATTTACATTTTTTTTTTTAATTTTTCCCTTTGGTCCTGTTTTCGCACATAAGAGCGTCTGTTGGTGGAGTCGGAATCTGTCGGGCACTGAACGATCATAATCGCGGTGATAACGAGCACTGATAAGGCAATGGATAGTACATATTGTTCTGGACTATTACAACATTTATTCGACGGTAAAACTGATACACTTATTCTTTATTAAGAACACTGATTTATAGGACGCTTAGCTTCACTGATAGTTTGTATTTCTGGCGGACTGGGACATGACACTGTTAACTACTAAACGGATATACTGATGAACGGTTACACTGTTATTAACTGGAATGGAGTACGATAATGTCTTATATAGGATAACACTGAATAATGACTGGTAATGGCTAATTGTCTACAGATGATTACTAAAGGCTATTATGGTAAGGTCGATCACCTTTTACTGGAAGACAATTCTACATCGTGGTCGTCTTTGGCGGGAAAGTACTACAAATACTATGGGATCGTGAGTGCAACTCATTTCAGTGCAATTGCGTTACGGATGCATTACAGTCTGGTTAATATAATCCGAGCTTATCGTTTCTGACTACAATTATGCGTAAACAGGTCCCCTCTTGGGGAAAATGGATCCGAAAATTGTGAACTTTTTGAATTTTTCCCCTTGGAGGAAGTGGGTCCGCAATTTTTTTCCCCTTTGGGGAAAATGGGTCCGCAAATTTTAATTTTTTGAATTTTTGCCTTTGGCCCCCTTGGAGGAAGTGGGTCTGCAATTTATCATTTTTTTGAATTTCTCCCTTTGGTTCCCTCTTGGGAGAAGAGGGTTCGCAAATTTCCGATTTTTTGAATTTTTTCCTTTGGTCCCCCCTTGGGGGAAGAAGGTCCGCAAATTTTCAATTTTTTTTTTTTAATTTCCCTTTGGTCCCCCATTGGGGGAAGAATGTCCGCAAATTTTCAATTTTTCTTCGAATTTTTCCCTTTGGTCCCCTCTTGGGGGAAGTGGGTCCGCAAATTTCCAAATTTTTGAATTTTTCACTTTGGTCCCCCATTGGGGGAAGAAGGTCCGCAAATTTCCGATTTTTTGAATTTTTTCCTTTGGTCCCCCCTTGGGGGAATAAGGTCCGCAAATTTTCAATTTTTCTTCGAATTTTTCCCATTGGTCCCCCCTTGGGGGAAGTGGGTCCGTAAATTTCCAAATTTTTGAATTTTTCACTTTGGTCCCCCCTTGGGAGAAGAGGGTTCGCAAATTTATTTTTTTTTTAAATTTCCCTTTGGTCCTCCATTGGGGGAAGAAGGTCCGCAAATTTCCGATTTTTTGAATTTTTCCCTTTGGTCCCCCCTTGTAGAAAAGGGGGCCCACAAATTTTTAAATTTTTGAAGTTTTCCCTTTGGACCCCCTTTGGGGGCGTAAGAAAAAAATTACGATTTTTCGACAGCCCCACCCCTCTTGTAATATTTTTTGTATGAGAACCCGAAACATTTTTGTTTGTTTTCGATTTCTCAAACCCCCCTTCCCCCTATAAACCCTTACATAATTAATAGACAGCACCTTGGGGGAAGGGGGTCCGCAAATTTTCATATTTTTGAATTTTTCTCTTTGGTCCCCCCTTGGGAGAAGAGGGTTCACAAATTTTCAATTTTTTTTTAATTTCCCTTTGGTCCCCCATTGGGGGAAGAAGGTCCGCAAATTTCCGATTTTTTGAATTTTTTCCTTTGGTCCCCCCTTGGGGGAAGAAGGTCCGCAAATTTTCAATTTTTCTTCGAATTTTTCCCTTTGGTCCCCCCTTGGGGGAAGTGGGTCCGCAAATTTCCAAATTTTTGAATTTTTCACTTTGGTCCCCCCTTGGGAGAAGAGGGTTCGCAAATTTTCAATTTTTATTTAAATTTCCCTGGTCCCCCATTGGGGGAAGAAGGTCCGCAAATTTCCCATTTTTTGAATTTTTCCCTTTGGTCCCCCCTTGTAGGAAAGGGGGCCCACAAATTTTTAAATTTTTGAAGTTTTCCCCTTGGACCCCCTTTGGGGGCTGTCCATTAATTACGTAAGAAAAAAATTACGATTTTTCGACAGCCCCACCCCCTTGTAATATTTTTTGTATGAGAACCCGAAACATTTTTGTTTGTTTTCGATTTCTCAAACCCCCCTTCCCCCTATAAACCCTTACATAATTAATGGACAGCACCTTGGGGGAAGGGGGTCCGCAAATTTTCATATTTTTGAATTTTTCTCTTTGGTCCCCCCTTGGGGGAAGAGGGTCCGCAAATTTTCAAACTTTTCCCCTTAGTTCCCCCTTGGGGAAGAAGGTCCGCTAATTTTAAATTTTTTGAATTTTTCCCTTTGGTCCCCCCTTGGGGGAAGAAGATCAACAAATTTTCAAATTATTTTGAATTTTTCCCTTTAGTCCCTCCTTGGGGGAGAGGGTACGCTAATTTTCAAATGTTTGAATTATTCTCTTTGGTTCCCCCTTGGGGGAAGGGTCGGCAAATTTTCAATTTTTTGAATTTTTCCCTTCGGTCCCCCTTGGGGGAAAATTTCAAATTTTTGAATTTTTCCCTTTAGTCCCTCCTTGGGGGAGAGGGTACGCAATTTTTCATTTTTTCCCTTCAGTCCCCTTTTGGGAGAAGGGGGTCCGCCAAATTTCAAATTTTAGAATTTTTCTTTCTGGCCCCCTTTTGGGGAAACGGGTCTACAAATTTTCAAAATTTTCTCTTTAGTCCCCCCTTGGGAGAAGAGGGTTCGCAAATTTTCATTTTTTTTTTTAAATTTCCCTTTGGTCCCCCATTGGGGGAAGAAGGTCCGCAAATTTCCGATTTTTTGAATTTTTTCCTTTGGTCCCCCCTTGGGGGAAGTGGGTCCGCAAATTTCCAAATTTTTGAATTTTTCACTTTGGTCCCCTCTTGGGAGAAGAGGGTTCGCAAATTTTCAATTTTTTTTTTAAATTTCCCTTTGGTCCCCCATTCGGGGAAGAATGTCCGCAAATTTCCGATTTTTTGAATTTTTTCCTTTGGTCCCCCCTTGGGGGAAGAAAGTCCGCAAATTTTCAATTTTTCTTCGAATTTTTCCCTTTGGTCCCCGCTTGGGGGAAGTGGGTCCGCAAATTTCCAAATTTTTGAATTTTTCACTTTGGTCCCCCCTTGGGAGAAGAGGGTTCGCAAATTTTCAATTTTTTTTTTAAATTTCCCTTTGGTCCCCCATTCGGGGAAGAAGGTCCGCAAATTTCCGAGTTTTTGAATTTTTTCCTTTGGTCCCCCCTTGGGGGAAGAAAGTCCGCAAATTTTCAATTTTTCTTCGAATTTTTCTCTTTGGTCCCCCCTTGGGGGAAGTGGGTCCGCAAATTTCCAAATTTTTGAATTTTTCACTTTGGTCCCCTCTTGGGAGAAGAGGGTTCGCAAATTTCCGATTTTTTGAATTTTTTCCTTTGGTCCCCCCTTGGGGGAAGAAGGTCCGCAAATTTTCAATTTTTCTTCGAATTTTTCCCTTTGGTCCCCCCTTGGGGGAAGTGGGTCCGCAAATTTCCAAATTTTTGAATTTTTCACTTTGGTCCCCCCTTGGGAGAAGAGGGTTCACAAATTTTCAATTTTTTTTTTTAATTTCCCTTTGGTCCCCCATTCGGGGAAGAAGGTCCGCAAATTTCCGATTTTTTGAATTTTTTCCTTTGGTCCCCCCTTGGGGGAAGAAGGTCCGCAAATTTTCAATTTTTCTTCGAATTTTTTCCTTTGGTCCCCCCTTGGGAGAAGAGGGTTCGCAAATTTCCGATTTTTTGAATTTTTTCCTTTGGTCCCCCCTTGGGGGAAGAAGGTCCGCAAATTTTCAATTTTTCTTCGAATTTTTCCCTTTGGTCCCCCCTTGGGAGAAGTGGGTCCGCAAATTTCCAAATTTTTGAATTTTTCACTTTGGTCCCCCCTTGGGAGAAGAGGGTTCGCAAATTTTCAATTTTTTTTTTAAATTTCCCTTTGGTCCCCCATTCGGGGAAGAAGGTCCGCAAATTTCCGATTTTTTGAATTTTTTCCTTTGGTCCCCCCTTGGGGGAAGAAGGTCCGCAAATTTTCAATTTTTCTTCGAATTTTTCCCTTTGGTCCCCCCTTGGGGGAAGTGGGTCCGCAAATTTCCAAATTTTTGAATTTTTCACTTTGGTCCCCTCTTGGGAGAAGAGGGTTCGCAAATTTCCGATTTTTTGAATTTTTTCCTTTGGTCCCCCCTTGGGGGAAGTGGGTCCGCAAATTTCCAAATTTTTGAATTTTTCACTTTGGTCCCCCCTTGGGAGAAGAGGGTTCACAAATTTTCAATTTTTTTTTTTTAATTTCCCTTTGGTCCCCCATTGGGGGAAGAAGGTCCGCAAATTTCCGATTTTTTGAATTTTTTCCTTTGGTCCCCCCTTGGGGGAAGAAAGTCCGCAAATTTTCAATTTTTCTTCGAATTTTTCCCTTTGGTCCCCCCTTGGGGGAAGGTGGTCCGCAAATTTCCAAATTTTTGAATTTTTCACTTTGGTCCCCCGTTGGGAGAAGAGGGTTCGCAAATTTTCAATTTTTTTTTTAAATTTCCCTTTGGTCCCCCATTGGGGGAAGAAGGTCCGCAAATTTCCGATTTTTTTAATTTTTTCCTTTGGTCCCCCTTGGGGGAAGTGGGTCCGCAAATTTCCAAATTTTTGAATTTTTCACTTTGGTCCCCCCTTGGGAGAAGAGGATTCGCAAATTTTCAATTTTTTTTTTAAATTTCCCTTTGGTCCCCCATTGGGGGAAGAATGTCCGCAAATTTCCGATTTTTTGAATTTTTTCCTTTGGTCCCCCCTTGGGGGAAGAAGGTCCGCAAATTTTCAATTTTTCTTCGAATTTTTTCCTTTGGTCCCCCCTTGGGAGAAGAGGGTTCGCAAATTTCCGATTTTTTGAATTTTTTCCTTTGGTCCCCCTTGGGGGAAGAAGGTCCGCAAATTTTCAATTTTTCTTCGAATTTTTCCCTTTGGTCCCCCCTTGGGGGAAGTGGGTCCGCAAATTTCCAAATTTTTGAATTTTTCACTTTGGTCCCCCCTTGGGAGAAGAGGGTTCGCAAATGTTCAATTTTTTTTTTAAATTTCCCTTTGGTCCCCCATTCGGGGAAGAAGGTCCGCAAATTTCCGATTTTTTGAATTTTTTCCTTTGGTCCCCCCTTGGGGGAAGAAGGTCCGCAAATTTTCAATTTTTCTTCGAATTTTTCCCTTTGGTCCCCCCTTGGGGGAAGTGGGTCCGCAAATTTCCAAATTTTTGAATTTTTCACTTTGGTCCCCCCTTGGGAGAAGAGGGTTCGCAAATTTTCAATTTTTTTTTTAAATTTCCCTTTGGTCCCCCATTGGGGGAAGAATGTCCACAAATTTCCGATTTTTTGAATTTTTTCCTTTGGTCCCCCCTTGGGGGAAGAAGGTCCGCAAATTTTCAATTTTTCTTCGAATTTTTCCCTTTGGTCCCCCCTTGGGGGAAGTGGGTCCGCAAATTTCCAAATTTTTGAATTTTTCACTTTGGTCCCCTCTTGGGAGAAGAGGGTTCGCAAATTTCCGATTTTTTGAATTTTTTCCTTTGGTCCCCCCTTGGGTGAAGAAGCTCCGCAAATTTTCAATTTTTCTTCGAATTTTTCCCTTTGGTCCCCCATTGGGGGAAGTGGGTCCGCAAATTTCCAAATTTTTGAATTTTTCACTTTGGCCCCCCCTTGGGAGAAGAGGGTTCGCAAATTTTCAATTTTTTTTTTAAATTTCCCTGGTCCCCCATTGGGGGAAGAAGGTCCGCAAATTTCCGATTTTTTGAATTTTTCCCTTTGGTCCCCCCTTGTAGGGAAGGGGGCCCACAAATTTTTAAATTTTTGAAGTTTTCCCCTTGGACCCCCTTTGGGGGCTGTCCATTAATTACGTAAGAAAAAAATTACGATTTTTCGACAGCCCCACCCCCCTTGTAATATTTTTTGTATGAGAACCCTAAACATTTTTGTTTGTTTTCGATTTCTCAAACCCCCCTTCCCCCTATAAACCCTTACATAATTAATAGACAGCACCTTGGGGGAAGGTGGTCCGCAAATTTTCATATTTTTGAATTTTTCTCTTTGGTCCCCCCTTGGTGGAAGAGGGTCCGCTAATTTTCAATTTTTTGAATTTTTCTCTTTGGTCCCCCCTTGGGAGAAGAGGGTCTGCAAATTTTCAAATTTTTCCCTTTAGTCCCCCCTTGGTGGAAGAGGGTCCGCAAATTTTCAATTTTTTGAATTTTTCCCATTAGCCCCCCCTTGGGGGAAGGGGGTTCGCAAATTTTCAAATTTTTGAAGTTTTCCCTGGTCCTTCCTCGGAGAAAGAAAGTTTGCAAATTTTTCAAATTTTTGATTTTTTCCTTTGGTTCCCTCTTGGGGGAAGTTTGTCCGCAAATTTTTTTTAATTGTTTTCTTTGGGGAAAATGGGTCCCTGTGGCCCCCTTGGAAAAAATGGATCCAAAAATTTACATTTTTTTTTAAATTTTTCCCTTTGGTCCTGTTTTCGCACATAAGAGCGTCTGTTGGTGGAGTCGGAATCTGTCGGGCACTGAACGATCATAATCGCGGTGATAACGAGCACTGATAAGGCAATGGATAGTACATATTGTTCTGGACTATTACAACATTTATTCGACGGTAGAACTGATACACTTATTCTTTATTAAGAACACTGATTTATAGGACGCTTAGCTTCACTGATAGTTTGTATTTCTGGCGGACTGGGACATGACACTGTTAACTACTAAACGGATATACTGATGAACGGTTACACTGTTATTAACTGGAATGGAGTACGATAATGTCTTATATAGGATAACACTGAATAATGACTGGTAATGGCTAATTGTCTACAGATGATTACTAAAGGCTATTATGGTAAGGTCGATCACCTTTTACTGGAAGACAATTCTACATCGTGGTCGTCTTTGGCGGGAAAGTACTACAAATACTATGGGATCGTGAGTGCAACTCATTTCAGTGCAATTGCGTTACGGATACATTACAGTCTGGTTAATATAATCCGAGCTTATCGTTTCTGACTACAATTATGCGTAAACAGGTCCCCTCTTGGGGAAAATGGATCCGAAAATTGTGAACTTTTTGAATTTTTCCCCTTGGAGGAAGTGGGTCCGCAATTTTTTTCCCCTTTGGGGAAAATGGGTCCGCAAATTTTAATTTTTTGAATTTTTGCCTTTGGCCCCCTTGGAGGAAGTGGGTCTGCAATTTATCATTTTTTTGAATTTCTCCCTTTGGTTCCCTCTTGGGAGAAGAGGGTTCGCAAATTTCCGATTTTTTGAATTTTTTCCTTTGGTCCCCCCTTGGGGGAAGAAGGTCCGCAAATTTTCAATTTTTTTTTTTTTTAATTTCCCTTTGGTCCCCCATTGGGGGAAGAATGTCCGCAAATTTCCGATTTTTTGAATTTTTTTCTTTGGTCCCCCCTTGGGGGAAGAAGGTCCGCAAATTTTCAATTTTTCTTCGAATTTTTCCCTTTGGTCCCCCCTTGGGGGAAGTGGGTCCGCAAATTTCCAAATTTTTGAATTTTTCACTTTGGTCCCCCCTTGGGAGAAGAGAGTTCGCAAATTTTCAATTTTTTTTTTAATTTCCCTTTGGTCCCCCATTGGGTCCCTTTGGTCCCCTTTGGTCCCCTTTGGTCCCCCCTTGGGGGAAGTGGGTCCGCAAATTTCCAAATTTTTGAATTTTTCACTTTGGTCCCCCATTGGGGGAAGAAGGTCCGCAAATTTCCGATTTTTTGAATTTTTTCCTTTGGTCCCCCCTTGGGGGAAGAAGGTCCACAAATTTTCAATTTTTCTTCGAATTTTTCCCTTTGGTCCCCCCTTGGGGGAAGTGGGTCCGCAAATTTCCAAATTTTTGAATTTTTCACTTTGGTCCCCCCTTGGGAGAAGAGGGTTGGCAAATTTTCAATTTTTTTTTAAAATTTCCCTTTGGTCCCCCATTGGGGGAAGAAGGTCCGCAAATTTCCGATTTTTTGAATTTTTTCCTTTGGTCCCCCTTGGGGGAAGAAGGTCCACAAATTTTCAATTTTTCTTCGAATTTTTCCCTTTGGTCCCCCCTTGGGGGAAGTGGGTCCGCAAATTTCCAAATTTTTGAATTTTTCACTTTGGTCCCCCTTGGGGGAAGTGGGTCCGCAAATTTCCAAATTTTTGAATTTTTCACTTTGGTCCCCCATTGGGGGAAGAAGGTCCGCAAATTTCCGATTTTTTGAATTTTTTCCTTTGGTGTCCCCTTGGGGGAAGAAGGTCCACAAATTTTCAATTTTTCTTCGAATTTTTCCCTTTGGTCCCCCCTTGGGGGAAGTGGGTCCGCAAATTTCCAAATTTTTGAATTTTTCACTTGGGAGAAGAGGGTTCGCAAATTTTCAATTTTTTTTAAAAATTTCCCTTTGGTCCCCCATTGGGGGAAGAAGGTCCGCAAATTTCCGATTTTTTGAATTTTTTCCTTTGGTCCCCCCTTGGGGGAAGAAGCTCCGCAAATTTTCAATTTTTCTTCGAATTTTTCCCTTTGGTCCCCCCTTGCGGAAAGTGGGTCCGCAAATTTCCAAATTTTTGAATTTTTCACTTTGGTCCCCCCTTGGGAGAAGAGGGTTCGCAAATTTTCAATTTTTTTTTAAATTTCCCTTTGGTCCCCCATTGGGGGAAGAATGTCCGCAAATTTCCGATTTTTTGAATTTTTTCCTTTGGTCCCCCCTTGGGGGAAGAAGGTCCCCAAATTTTCAATTTTTCTTCGAATTTTTCCCTTTGGTCCCCCCTTGGGGGAAGTGGGTCCGCAAATTTCCAAATTTTTGAATTTTTCACTTTGGTCCCCCCTTGGGGGAAGTGGGTCCGCAAATTTCCCAATTTTTGAATTTTTCACTTTGGTCCCCCCTTGGGAGAAGAGGGTTCGCAAATTTTCAATTTTTTTTTAAATTTCCCTTTGGTCCCCCATTGGGGGAAGAATGTCCGCAAATTTCCGATTTTTTGAATTTTTTCCTTTGGTCCCCCCTTGGGGGAAGAAGGTCCGTAAATTTTCAATTTTTCTTCGAATTTTTCCCTTTGGTCCCCCCTTGGGGGAAGTGGGTCCGCAAATTTCCAAATTTTTGAATTTTTCACTTTGGTCCCCTCTTGGGAGAAGAGGGTTCGCAAATTTCCGATTTTTTGAATTTTTTCCTTTGGTCCCCCCTTGGGGGAAGAAGGTCCGCAAATTTTCAATTTTTTTTTTTAAATTTCCCTTTGGTCCCCCATTGGGGGAAGAATGTCCGCAAATTTCCGATTTTTTGAATTTTTTCCTTTGGTCCCCCCTTGGGGGAAGAAGGTCCGCAAATTTTCAATTTTTCTTCGAATTTTTCCCTTTGGTCCCCCCTTGGGGGAAGTGGGTCCGCAAATTTCCAAATTTTTGAATTTTTCACTTTGGTCCCCCCTTGGGAGAAGAGGGTTCGCAAATTTTCAATTTTTTTTTTAAATTTCCCTTTGGTCCCCCATTGGGGGAAGAAGGTCCGCAAATTTCCGATTTTTTGAATTTTTCCCTTTGGCCCCCCTTGTAGAAAAAGGGGCCCACAAATTTTTAAATTTTTGAAGTTTTCCCTTTGGACCCCCTTTGGGGGCGTAAGAAAAAAATTACGATTTTTCGACAGCCCCACCCGTCTTGTAATATTTTTTGTATGAGAACCCGAAACATTTTTGTTTGTTTTCGATTTCTCAAACCCCCCTTCCCCCTATAAACCCTTACATAATTAATAGACAGCACCTTGGGGGAAGGGGGTCCGCAAATTTTCATATTTTTGAATTTTTCCCTTTAGTTCCCCCTTGGTGGAAGAGGGTCCGCAAATTTTCAATTTTTTGAATTTTTCCCATTAGCCCCCCCTTGGGGGAAGGGGGTTCGCAAATTTTCAAATTTTTGAAGTTTTCCCTGGTCCTTCCTCGGAGAAAGAAAGTTTGCAAATTTTTCAAATTTTTGATTTTTTCCTTTGGTTCCCTCTTGGGGGAAGTTTGTCCGCAATTTTTTTTTAATTGTTTTCTTTGGGGGAAATGGGTCCCTGTGGCCCCCTTGGAAAAAATGGATCCAAAAATTTACATTTTTCTTTAAATTTTTCCCTTTGGTCCCCTCTTGGGGAAAATGGATCCGAAAATTGTGAACTTTTTGAATTTTTCCCCTTGGAGGAAGTGGGTCCGCAAATTTTAATTTTTTGAATTTTTGCCTTTGGCCCCCTTGGAGGTAGTGGGTCAGCAATTTATCATTTTTTTGAATTTCTCCCTTTGGTTCCCCCTTGGGGGAAGTGGGTCCACAAATTTTCATTTTTTCCCTTTGGTCCCCCCTTGGGAGAAGAGGGTTCGCAAATTTCCGATTTTATGAATTTTTTCCTTTGTGGGTCCGCAAATTTCCAAATTTTTGAATTTTTCACTTGGGAGAAGAGGGTTCGCAAATTTTCAATTTTTTTAAAAATTTCCCTTTGGTCCCCCATTGGGGGAAGAAGGTCCGCAAATTTCCGATTTTTTGAATTTTTTCCTTTGGTCCCCCCTTGGGGGAAGAAGCTCCGCAAATTTTCAATTTTTCTTCGAATTTTTCCCTTTGGTCCCCCCTTGCGGAAAGTGGGTCCGCAAATTTCCAAATTTTTGAATTTTTCACTTTGGTCCCCCCTTGGGAGAAGAGGGTTCGCAAATTTTCAATTTTTTTTTAAATTTCCCTTTGGTCCCCCATTGGGGGAAGAATGTCCGCAAATTTCCGATTTTTTGAATTTTTTCCTTTGGTCCCCCCTTGGGGGAAGAAGGTCCCCAAATTTTCAATTTTTCTTCGAATTTTTCCCTTTGGTCCCCCCTTGGGGGAAGTGGGTCCGCAAATTTCCAAATTTTTGAATTTTTCACTTTGGTCCCCCCTTGGGGGAAGTGGGTCCGCAAATTTCCCAATTTTTGAATTTTTCACTTTGGTCCCCCCTTGGGAGAAGAGGGTTCGCAAATTTTCAATTTTTTTTTAAATTTCCCTTTGGTCCCCCATTGGGGGAAGAATGTCCGCAAATTTCCGATTTTTTGAATTTTTTCCTTTGGTCCCCCCTTGGGGGAAGAAGGTCCGTAAATTTTCAATTTTTCTTCGAATTTTTCCCTTTGGTCCCCCCTTGGGGGAAGTGGGTCCGCAAATTTCCAAATTTTTGAATTTTTCACTTTGGTCCCCTCTTGGGAGAAGAGGGTTCGCAAATTTCCGATTTTTTGAATTTTTTCCTTTGGTCCCCCCTTGGGGGAAGAAGGTCCGCAAATTTTCAATTTTTTTTTTTAAATTTCCCTTTGGTCCCCCATTGGGGGAAGAATGTCCGCAAATTTCCGATTTTTTGAATTTTTTCCTTTGGTCCCCCCTTGGGGGAAGAAGGTCCGCAAATTTTCAATTTTTCTTCGAATTTTTCCCTTTGGTCCCCCCTTGGGGGAAGTGGGTCCGCAAATTTCCAAATTTTTGAATTTTTCACTTTGGTCCCCCCTTGGGAGAAGAGGGTTCGCAAATTTTCAATTTTTTTTTTAAATTTCCCTTTGGTCCCCCATTGGGGGAAGAAGGTCCGCAAATTTCCGATTTTTTGAATTTTTCCCTTTGGCCCCCCTTGTAGAAAAAGGGGCCCACAAATTTTTAAATTTTTGAAGTTTTCCCTTTGGACCCCCTTTGGGGGCGTAAGAAAAAAATTACGATTTTTCGACAGCCCCACCCGTCTTGTAATATTTTTTGTATGAGAACCCGAAACATTTTTGTTTGTTTTCGATTTCTCAAACCCCCCTTCCCCCTATAAACCCTTACATAATTAATAGACAGCACCTTGGGGGAAGGGGGTCCGCAAATTTTCATATTTTTGAATTTTTCCCTTTAGTTCCCCCTTGGTGGAAGAGGGTCCGCAAATTTTCAATTTTTTGAATTTTTCCCATTAGCCCCCCCTTGGGGGAAGGGGGTTCGCAAATTTTCAAATTTTTGAAGTTTTCCCTGGTCCTTCCTCGGAGAAAGAAAGTTTGCAAATTTTTCAAATTTTTGATTTTTTCCTTTGGTTCCCTCTTGGGGGAAGTTTGTCCGCAATTTTTTTTTAATTGTTTTCTTTGGGGGAAATGGGTCCCTGTGGCCCCCTTGGAAAAAATGGATCCAAAAATTTACATTTTTCTTTAAATTTTTCCCTTTGGTCCCCTCTTGGGGAAAATGGATCCGAAAATTGTGAACTTTTTGAATTTTTCCCCTTGGAGGAAGTGGGTCCGCAAATTTTAATTTTTTGAATTTTTGCCTTTGGCCCCCTTGGAGGTAGTGGGTCAGCAATTTATCATTTTTTTGAATTTCTCCCTTTGGTTCCCCCTTGGGGGAAGTGGGTCCACAAATTTTCATTTTTTCCCTTTGGTCCCCCCTTGGGAGAAGAGGGTTCGCAAATTTCCGATTTTATGAATTTTTTCCTTTGGCCCCCCCTTGGGGGAAGAAGGTCCGCAAATTTTCAATTTTTCTTCGAATTTTTCCCTTTGGCCCCCCCTTGGGGGAAGTGGGTCCGCAAATTTCCAAATTTTTGAATTTTTCACTTTGGTCCCCCCTTGGGAGAAGAGGGTTCGCAAATTTTCATTTTTTTTTTAAATTTCCCTTTGGTCCCCCATTGGGGGAAGAAGGTCCGCAAATTTCCGATTTCTTGAATTTTTTCCTTTGGTCCCCCCTTGGGGGAAGAAGGTCCGCAAATTTTCAATTTTTCTTCGAATTTTTCCCTTTGGTCCCCCCTTGGGGGAAGTGGGTCCGCAAATTTCCAAATTTTTGAATTTTTCACTTTGGTCCCCCCTTGGGAGAAGAGGGTTCGCAAATTTTCAATTTATTTTTTTAATTTCCCTTTGGTCCCCCATTGGGGGAAGAAGGTTCGCAAATTTCCGATTTTTTGAATTTTTTCCTTTGGTCCCCCCTTGGGGGAAGGAGGTCCGCAAATTTTCAATTTTTCTACGAATTTTTCCCTTTGGTCCCCCCTTGGGGGAAGTGGGTCCGCAAATTTCCAAATTTTTGAATTTTTCACTTTAGTCCCCCCTTGGGAGAAGAGGGTTCACAAATTTTCAATTTTTTTAAATTAATTTCCCTTTGGTCCCCCATTGGGGGAAGAAGGTCCGCAAATTTCCGATTTTTTGAATTTTTTCCTTTGGTCCCCCCTTGGGGGAAGAAGGTCCGCAAATTTTCAATTTTTCTTCGAATTTTTCCCTTTGGTCCCCCCTTGGGGGAAGAAGGTCCGCAAATTTCCAAATTTTTGAATTTTTCACTTTGGTCCCCTCTTGGGAGAAGAGGGTTCGCAAATTTCCGATTTTTTGAATTTTTTCCTTTGGTCCCCCCTTGGGGGAAGAAGGTCCGCAAATTTTCAATTTTTCTTCGAATTTTTCCCTTTGGTCCCCCCTTGGGGGAAGTGGGTCCGCAAATTTCCAAATTTTTGAATTTTTCACTTTGGTCCCCCCTTGGGAGAAGAGGGTTCGCAAATTTTCAATTTATTTTTTTAATTTCCCTTTGGTCCCCCATTGGGGGAAGAAGGTTCGCAAATTTCCGATTTTTTGAATTTTTTCCTTTGGTCCCCCCTTGGGGGAAGGAGGTCCGCAAATTTTCAATTTTTCTACGAATTTTTCCCTTTGGTCCCCCCTTGGGGGAAGTGGGTCCGCAAATTTCCAAATTTTTGAATTTTTCACTTTGGTCCCCCTTTGGGAGAAGAGGGTTCACAAATTTTCAATATTTTTTTTAATTTCCCTTTGGTCCCCCATAGTGGTAATCACGTTCAAATGTATGCGTGTCTCTTTTGTAGATGTAGTAGTGAAACTTGGGGGAAAATATGTGCACTCTTACCCCGGTTGTTAGTTTTATCATTATTTAGCCGTTTTACCCAAATCAGTTGGGTAATATTTTCATATGCAATCTGAATAGCCTTTGAATTGGCGTGCATTTTTATGTATGGAAAAAGTCAAGCTAGTGTTCGTGTGATGAAATGTCACTTATCTCTATTGGGGGAAGAAGGTCCGCAAATTTCCGATTTTTTGAATTTTTTCCTTTGGTCCCCCCTTGGGGGAAGAAGGTCCGCAAATTTTCAATTTTTTTTTTTTTAATTTCCCTTTGGTCCCCCATTGGGGGAAGAATGTCCGCAAATTTTCAATTTTTCTTCGAATTTTTCCCTTTGGTCCCCTCTTGGGGGAAGTGGGTCCGCAAATTTCCAAATTTTTGAATTTTTCACTTTGGTCCCCCATTGGGGGAAGAAGGTCCGCAAATTTCCGATTTTTTGAATTTTTTCCTTTGGTCCCCCCTTGGGGGAAGAAGGTCCGCAAATTTTCAATTTTTCTTCGAATTTTTCCCTTTGGTCCCCCCTTGGGGAAAGTGGGTCCGCAAATTTCCAAATTTTTGAATTTTTCACTTTGGTCCCCCCTTGGGAGAAGAGGGTTCGCAAATTTTCAATTTTTCTTCGAATTTTTCCTTTTGGTCCCCCCTTGTAGGGAAGGGGGCCCACAAATTTTTAAATTTTTGAAGTTTTCCCTTTGGACCCCCTTTGGGGGCTGTCCATTAATTACGTAAGAAAAAAATTACGATTTTTCGACAGCCCCACCCCCCTTGTAATATTTTTTGTATGAGAACCCTAAACATTTTTGTTTGTTTTCGATTTCTCAAACCCCCCTTCCCCCTATAAACCCTTACATAATTAATAGACAGCACCTTGGGGGAAGGGGGTCCGCAAATTTTCATATTTTTGAATTTTTCTCTTTGGTCCCCCCTTGGTGGAAGAGGGTCCGCTAATTTTCAATTTTTTGATTTTTTCTCTTTGGTCCCCCCTTGGGAGAAGAGGGTCTGCAAATTTTCAAATTTTTCCCTTTAGTCCCCCCTTGGTGGAAGAGGGTCCGCAAATTTTCAATTTTTTGAATTTTTCCCATTAGCCCCCCCTTGGGGGAAGGGGGTTCGCAAATTTTCAAATTTTTGAAGTTTTCCCTGGTCCTTCCTCGGAGAAAGAAAGTTTGCAAATTTTTCAAATTTTTTGATTTTTTCCTTTGGTTCCCTCTTGGGGGAAGTTGGTCCGCAAATTTTTTTTAATTGTTTTCTTTGGGGGAAATGGGTCCCTGTGGCCCCCTTGGAAAAAATGGATCCAAAAATTTACATTTTTTTTTAAATTTTTCACTTTGGTCCCCACTTGGGAGAAGAGGGTTCGCAAATTTTCAATTTTTTTTTTAAATTTCCCTTTGGTCCCCCATTGGGGGAAGAAGGTCCGCAAATTTCCGATTTTTTGAATTTTTCAAATTTTCAAATTTTCAAATTTTTCTCTTAGGTTCCCTCTTGGAGGAAGAGTCCGCAAAATTTCAAATTTTTGAATTTTTCCCTTTGGTCCCCCCTTGGGGGATGTAGGTCCGCAATTTTTCATTTTTTCCCTTCAGTCCCCTTTTGGGGGAGGGGGGTCCGCCAAATTTCAAATTTTAGAATTTTTCTTTCTGGCCCCCTTGGGGAAGAGGGTCTACAAATTTTCAAAATTTTCTCTTTAGTCCCCTCTTGGTGGAAGAGGGTCCGCAAATTTTCAATTTTTTGAATTTTTCCCATTGGTCCCCCCTTGGGGGAAGGGGGTTCGCAAATTTTCAAATTTTTGATGTTTTCCCTTTGGTCCCCCCTTGAGGGAAGGGAGTCCGCATTTTTTCAAATTTTTCCTTTTGGTCCCCCCTTGGTGGAAGAGGGTTCGCTAATTTTCAATTTTTTGAATTTTTCTCTTTGGTCCCCCCTTGGGAGAAGAGGGTCTGCAAATTTTCAAATTTTTCCCTTTAGTCCCCCCTTGGTGGAAGAGGGTCCGCAAATTTTCAATTTTTTGAATTTTTCCCATTAGCCCCCCCTTGGGGGAAGTTGGTCCGCAAATTTTTTTTAATTGTTTTCTTTGGGGGAAATGGGTCCCTGTGGCCCCCTTGGAAAAAATGCATCCAAAAATTTACATTTTTTTTTTAAATTTTTCCCTTTGGTCCCCTCTTGGGGAAAATGGATCCGAAAATTGTGAACTTTTTGAATTTTTCCCTTGAAGGAAGTGGGTCCGCAATTTTTTTCCCCTTTGGGGAAAATGGTTCCGCAAATTTTAATTTTTTGAATTTTTGCCTTTGGCCCCCTTGGAGGAAGCGGGTCTGCAATTTATCATTTTTTTGAATTTCTCCTTTTGGTTCCCCCTTGGGGGAAGTGGGTCCATAAATTTTCATTTTTTTATTTTTTCCCTTTGGTCCCCCCTTGGGGGAAGTGGGTCCGCAAATTTCCAAATTTTTGAATTTTTCACTTTGGTCCCCCCTTGGGAGAAGAGGGTTCGCAAATTTTCAAATTTTTTTTTTTAAATTTCCCTTTGGTCCCCCATTGGGGGAAGAAGGTCCGCAAATTTCCGATTTTTTTAATTTTTCCCTTTGGTCCCCCCTTGGGGGAAGAAGGTCCGCAAATTTTCAATTTTTCTTCGAATTTTTCCCTTTGGTCCCCCCTTGTAGGGAAAGGGGCCCACAAATTTTTAAATTTTTGAAGTTTTCCCTTTGGACCCCCTTTGGGGGCGTAAGAAAAAATTACGATTTTTCGACAGCCCCACCCCTCTTGTAATATTTTTTGTATGAGAACCCGAAACATTTTTGTTTGTTTTCGATTTCTCAAACCCCCCTTCCCCCTATAAACCCTTACATAATTAATGGACAGCACCTTGGGGGAAGGGGGTCCGCAAATTTTCATATTTTTGAATTTTTCTCTTTGGTCCCCCTTGGGGGAAGAGGGTCCGCAAATTTTCAAACTTTTCCCCTTAGTTCCCTGGGGAAGAATGTCCGCTAATTTTCAATTTTTTGAATTTTTCTCTTTGGTCCCCCCTTGGGAGAAGAGTCCGCAAATTTTCAAACTTTTCCCTTTGGTCCCCCCTTGGGGGAAGGGGATCGGCAATTTTTCCAATTTTTGATTTTTTCCCTTTAGTCCCCCCTTGGGGGAAGGTCTACAAATTTTCAAATTATTTTGAATTTTTCCCTTTGTAGGGAAGGGGCCCGCAAATTTTCAAATTTTTGAAGTTTTTTCTTTGGTCCACCTTTGGAGGTATGGGGTCCGCAAATTTTCCAACTTTTCCCTTTGGTCCTTGGGGGAAGGGGGTCCTCAATTTTTCAAATTTTTCCCTTTAGTCGCTAATTTTCAATTTTTTCTCTTTGGTTCCCTCTTGGGAGAAGAGTCGGCAAATTTTCAATTTTTTGAATTTTTCCCTTTGGTCCCCCCTTGGGGGAAGAAGGTCCACAAATTTTCAAATTATTTTGAATTTTTCCCTTTAGTCCCTCCTTGGGGGAGAGGGTACGCTAATTTTCAAATGTTTGAATTATTCTCTTTAGTTCCCCCTTGGGGGAAGGGTCGGCAAATTTTCAATTTTTTGAATTTTTCCCTTTGGTCCCCCTTGGGGGAAGGGGATCGGCAATTTTTCCAATTTTTGATTTTTTCCCTTTAGTCCCCCCTTGGGGGAAGGTCTACAAATTTTCAAATTATTTTGAATTTTTCCTTTTGTAGGGAAGGGGCCCGCAA
The DNA here is from genome assembly GCF_035046485.1 of Aedes albopictus. Lineage (NCBI taxonomy): Eukaryota > Metazoa > Arthropoda > Insecta > Diptera > Culicidae > Aedes > Aedes albopictus. The sequence continues at coordinate 220,241,542 of NC_085138.1, forward strand.
ATTTTCAAATTTTTGAAGTTTTCCCTTTGGTCCACCCTTGGAGGTATGGGGTCCGCAAATTTTCCAACTTTTCCCTTTGGTCCTTGGGGGAAGGGGGTCCTCAATTTTTCAAATTTTTCCCTTTAGTCGCTAATTTTCAATTTTTTCTCTTTGGTTCCCTCTTGGGGGAAGAGTCGGCAAATTTTCAATTTTTTGAATTTTTCCCTTTGGTCCCCCCTTGGGGGAAGAAGGTCCACAAATTTTCAAATTATTTTGAATTTTTCCCTTTAGTCCCTCCTTGGGGGAGAGGGTACGCTAATTTTCAAATGTTTGAATTATTCTCTTTGGTTCCCCCTTGGGGGAAGGGTCGGCAAATTTTCAATTTTTTGAATTTTTCCCTTTGGTCCCCCTTGGGGGAAGGGGTTCCGCAAATTTCCAAACTTTTCCCTTTGATGCCCCCTTGGGGGAAGGGGGTCCGCAAATTTTCAAATTTTTGAATTTTTCCCTTTGAGGGAAGGGGGTCCACAATTTTTCAAATTTTTCCCTTTAGTCCCCCCTTGGGGGAGAGGGTACGCTAATTTTCAAATTTTTCTCTTAGGTTCCCTCTTGGGGGAAGAGCCCGCAAAATTTCAAATTTTTGAATTTTTCCCTTTGGTCCCCCCTTGGGGGATGTAGGTCCGCAATTTTTCATTTTTTCCCTTCAGTCCCCTTTTGGGGGAAGGGGGTCCGCCAAATTTCAAATTTTAGAATTTTTCTTTCTGGCCCCCCTTTGGGGAAGAGGGTCTACAAATTTTCAAAATTTTCTCTTTAGTCCCCCCTTGGTGGAAGAGGGTCCGCAAATTTTCAATTTTTTGAATTTGTCCCATTGGTCCCCCCTTGGGGGAAGGGGGTTCGCAAATTTTCAAATTTTTGAAGTTTTCCCTTTGGTCCCCCTTGGGGGAAGGGGGTCCGCAATTTTTCAAATTTTTCCCTTTAGTCCCCCCTTGGAGGAGAGGGTACGCTAATTTTCAAATTTTTCTCTTTGGTTCCCTCTTGGGGGAAGAGTCCGCAAAATTTCAAATTTTTGAATTTTTCCCTTTGGTCCCCCCTTGAAGGAAGGGAGTCCGCATTTTTTCAAATTTTTCCTTTTGGTCCCCCCTTGGTGGAAGAGGGTCCGCTAATTTTCAATTTTTTGAATTTTTCTCTTTGGTCCCCCCTTGGGAGAAGAGGGTCTGCAAATTTTCAAATTTTTCCCTTTAGTCCCCCCTTGGTGGAAGAGGGTCCGCAAATTTTCAATTTTTTGAATTTTTCCCATTAGCCCCCCCTTGGGGGAAGGGGGTCCGCAAATTTTTTTATTTTTTTTTCTTTGGGGGATATGGGTCCCTGTGGCCCCCTTGGAAAAAATGGATCCAAAAATTTACATTTTTTTTTAAATTTTTCCCTTTGGTCCCCTTTTGGGGAAAATGGATCCGAAAATTGTGAACTTTTTGAATTTTTCCCTTGGAGGAAGTGGGTCCGCAATTTTTTTCCCCTTTGGGGAAAATGGTTCCGCAAATTTTATTTTTTTGAATTTTTGCCTTTGGCCCCCTTGGAGGAAGTGGGTCTGCAATTTATCATTTTTTTGAATTTCTCCCTTTGGTTCCCCCTTGGGGGAAGTGGGTCCATAAATTTTCATTTTTCTATTTTTTCCCTTTGGTCCCCCCTTGGGGGAAGTGGGTCCGCAAATTTCCAAATTTTTGAATTTTTCACTTTGGTCCCCCCTTGGGAGAAGAGGGTTCGCAAATTTTCAATTTTTTTTTTAAATTTCCCTTTGGTCCCCCATTGGGGGAAGAAGGTCCGCAAATTTCCGATTTTTTGAATTTTTCCCTTTGGTCCCCCCTTGGGGGAAAAAGGTCCGCAAATTTTCAATTTTTCTTCGAATTTTTCCTTTTGGTCCCCCCTTGTAGGGAAGGGGGCCCACAAATATTTAAATTTTTGAAGTTTTCCCTTTGGACCCCCTTTGGGGGCTGTCCATTAATTACGTAAGAAAAAAATTACGATTTTTTGACAGCCCCACCCCTCTTGTAATATTTTTTGTATGAGAACCCGAAACATTTTTGTTTGTTTTCGATTTCTCAAACCCCCCTTCCCCCTATAAACCTTACATAATTAATGGACAGCACCTTGGGGGAAGGGGGTCCGCAAATTTTCATATTTTTGAATTTTTCTCTTTGGTCCCCCCTTGGGGGAAGAGGGTCCGCAAATTTTCAAACTTTTCCCCTTAGTTCCCCCTTGGGGAAGAAGGTCCGCTAATTTTCAATTTTTTGAATTTTTCTCTTTGGTCCCCCCTTGGGAGAAGGGTCTGCAAATTTTCAAACTTTTCCCTTTGATGCCCCCTTGGGGGAAGGGGGTCCGCAATTTTTCAAATTTTTCCCTTTAGTCCCCCCTTGGGGGAGAGGGTACGCTAATTTTCAAATTTTTCTCTTTGGTTCCCTCGTGGGGGAAGAGTCCGCAAAATTTCAAATTTTTGAATTTTTCCCTTTGAGGGAAGGGGGTCCGCAATTTTTCAAATTTTTCCTTTTGGTCCCCCCTTGGTGGAAGTGAGTCCGCTAATTTTCAATTTTTTGAATTTTTCTCTTTGGCCCCCCCTTGGGAGAAGAGGGTCTGCAAATTTTCAAATTTTTCCCTTTAGTCCCCCCTTGGTGGAAGAGGGTCCGCAAATTTTCAATTTTTTGAATTTTTCCCATTAGCCCCCCCTTGGGGGAAGGGGGTCCGCAAATTTTTTTAATTTTTTTTCTTTGGGGGAAATGGGTCCCTGTGGCCCCCTTGGAAAAAATGGATCCAAAAATTTACATTTTTTTTTATTTTTCCCTTTGGTCCCCTCTTGGGGAAAATGGATCCGAAAATTGTGAACTTTTTGAATTTTTCCCTTGGAGGAAGTGGGTCCGCAATTTTTTTCCCCTTTGGGGAAAATGGTTCCGCAAATTTTAATTTTTTGAATTTTTGCCTTTGGCCCCCTTGGAGGAAGTGGGTCTGCAATTTATCATTTTTTTGAATTTCTCCCTTTGGTTCCCCCTTGGGGGAAGTGGGTCCATAAATTTTCATTTTTTTATTTTTTCCCTTTGGTCCCCCCTTGGGGAAAGTGGGTCCGCAAATTTCCAAATTTTTGAATTTTTCACTTTGGCCCCCCCTTGGGAGAAGAGGGTTCGCAAATTTTCAATTTTTCTTCGAATTTTTCCTTTTGGTCCCCCCTTGTAGGGAAGGGGGCCCACAAATTTTTAAATTTTTGAAGTTTTCCCTTTGGACCCCCTTTGGGGGCTGTCCATTAATTACGTAAGAAAAAAATTACGATTTTTCGACAGCCCCACCCCTCTTGTAATATTTTTTGTATGAGAACCCGAAACATTTTTGTTTGTTTTCGATTTCTCAAACCCCCCTTCCCCCTATAAACCCTTACATAATTAATGGACAGCACCTTGGGGGAAGGGGGTCCGCAAATTTTCATATTTTTGAATTTTTCTCTTTGGTCCCCTTGGGGGAAGAGGGTCCGCAAATTTTCAAACTTTTCCCCTTAGTTCCCTGGGGAAGAATGTCCGCTAATTTTCAATTTTTTGAATTTTTCTCTTTGGTCCCCCCTTGGGAGAAGAGTCCGCAAATTTTCAAACTTTTCCCTTTGGTCCCCCCTTGGGGGAAGGGGATCGGCAATTTTTCCAATTTTTGATTTTTTCCCTTTAGTCCCTGTTGCGACGCCGCACATTTTGAACCGGTCTAAAATATGAACCCGTCTAACCACAACATAACTGCAGCATGACAGTTCTCGCGCGGTAGTAGTGGTAGGTGAAATAAGAGGGAAAGTAGATGAATGAGGTGCAAGTAGAATTCGATAAAAACAACGGAATTTCGCCATCGTAAAAGTAGGAAAAGAAAATCAGTTTAGAGTTATTAAAGTTATTTAAAATTTATTTCGGTAACCAAATTACACTAATTGGTGCTTCCGTAAGTTGTGGGACTGCGGTGTAAACTGATATACAAAGTCCCTGTGCAAATACCGGTGCTTGGTACGCCCCGAAACAGGGGAAAATAACCAGAAAAGCTGCCGTGCCAGTGGATTATATCGTAAGTAGACGCAAGAATAGAAGTTTTCTTATGTGTAATGTATAATTGAAAATATTTGTGATTACAAAAATAGCATCCGCGCAACATACCGATTAGGGTAACGTCCCCAATTATAGTCCAACCAGAGAATTGAGAAAAGAAGTCGTGGCAAGGAAACCATTTAATTGTAAGTTGTTAGTAATTTTAGTCTGTGTTGTGAATTGTGTTTATTGAATTTGTTAATAAATTTCAGTTTAAGCGTTGCTACAAAAAACTTGAGCCGCTCTAAAAACCTGGCTTCCCTCTCGGGAACATTCTTAAAAATTAAATGACACCCGCGAAGTAACTTCTGCGAAGTAATAGTGTCAAGTGAGAAGTTCGGACCTGCCAAAAGATGACTTCCGATGCTGAGTCCACCCACGACCAAACCGTCATGGATCTGACGGCATCTCAGTGTACAATTTGTGGACTATCTACGAGCGACGAGGTGATGGTCTGCTGTGACGGATGTTCTAAATGGTTCCATACATGTTGCGTGGACATCGATGAGGACAATCTGCCGAAGAAGTGGTACTGCCAAAGCAAAGCCTGCCAGGAGAAGGCCCAGGAGTACCGGCAGAAGCAGAAGGACACCAAGAAGCAGTTTCGCACCCGGAAACACGGCAACGAGTCGGACAAACCCAGCGTCAGCTCTTGTCTAGCTGCGTCTAGCTTGGAAGCAAAGCGCCGAGCGCTAGAAGAGAAGCAGAAGCGGCAGTATGAAGAGCTGGAGGTGGAGATGCAGCTGCGGAAGAAGGAAAGGGAGATGCAGCGTGCGTTCGAGCAGCGAAAGACGGAGTTGGAGCTGCAGATGCGCGCTGAAGAAGAAGAAGAACAAAGAGCATGGCAAGCGGAGATGCTCCAAAAGAAGGAGCAGATTCAGCGGCTGAAGGCGAACCGGGAGTCGTCGTTCGAGATGCAAATGGCGGCGATGGATGAGGAGTTAGCGGAACTTTCGGGTCAAAAGTCGAAGCCGGCGCCGGAAGTAGTCAAGGACGTTTCGCGAGCGGGTCCTTCCGGCAAAGTCAACCCAAACGTGTTGAAGCTGAGAAAGGCGAACGTGAAGAAGCTAACACGAGACTACGAGAGCACCGACGAAGAAGACGAGGACGACGATCCGTCAACCCAGAGTTCGCATTCGTCCATGAAAACGAGGGTGAGGGATAGGGCTCTGAGGAAGACGTGCCAGAAAGTGGGAAGTGCCAGCCAAAACTGGCTGGGGCAGCAGCAGACCGGGCCGACGAAGGCCCAGCTGACCGCGAGGATGGGGTTAACCTACACCCAAAACAGAGCCATAAGCGCGTTTTAGCTCACAGCCTAATGTGCACGGAATGCGCATGCTACAAGCGCAAAACGCTCATGCTCGCTGGCGCACAAACGCTCACGGACGGTATACTCAATACATGCGCCGTGAAACTATGTAACGATACATCAACTGCTCGACGGTTGTACTCGAAGAAACTGCGATTGACAATGCACGCATACTAATACTGTATGGAAAATAAACAAATTACGGAATACACGCACACACACAGTGTACAGAAAGCAGTCGCATTTGCGCACGGTTCATGTGTGCGCATATGAGGTAGCTTTTTCAGTTTTTCGGTCATCTCTTGCCAGTCCGGTCGTCCTTCGTTGTCGCGCTGGTGATAAATTTTTGTTCGTCGTGCGTGTGTCCCCGCCCAGAAAGCAGAATGTTCGCATCAACAAATAAAACAACCGCCGCGAAAAAAATGGAACGGTCGTTCGTCGCGCATATTCCGGAAGTGTTTATTTTGTTAGTTTAATAGTTTATTTAATCAAGTGATAAAAGGGAAGTGGCAAAAGTGGTGTTGGGTAGTGAAAAATTAAAAAATAAATAAATTAGGTATGTGCCTTGCAAAATGAAGTTATGTTCAATGATGATGCTTATAGCAAGTAGCAAGTTCCGTCAGAATCGGAAGTGTTTTTCAGCTTAGGAAGCTCGGTAGTTTGTAAACGAAGATTGATCCTTATGGTTGCTCTATGTGGAAAAGGATCAGGTGTTGAAAATATTCAAAGGGAAAGCATTAGTTGGCGGTAGAGAAGGATTCGGCATCCGGCGACATGTAAGTTGCTGGAACAGGACCGCCAGCGTTGGTCGCACACGCATACCAGAAGGTCAACAGACAAACATCATATCCAGTAAACCAGGGACAGGCCGGCAACTCCGTGGTGTCAGGTCGCGCACACGATGGCTATTAGCCGTTGAGCAGGACTAAATGGCACTTAATGGTAGGAAAAGGATTCACCGTTCGTCGTTGATTTAACGAATCAAATTATTGCCCAGCATAAAGTAAGTAAATCATGTTTTTTTACTCAACTTGCCGATTCTTATGGAACTCCTTGGTGCAATTTTGTGTGTTTAATTAAGAAATGCTTTAATAATTTGACTTTTATTGAGAATTGGTATCGTAAGATGGCAATTCTTATGAAACTTTTTGGTGCAATTTTGTGTGCTTAATTAAATAAGAAATTCTTAAATAATTTGACTTTCATTGAGAATTGGTATCGTAAGATGTCGATTCTTATGGAACTCTTTGAAGCAATTCAGACTGCTTAATCAAGAAAAGCTTTAATGATTTTACTTGTATTGAGAATTGGTATCGTAAGTTGTCGATTCATATGGAACTCCTTGGAGCAATTCAGGCTGCTTAATCAAGAAATGCTTTAATAATTTGACCTTTATTGAGAATTGGTATCGTAAGATGTCGATTCTTATGGTACTAATTGGGACAATTCAAGCTGCTTAATCAAGAAATGCTTTAATAATTTGACCTTTATTGAGAATTGGTATCGTAAGATGGCGATTCTTATGGAACTCCTTGGAGCAATTCTGACTGCTTAATCAAGAAATGCTTTAATAATTTGGCTTTTATTGAGAATTGGTATCGTAAGATGGCAATTCTTATGAAACTCCTTGGTGCAATTTTGTGTGCCTTATTAAGAAATTCTTTAATAATTTTACTTTTATTGAGAATTGGTATCGTAGGATGGCGATTCTTATGGAACTCCTTGGAGCAATTCTGACTGCTTAATCAAGAAATGCTTTAATAATTTGACTTTTATACTACACTATTTTGTTGCGTAGTTATGTTATATATACATATATATATATATATATATAGCTTATAATTTGTATTAAGGATTTGTGTCGTAAGATTACAATTCTTCTGGATTTCTAAATGATTTATTAAAATATATTTTAAAATTTAATTTGTGTTATGAATTGGTATCATAGGATTCCAATTATTATGGAATTCCTTGGGATAATTCTGAATTATTTATTAAAAGAATATTTTAAAAGTTAATTTGTGTCACGGATTGGTATCGTAAAATCCCAATTTTTATGGAATTCCTTGGAGTAATTCTGAATTATTTATTAAAAAATCATTTTAAAATTTAATTTGTGTTAAGGATTGGTATCGTTAGATCCCAATTCTTATGGAATTCCTTGAAGTAATTCCCTTAGGATTCACAGGAAGAATTCCCGAGATATCGCAGCATTAAACTTTTGAAGTAATATTTTAAAGAATACTAAAAAAGGTTCTTTCTGGAGGAAAGATTGGAAGGAATTATTGGCGAAATGAACAAATAATAGGGGGAATCACTAAACAGCGTAAACTGATTAAACGTCGCGATTACCAAGGCAATTTTGGATTGTTTCATTCGCAATTTCATGAAACATTTCAAATAATCAGATAATCATGGCTTACGCAGTCAATTAGTGTTTAGTGAGTTTCCTAAATGTTTTTTTTTTCGAAATTCTTGAATGAATCTCTGGGATTTATTCTCGGGAGAATCTCTAGACTAATGAATTAAGGAATCTCTGGAATAATTTTCCCAAAAATCTTTGGGCATATGCCAGAAGAATTTCTGGAGAAATTTTAGATGGAATCTCCAAATATCATACCAAAAAAATGTCTCAACAGGACCCCGAAAATACTTTTGAATAATTTTTGATTGACTATTTGAAGGAATTCCTAAAGTTATCTCAAGAATAATTAACAAAATCATTTGTAAGAAAATTACCTAAGGAATTTGTGGACGAATGATCTATATTACTCCTTCAGAAATACCACGGAAGGATTCGTGATGGAAAGAGCTGGGTAAATTATTGAATGCAGCAATGGACGTATTTTTTTTTTTTTCAAATAAATTCTGGATTATATCCCGTAGGGTTCTCCGGAGTAACTTCCAAAGGAATCTCTGAAGGACTTCCAAAAGGAATGTCTAAGAAATTTCTCTCGGCAATCTCTGGAATAACTAACAAAAGTATTTGTTGTAATATTCCTTTAGAAATTCGTTGAGGAATTTTTGAACAAATCTATGAAGGAACTCTGGATAGAATGTCGGAATAAACTATTTCCACTATTTCATTGTGGATTGGATTCTGTGGCAATTCTTATATTTATCTTTGGATTTCTAAAAAAATCTTCGGAGAATTTTCTGGAGGAGTTTCTAAAAAAATTCTAGAGGAAGTCTCGTAAATATAAAATAATAAAACTATTGAATTAATATGCTTATTCATAAAAAAATATCTGGAATAATTACCATAGGATTTTGTGGACAAATCCCCGAAGGCATTTTTTCACGAACTATCGAAAAGATCTCTGAAAAAGTTTTCATGGGAATCTTTGAAGAATATCTGGAGGAACATTTTAAATTCTTGAATCAATTTCCAAATTAATATATGGTGGAATTTCCGAAAAAACAACTAGCTGCCAAGCTAACGGTATTAACATAGAACCTTTGGAGAAATGTCTTAAACATTTTCTTTAGCAAACCAAATTAAATCTCTGGAGGAAATCCCGTAGAACTTCTGATTAAACTTTCGATGCAATAATAAAAGAAGTTCACAAAATAATCTCTGGAGAAATAAACAACGTAATATGTCAGAAATTTCCGAAGAAATATGCGCATTTGATCCATCCCATGAACTCAAATGACTCATATCTTTTCTGAAGGTCTCGGCAAAAAGTAGGGTGAAAATTGTTAATATACCTGATTGGAAATTGAGGTGAATAGATTGTAAAAACCGATAACACTACCGAAAACCCCAAAACTTTTTTAACTGTAACTTTTTACTCCCGGTACGTATATAACTTTTTCCCCTATATAGACTTTTTCTTGTTTCACCGAGACCTTTCAGATGAGGTATGAGCCATTAGAGTACATGGGATGGGCCACACCCCATACATGTTTGCCCATTCTTCTTTCTAAGATTGCCTATATGTATAACGAATTTTTGAAAAATAAATCTGGATCAAGTTCCATAGAATTTTGAGGAATAATTGTCTAAAAAATCTTTGTGGGAAAAAAGTCTAAAAAAAAACTTTGCAGAAAAAACATAAGACAAATTGTGACAAAATTCTTTAATGAATCTATGAACAAGATTTTGAAAAAGTGTTCAAATTAAGTGCCGTAGTGTTCTGTGGAACAAATCCCTACTGAACCTCTGTTGAAACTCCATTAGCAATTATCAAAGAAATCTTTGGAAGATTTTTCAAGAAAAAAGTGCAGAATTTCATGAGGATATTTGATTTTTTTAAGATATTTTGTGTTCGATTTGATTAAGATATTTTGTGTTAAGAATTGTTGTAGTGAGATCACAGTTCGTATGGAACTCTATCGAGAAACTCCGATTAATTTATTGATATTATTTTTGGAATTTTCTTTGTGTTAAGAATTGTTGTCGTGTGATCACAGTTCTTATGGAACTCTTTGGAGGATTTCTGATAAATTTATTGAAATTGTTTTTGTGTTAAGAATTGTTGACGTGCAATCAGAGTTCTTATCGAACTCTTTGGAGGAACTGTTTGTGGAAAGAATTGTTGTCGTGAGATCACAGTTTTTATGGAACTCTTCGGAGGAACTCTGATTATTTTATTGAAAATCTTTTTGGAATTTTGTTTGTGTTGAGAATTGTTGTCGTGAGATCACAGTTCCTGTGGAACTCTTTAGAGGAACTCTGATCAATTTATTGAAATTGTAATTGTGTTAAGAATTGTTGTCGTGAGATTACAGTTCTTTTGGAACTCTTTAGAGAAACTCTGATTGATTTATTAAAATTATTTTTGAAATTTTGTTTGTGGAAAGAATTATTATAGTGAGATCACAGTTCTTATCGAACTCTTTGGAGGAACTCTGATTATTTTATTGAAATTGTTTTTGGAATTTTGTTTGTTGAAAGAATTGTTGTCGTGAGATCACAGTTCTTATGGAACTCTTTGGAGGAACTCTGGATAATTTATGGAAATTATTTTTGGAATTCTTTTTGTGTTAAGAATCGTTATCGTGAGATCACAGTTCGTATGGAACTCTTTTAAGGAATTCTGATTATTGTATTATAATTGTTTTTGGAATTTTGTTTGTGGAAAGAATTGTTGTAAAGAGATCACAGTTCTTATGGAACTCTTTGGAGGATTTCTGATTAATTTATTGAAATTGTTTTTGTGTGAGGAATTGTTGACGTGCGATCACAGTTCTTATCGAACTCTTTGGAGGGACTCTGATTATTTTATTAAAATTGTTTTTGGAATTTTGTTTGTGGAAAGAATTGTTGTCGTGAGATCACAGTTCTTATGGAACTCTGATTAATTTATTGGTATTATTTTTGGAATTTTCTTTGTGTTAAAAATTGTTATCGTGAGATCACAGTTCTTATCGAACTCTTTGGCAGATCTCTGATTATTTTATTGAAATTGTTTTTGGAGTTTTGTTTGTGGAAAGAATTGATATAGTGAGATCACAGTTCTTGTGGAATTCTTTGGAGGAACTCTGATTAATTTATTGAAATTACTCTTGAAATTTTGTTTGTGGAAAGAATTGTTATAGTGAGATCACAGTTTTTATGAAACTCTTTGGCGGAACTCAGATTATTATATTGAAATTGTTTTTGGAATATTGTTTGTGGAAAGAATTGTTATCGTGAGATCACATAGTTCTTATGAAACTCTTTGGAGGAACTCTGATTATTTTATTGAAATTGTTTTTGGAGTTTTGTTTGTGGAAAGAATTGTTGTCGTAAGATCACAGCTCTTATGGAACTCTTTGGAGGAACTCTGATTAATTTATCAAAATTTAATTTGAAATTTTCTTTGTGTTAAGAATTGTTATCGTGAGATCATAGTTCTTATGGAACTCTTTGGAAGATTTCTGATTAATTTATTGAAATTGTTTTTGTGTTAAGAATTGTTGACGTGCGATCACAGTTCTTATCGAACTCTTTGGAGGAAGTCTGATTAATTTATTGAAATTGTTTTTGGAATTTTCTTAGTGTTAATAATTGTTATCGTGAGATCACAGTTCTTATGGAACTCTTTGGATGAACTCTGATTATTTTATGGAAATTGTTTTTGGAGTTTTGTTTGGTGAAAGAGTTGTTGTAGGGAGATAACTGTTCTTATGGAGCTCTTTGGAGGAATTCTTATTATTTTATGGAAATTGTTTTTGGAGTTTTGTTTGTGGGAAGAATTGTTATAGTGAGATCACATTTTTTATGGAACTCGTTGGATGAACTCTGATTATTTTATGCAATTGTTTTTGGAGTTTGCAGCTCTTATTGAATTCTTTAGAAGAACTCTGATTAGTTTTTTGAAATTATTTTTGGAATTTTGTTTGTGGGAAGAATTGTTGTAGTGAGAACACAGTTCTTGTGGAATGCTTTGGAGGAACTCTGATTAATTTATTGAAATTATTTTTGAAATTTTGCTTGTGGGAAGAATTGTTATAGTGGGATCACAGTTCTTATGGAACTCTCTGGATGATCCTCGGAATATATTTTAAGGATTTCTGGTGCCAACTCTTTTTGTAAATCTTTGTGGTAATAGCTGATCCTCGGAATACATTTTAAGGATTTCTGGTTAAAACTAAGAATTCACTGATTTTTTAAAAATCTTTTTGGTTTTAGCTCATGTTCGGGAAATATTTTAAAGATTTGTGATGCCAACTGGTAATTCACAGAATCCTTGCAATTTTAGAATCCTTGCGGCAATGGCTGATTCTGGGAATATATTTTAATGATTTCAAGTGGGAACTGAGAAATCACAGATTGTTTTTAGAATCCTTGCGGCAATGGTGGATAGTCGGAATATATTTAAAGGATTTCTGATTCAAAGTGGGAATTCTCTGATTGTTCAAAAAGCTTTTTGGTACTAGCTGGTTTTCTTAAGGATTTCTGGTGCCAACTGGAAATTTACAGATTATTTTTATAATCCTTGCGGCAACGGCTGTTTCTGGAAATATATTAAAAGGATTTCTAGTGCCACTGAGAAATCACAGATTATTTTTAGAATCCTTGTAGCAATGGCTGATCGTCGGAATATTTCTAAAGGATTTCTGGTGCCAACATATAGGATATGTATGTAAATGTATAATCCTTGAGAAATTCCTGGAGGAATTCCTGGAGGAATTCTTGGGGGAATCCGTGGAAGAATTCGTGGAGTTATCCCTGGGAGAATTCTTGGGAGAAACCTTGGAGGAATCCCTGGAAAAATTCCTGAAGAAATCCCAGGAGATATTCCTGGAAGATTTCCTGGAGAAATTCTTGGAGTAATCCCTGGAGGAATTATTGGGGGACGCCCTGAAGGAATGCCTAGAGGAATCCCTCGAAAAATTGCTGGAGGAATCTCTGGAGGGATGCTTGGAGAAACCCCTGGAGAAATTCCTGAAGGAGTCCCTCTGAAGATATCGCTTGAGAAATCCCTGGAGAGATTCCTGCAGGAATCTCTGGAGAAATTCCTGGAGGAATTCCTGAAGAAGTTCCTGAAGGAATCCCTGACGAATTTCTTGGAGAAATTCATACCCTTCAGAAATTTCTGGAGGAATTCCTGGAGGAATCCTCGGAGGAATTTCCTAAGAAATACCTGGAGAAATTGCAGAATTTCTTTGAGGTAATCCTGGAGGAATGCCTGGAAGAATTCCTGTAGAAATCCTTGGAAAAAATCCTGGAGGAACCCCGGAGAAAATCCTAACGGATGCGTGGAGGAATTCTTGGAGAAATCCCTGGAGGAATTCCTGGAAGAGTCTCTTGGGGAATACCTGTAGGAATTCTTAGAGAAATTCCTGGAGGAATCCTTGGAGAAATCCCAGGAAAAACTCTTGGAGGAATCCCTGAAGATAATACTGGTGGAATCCCTGGAGAAAATCCTGGAGAAATTCCTGGACGAATCCCTGGAGGAATCCCTGAAGCAATACCTAGAGGAATCCCTCGAAGAATCGCTGGAGGAATCCCTGGAGGATTCCCTGGAGGAATTCCTGGAGGTATCCCTGGAGAAATTTCTGGAGGAATCCCTGGAGGGATTCTTGGAGAAATCCCTGGCGAAATTCCTGAAGGACTCGCTTGGGTAATACCTGGAGGCATGTCTAGGTGAATTTCTGGAGGAATCCCTAGAGGAATACTTAGAAGAATTCCCGAAGGAATTCTAGAAGAATTCTTGGAGGAACCCTGGGGGGATATCTGGAGGAATTCTTGTAAGAATACTTCGGGGAATCTCTAGAGGAATTCCTGGAAGAATTCCTGAAGGATTCACTGGAGGAATTCCTTAACAAATTCCTGGGGGAATCCCTGAAGGAATTCCCGGAGGAATCCCTGGAAAAATTCTTGGAGGAATCCCTGAATGAATTCATGGGGGAAGCCCTGGTGGAATCCTTGGAGAAATTCCTAGTGGAAATGCTAGAAAATTTCCTTAAGGAATTCCCGAAGATATCCCTGGAAGTAGCTCTGGAGGAATCCCATGAGAAATTCCTGGAGGAATCCCTGGAGATATTCCTGAGGGAATGCCTTAAAAAATTCCAGGAGGAATTCATGGGGGAAGCCCTGGTAGAATCCCTGGAGAAATTCCTAGTGGGAATCCTGGAAAAAATCCAGGATTCCTCTGAAGCAGTCCCTGGAGGAATTCTGGGGGAAAGCCCTGGGGAAATTCCTGAAGGAATTCCTGGAGAAATTCCTGGAGGAATCCATGGAGAAATTCTTGGAGGAATCGCTGGAGAAATTCTACTTGGATGAATCTAGAAGAACTCCTGGCGGAATCCCTGGAGGGATACTTAGAGCAATTTCTGGAGAAATCCCTGGAGGAATTGTTGGGGGAATCTCTGGGGGGATACCTTGAGGAATTCTTGTAGGAATCCCTAGAGGAATTCCTGAAAGAATCCCTGGAGGAATTTCAGGAGAAAACTCTGGGTAAATTACTGGAGGAACCCCTGGAGAAATTACTGGAGAAACCAATGATAAAATTCCTAGCGGAATCCCTGACGAAATCCCTGAGGAAATTCATGGAGGAATTCCTGGAGAAATACTGGAGGAATCCCAGGAGAAATTCCTGGAGGATTATTATTATTTATCTAAAAATTCCTGGAGGATCCCTGGAGAAATTCCTGGAGGAATCCCTGTAGAAATTTCTGGAGGAGTCCCTGGAGAGATTACTGGAGGAACCCCTGGAGAAATTCCTGGCGGAGTCCCTGAAGAAATTCCTGGAGGAACCCCTGAAAAAATACTGGAGGAATCCCTGAGAAATTACTGGAGGAACCGCTGGAGAATTTCCTGGCGGAATCCCTTGAGAAATTCCTGGAGGGGTTCCTGGAGAAATACTGGAGGAATCCCTGGAGAAATTCCTAGAGGAATCCCTGGAGAAATTCCTGGAGGAATCCCTGGAGAAGTTTCTGGAGGAATCCCTGGAGAAATTCCTGGCGGAATCCCTAAAGAAATTCCTGGAGAAAGACTGGAGGAATCCCTGGAGAAATTCCTGGAGGATTATTATTATTTATTTAAAAATTCCATGAGTATCCCTGGAGAAATTCCTGGAGGAATCCCTGAAGAAATTTCAGGAGGAATCTCTGTAGAAATTTCGGGAGGAATCCTTGGAGAAATTACTGGAGGAATCCCTGGAGAAATTCCTGGCGGAATCCCTGAGGAAATTCCTGGAGGAATTCCTGGAGAAATTACTGCAGGAATCCCTGGACAAATTCCTGGACGAATCCGTGGACAAATTCCTGGAGGAATTCTTGGAGAAATTCCTGGAGGAATCCCTGTCAAAAATTCTGGAGGAATTCCTGGTGAAATTCCTGGAGGAACCTCTGGAGAAATTCCTGGCGAAATCCCTGAGGAAATTCCTGGAGGAATTCCTGGAGAAATACTGGAGGAATCCCTGGAGAAATTACTAGAGGAACCCCTGGAGAAATACTTGAGGAACTCTCGAGAAATAACTGGAGGAACCACTGGAGAAATTCCTTTTGGAATCCCTGACGCAATTCCTGGCGGAATCCCTGGAGAAAAACTGGAGAAATCCCTGGAGAAATTCATGGAGGAATCCCTAGAGAAATTCCTGGAGGAATCCTTGGAGAAATTACTGGAGGAACCCTTGGAGAAATTCCTGGCGGAATCCCTGAGGAAATTCCTGGAGGAATTCCTGGAAAAATACTGGAGGAATCCCTGGAGGAATTCCTGGAGGAATCCCTGGAGAAATTACTGGAGGAACCCCTGGAGAAATTACTAGAGGAACCCTTGGAGAAATTCCTGGCGGAAACCCTAAGGAAATTCCTGGCGGAATCCCTGGAGGAATTCCTGGAGGAATTCCTGGAGAAATTCCTGGAGGAATCTCTGGAGAAATTTCTGGAGGAATCCCTGGAGAAATTACTGGAGGAATCCCTGGCGGAATCCCTGGAGGAATTCCTGGAGGAATTCCTGGAGAAATTCCTGGAGGAATCTCTGGAGAAATTTCTGGAGGAATCCCTGGAGAAATTACTGGAGAAACCCCTGGAGAAATTCCTGGCGGAATCCCTGAGGAAATTCCTGGAGAAATTCCTGGAGAAAGACTGGAGGAATCCCTGGAGATATTCCTGGAGGAATCCCTGGAGAAATACTGGAGAAATTCCTGGCTACATCCCTGAAAAAATTCGTGGAGGAATTCTCGGAGAAATACTGGAGGAATCCCTGAAGAAATTCTAGGAGGAATTCCTGGAGAAATACTGGAGGAATCCCTGGGGAAATTCCTGGAGGAATCCCTGGAGGAATTCCTGGATGAATTCCTGGAGAAATTCCTGGAGGAATCCCTGGAGAAAATTTCTGAAGGAATCCCTGGAGAAATTACTGGAGAAACCCCTGGAGAAATGCTGGAGGAATCCCTGCAGAAATTTCTGGAGGAATCCCTGGAGAAATAACAGGAGGAACCCCTGGAGAAATTCATGGCGGAATCCCTGAAGAAATTCCTGGAGAAATTCCCGGAGAAATACTGGTGGAATCCCTGGTGAAATTACTGGAGGAATTCCTGGAGAAAAACTGGAGGAATCCCTGGAGACATTCATGGAGGAATCCCTAGAGAAATTCCTGGAGGAATCCCTGGAGAAATTACTGGAGGAAACCCTGGAGAAATTACTAGAGGAACCACTGGAGAAATTCCTGGCGGAATCCCTGAGGAAATTCCTGGAGGAATTCCTGGAGAAATACTGGAGGAATTCCTGGAGAAATTCCTGGAGGAATCCCTGGAGAAACTCCTGGAGGAATCCCTGTAGAAATTTCTGGAGCAATCCCTGGATAAATTACTGGAAGAACCCCTGGAGAAATTACTGGCGGAATTCCTGAGGAAATTCCTGGAGGAATTCCTGGAGAAAAACTGAAGGAACCACTGGAGAAATTACTGGCGGAATCCCTGAAGAAATTCTAGGAGGAATTCCTGGAGAAATACTGGAGGAATCCCTGGAGAAATTCCTGGAGGAATCCCTGGGGAAATTCCTGGAGGAATCCCTGGAGAAATTCATGGAGGAATTTCTGGAGAAATACTGGAGGAATCCCTGGAGAAATTCCTGGAGGAATCTCTGGAGAAATTCATGGAGGAATCCCTGGAGAAATACTGGAGGAACCACTGGAGAAATTCCTGGCAGAATCCCTGGAAGAATTCCTAGAGGAATTCCTGGAGAAATTCCTGGAGGAATCCCTGGAGAAATTTCTGGAGGAATCCCTGGAGAAATTACTGAAGGAACCCCTGGAGAAATTCCTGGCGGAATCCCTGAGGAAATTCCTGGGGAAATTCTTGAAGAAAGACTGGAGGAATCCCTGGAGAAATTCCTGGAGGAATCCCTGGAGAAATACTGGAGAAATTCCTGGCTACATCCCTGAAAAAAATCGTGGAGGAATTCCCGGAGAAATACTGGAGGAATCCCTGGAGAAATTACTGGAGGAACCACTGGAGAAATTCCTGGAGAAATACTGGAGGAATCCCTGGATAAATTCCTGGAGGAATCCCTGGAGAAATTACTGGAGGAACCACTGGAGAAATTCCTGGAGAAATACTGGAGGAATCCCTGGATAAATTCCTGGAGGAGACCCTGGAGAAATTTCTGGAGGAATCCCTGGAGAAATTACTGGAGGAACCCCTGGAGAAATTCCTGGCGGAATGCCTGAGAAAATTCCTGGAGGAATTCCTGGAGAAAGACTGGCGGAATCCCTGAAGAAATTGCTGGAGAAAATCCTGGAGAAATACTGGAGGAATCCCTGGAGAAATTCCTGGAGAAATTCCTGAAGGAATCCCTGAAGAAATTCCTGGAGGAATCCCTGGAGAATCACTGGAGGAATTCTGGGAGAAATTACTGGAGGAACCACTGAAGAAATTACTGGAGGAGCCCCTGGAGAAATTCCTGGAGGAATACCCGGAGAAATACTGGAGGAATCCCTGCAGAAATTTCTGGAGGAATCCCTGGAGAAATTACTGGAGGAACCCCTGGAGAAATTCATGGCGGAATCCCTGAGGAAATTCTTGGAGGAATTTCTGGAGAAATACTGGAGGAATCCCTGGAGAAATTCCTGGAGGAATCCCTGGAGGAATCCCTGGAGAAATTTCTGGAGGAATCCCTGGAGAAATTCCTGGCGGAATCCCTGAAGAAATTCCTGGCGGAATTCCCGGAGAAATACTAGAGGAATCCCTGGAGAAATTACTAGAGGAACCACTGGAGAAATTCCTGGCGGAATCCCTGAAGAAATTCCTGGAGGAATTCCTGGAGTAATACTGGAGGAATTCCTGGAGAAATACTGGAGGCATCCCTGGAGAAATTTCTGGAGGAATCCCTGTAGAAATTTCTGGAGGAATCCCTGGAGGAACCCCTGGAGAAATTTCTGGAGGAATCTCTGGAGAAATTTCCCTGAGGAAATTCCTGGAGAAATACTGGAGGAATCCCTGGAGAAATTCCTGGAGGAATCCCTGGAGGAAACCCTGGAGAAATTTCTGGAGGAATCCCTGGAGAAATTTCTGGCGTAATCCCTGAGGAAATTCCTGGAGAAATACTGGAGGAATCCCTGGAGAAATTCTTGGAGAAATCCCTGTAGAAATTTCTGGAGGAATTTTTGGAGAAATTCCTGGAGGAACTCCTGGATAAATTCCTGGCGGAATCCCTGAAGAAGTTCCTTGAGGATTTCCTGGAGAAATACTGGAGGAATCCCTGCAGAAATTACTGGAGGAATCTGTAGCGGACAGGAGATTTTGTAGATATTTTGTAAATAAGTCTGTAAATATTTAAAATAAGATAGATTGTAAGAGAATACAATCTGTCACAGATAATTCAAATTTGTAAATATCTCTTAGCTTAGGCAAACGAAAAGCATTCATTAACAAACGCTTCCCGAGGTCGAGGCCATTTGTTTTCTGGATAAGGTGGGAAAGGGAAAGCAGCACGACTATCGGTCAAGTTATCCACATAGCGGTGTAGTCACGATTGAACACGAAGGGTTTCGGGAAATGACGTACTTCCGGGTACGTCCGAGATCATTCACTTTCCCTTATCTGAGGCTACCAAGACTCGATCATTTCGTCCGTGATAGCTCAAAGAGTTGGAAGTGTCCGCGTTTGCTTGTTAGTTTTCGTGTGCCTAGAGTAGGTTTAATGTGATGTTAGATATAGTTAGATAGTTTAATTTCTGTGTTTCGTTCCATAGTAGGCCAAAAGTGTGCGTAGATAACTGTGTGCGATTGTTGAACGATAAGAAGCCTAAGGAAAGGTAAGAAATTGTGCTCGTAAGGTGCTCTTGGTGCCAGTGCTAAGCTCTTTGTCCCGCCAGTACGGGCATTCATCTTCAATCCGCAGATTCTCGCACCCAAACGTGACCGCTTCTCCCCAACGGACGAAAACACCCGGCGACCGTCAACCTGCCGGAAGCGGACGGATCCGTCACCAAATCGGTCCGAGAAGGCCCGGGGACCTTCAGGTGGACGAAGTCCACGAGCTGGTGCGCCAACTGACCAGCAGGGCATCAACCAAGTGCCAGAAACCGCCATCGCATAGCTACCGTCAACCGCCATTGCGAACACGCGGTGACGAGCCGATCAACGACAGCGCCTCAATCAACCAAGCCGCCGGTGAGTCAACGACCCGGCTTACAGGTCATCGACTGCTGAGGTTGAGTAAGCAGAATAGATCGGTGAGTCAACCAATTTCTTTTATTTGCGGAGTGCGGCGTCCGCTGAGGGCGCCGCGGAGGATCTTTTTTGCCAGTCAAAGACTGATGAGATGAAGTGCCATTAGAGCCAATCGACCCTTTTTGAACATCGAAATTCCTTTCGATAGCGTCTTGGGAGCCACCGTCTTCGGTTCCGTGAAAATGCGTGCGTGAGCCCGTTTTTGCCACCACTGCAGGGAAGCTTCGTCACCAGGAGCGCAGACAAATACGAAGCTGAGCTTCCAGCAAATGTGACGTCACGATACAGAGCACTGAGCACAGTTAGGAAGAGAGAGGGAGTGGCTAGGGAAATCGCACACATGCTAGGAGGTAGAAGATAGAGAACGAACACAAATACGAATAATGAATTCGAATTGAGGTATACCCGTGAACATGTATGTCATCTTAGGAAATAAGTCAATATAGTCATATAGGCCAATATATTCGTATCCGTCTTATTAGTATCTGGAATAAATGTGTTTGAGTTTCCTTCCTAGCAATTTGGTTGTTTAAATGTATTTAACATCACTGCGCGTTTTGTTGTAGCTTCGTTTCCCGTCCTCCACATGTCGAGTTTGATTGGGTTGTTTTATGAGTGTCTTCCAGCTCAGTGAGGGATCTGGTGGCGAGAAGAGAGAGTTCGCCAATGATGAGAACTTCTCTTTAGTGAGATCGTAGGGGTTCAGGTGAGATCTCTCACCGCTTCTCTGAGTGTCGTCGTGATTGTGCTGTTATGTTGTGGTAATAGGGATTTCCCGTTTGGCCGTTTTAGATCGTAGCCAGCTGGATCGATCCATAAATCCTTTCCAGGAAATTAAATGGACTCGCCCTTTGGGAGTCTCATCCGGGCAATTTAAAATTGGGCTCGTGGTCTCCTTTCGAGGAGTGGCGCATAAGCCACGTGTTTTATGCTGGATCGCCCAGCGGCGGCTACAAATTGGCGCCCAACTAAAGGTTTTCGTAATATTTGAGTAATTTATTGAGTTTCTGATGTAAAATTATGTGAATTTATGAATTTTGTGGTACTTATGGATAGTTTTAGGTTCATGTATTGATAGTTTTCGAATGATTTAGTGTTTCTTTCGATATTTTTGAGTCTGTGGAAAGTTCTTTGAGTGTTAAAGTGTTTTTTTTTGTGGTTATTGAGAATTTAGAAGATATTGAGCTTTGGTAAATATTGAATGTGTGTAGTGTAACATCTTATTTTTGTTGAAAAATCGTTACATTGGAAAATATCGTTTAATTTGAGCTTATTCTCTTAGTTGTTTCTATTATTTTGGTATTTATGATATTTCGTTAAAATGGCTCTTAGACTCCCTTATGCGGGCCATTTGATAAATGAGGAAGTAGATTATGAGCTTACGATTAGCGGAAAAAGTGAGGAACAATGAGGTTGAGGCAAATACCGGATGTTGACGTACTGGCTTGAGGAAAATTTGAGAATGGAGTGTATGAGTACGAACCTTATTGATTGATTTTTCACGTGGTATCGTGCTGGAATAGGTTCGGGTTTAGCGTTTACGGCCGTTTAGCGTTTACGGCCGAAGCAGAACATGAAGAAATAGGAGAATAGAGCATGATTTGTACTGAGAGCGACGTAGGGGTAGGGGGTGAGAAAGATCCAGGGAATGAGAGAATTAAGGCTCTGGAGGCCCAAGTGGCTGAGCTCACCCTGATGATTGAAATAATTCAAAGGAGAATGCGAGGATCTGTTGAGCAGGAGGACAGACGAGGGGGAGTTAAGGTGGTAGAAAGTTTTCAAGGAGAAGAACAGGTTAAAATCCAGTTTAACACGTTCGATTATACGAATGACCGTGAGATGGAGCCCCTATCGGAGCTACCGACATGCTCGTATTGTGAGAGATACGATCACGTAGAAGATGATTGTGTTGTTAAAAAGAGGATTCTGGAGATAGGGCGTAGGTTAAATAAAGAAAAAGCGAGGAAAGGCCAGGAACAACTAGGGGTGGCAAGAGGTCTTGGACCGGAATGCGAGACTGCGAGTAACGGAATCACAAAACCAGAAGGTGTGGCCAATACACAAAGGCCGGAAAACTGTGCCATAGTTGGTCAGGAAATAGCCTACGATACTGAGAAGTTTGATGCGGTGTTGCCAGTCAAACAAACTTGGTTTCGAAAATATGACGTTCTGGTGTCCGCGAAACGGAGTAGGAAGAGGGAAACTAGGCAGGTAGTTCCGTGGCAAGCAATTTCAGAAAGCGGAAAGAGTCCCAGTAGAACGAGAAATCGTTTGGATATTAGGAAGAAGGGAACGGAGAAAAGAATAAACAGAGAAACTGTAAAGGAGTGGCTCATCGAGTGGTCGATAACTTCTGAGAGATGGAGGATTTGGTTTCTGAAAATCTTATCGTCCTACGTTGGTTTTGTCGTTCAAATCTCTGGGTTTAGCTCCTGTCTGATACAATGGCTAAGCTGGCTCCGAAGGATATACCATCAATTGACATTGCTACGATTTAGAGGGTTTGGATGGAAAAAGACTTGGCATTTTCCATTGCAAGTTTCTGAAGAAACTTGCCAAGGCAAACCCTCCATAATTTGACTGGAATTGGTTTTCAAGCTATGTAACTGTCTTGGGCAGCAACGAAGAACCAGTGCTTTGCCTGGTCTCGCAAAAATACTTGAAGAGAGCTTTTCTTTTCCAGCTATGAACTATTGGGTACGCCCAAGAGTTACGATTACTCCGTTGAGCAGTGCTCCGGGTAACGAAAATACTAGTTCGCCACTGCAAAGCTTAGCGCTGATCCTTGGATCAGCTGCTGCCCCTACAAAACCATTCACTTACTAGGGGCATCCTTGGACTGTTCAACAGTCCAAGAAGAAGCTTTGTAGTGTGTTGAAGAAAGGAATTGGTTCTTTCAAAGCAGATCCATTAAGTAGTAGAAGTTGTGCTATACGCGATCCCCTCGACCAGAAGTCAGAGAGAGCCCTGGAAGAATTCCCGGGCGATGATCTCGTAAACAGAAGCTCAGAGCCGTTGGGTGATGACGAGCAGTACCATTCATGGGAAGTCAAAATCGCGAGTCTGATATTGGGGATTGTCAGATGATGACCGAAAATCAAGACTCAGAAGTTTCTCATTGAAGAATACGATGTTGAGCAACCCGAGTCAATCGAGCGATAGCAACAACATCTTCAAAAACTGGCTCTAACTTGAAAGGATCAAATGTACTGCCCGAATGTGGGAAGGATGAGGTCAATCCTCAAGGTCATTTGAAATGATTCGTTTTTTTTTTAAATAGACGTGGGAGTTTTCCGAAATTTGTGAATGATTTTAGTTCGTAGTTCACAAAGGTAAACTTATAGTTAAATTAGTACTTAAAATTAATGTCTTTATTCAAAACATGTACAGAAACTTAGCTTAAAAACTATCCTGGTAGGGCCACCGGTCACCATATAGCGTCATCCTTCAATGTCGTCCGTCTCATCTCTCGTTACCTAAAAACAATAACAGAGCATTAAAATCCGATAATAAATTTACTAATAGTTGGAACGATACTTGCCTAAACTTGGGCGTCCCAGCACATCTCCATCAGGCCGGTGAAGGATTCTTCAAAGGCAGGTCGTCCATCTAGCGTTCCGTCCCGTCCTGCGAGATTCACATTCGCCGTGCCTCCGTCATTCATCCGTTATCGCCTCCTTCGTCAACTCGATATTCGTCGTATATAAACCTAAACCACAAATAAACAAAGAAAATATGATTACTTACTGTTCAATAGACACTTCTTTTAGTTTTTCCAGTAGTCTAAGGCCATTCCCCGTCCGTATTTCGTTGAAACATTACCTAAAAACTTTCACTAAATTTCGTCGCACTGCACTTCAATGTTTACCTTTTTACTTTGACGTGTCTCTGAGTGGGTGGGTGTTTCAGTATATGAGTGTCGTGAGTGTCCGAAGAGA
Source organism: Aedes albopictus (assembly GCF_035046485.1). Classification (NCBI taxonomy): domain Eukaryota; kingdom Metazoa; phylum Arthropoda; class Insecta; order Diptera; family Culicidae; genus Aedes; species Aedes albopictus. Next base: position 220,264,972 of record NC_085138.1, read on the forward strand.
ATTTTCTCTGAGTGACGTAATAGAGTTGGTCTTGTGTATTTCTCATTTATTAATGTTTCGTGAGAGCCGGGGTAGAGCATCGGCATTTGGAGCATTTTTGAATGTTTGTTTGGGAGAATTGTGGGGAGAATTCACGTTTCATACACATCTATTGACGAGAGCCGGGGTGTACTCTGGTGTGTCAATACATGTTGTGTGTAGATGATTGTGGTTGTATTGCGTTTTATCATACACAGAGGCGCAAATCCAAGTAACAGGCTTGGAGGGTTTCTGTGAGATGAAACAGTTGCGGAGAATTCAGATTCGGAGCGTAGTACCAGCGATGAGGATTGGTGTGCTTCGAGTCTGGATGATCCTGTTTATTGATGTTATGTGCGGTTGTATCGGAGAGAGGCAGTTAATCGACAGCAAGGTTCGATGTTTGTTTCTCTCCATGTGTACCTGTTATATGTAAGTTTACGTTCATTGAGATGTTCGAGAAACGATCTCAATGGTGTGTTGTTATGGTTGGCTTCTGCTGAGACTGTGAGGTGTCTGCAGTAATGCCGTTTTAAGATTTGTTATGGTTTGAGAATTTGTTGGTGTCTGTACTCACACTTGCTCAGAGAACGTTGAATGGCTCGTAGAAATCTTCTTTGGGATGAACCTATATTTTGTAAATATTATTTTGTAAATATTTTGTGTATGATGTATACATTTATAATTTTTGCAATATTTTTGAATTTAATATATGTTGAATAGGTTAGGAACCCGGATGAATACTAAAAAAACTGGAAATTAATTGAATTTATAGGGGATTAAGTAAAAAAAAAAACAAAAAGAAAATGAATTTGTATATAGCAGTCACATTGCAAAATTTACCACTACGAAAATTTGGTTTAAGTCCTTAAACCAAATTTTCGTAAAATAGCCGTGGTGCAATGTAGCGGACAGGAGATTTTGTAGATATTTTGTAAATAAGTCTGTAAATATTTAAAATAAGATAGATTGTAAGAGAATACAATCTGTCACAGATAATTCAAATTTGTAAATATCCCTTAGCTTAGGCAAACGAAAAGCATTCATTAACAAACGCTTCCCGAGGTCGAGGCCATTTGTTTTCTGGATAAGGTGGGAAAGGGAAAGCAGCACGACTATCGGTCAAGTTATCCACATAGCGGTGTAGTCACGATTGAACACGAAGGGTTTCGGGAAATGACGTACTTCCGGGTACGTCCGAGATCATTCACTTTCCCTTATCTGAGGCTACCAAGACTCGATCATTTCGTCCGTGATAGCTCAAAGAGTTGGAAGTGTCCGCGTTTGCTTGTTAGTTTTCGTGTGCCTAGAGTAGGTTTAATGTGATGTTAGATATAGTTAGATAGTTTAATTTCTATGTTTCGTTCCATAGTAGGCCAAAAGTGTGCGTAGATAACTGTGTGCGATTGTTGAACGATAAGAAGCCTAAGGAAAGGTAAGAAATTGTGCTCGTAAGGTGCTCTTGGTGCCAGTGCTAAGCTCTTTGTCCCGCCAGTACGGGCATTCATCTTCAATCCGCAGATTCTCGCACCCAAACGTGACCGCTTCTCCCCAACGGACGAAAACACCCGGCGACCGTCAACCTGCCGGAAGCGGACGGATCCGTCACCAAATCGGTCCGAGAAGGCCCGGGGACCTTCAGGTGGACGAAGTCCACGAGCTGGTGCGCCAACTGACCAGCAGGGCATCAACCAAGTGCCAGAAACCGCCATCGCATAGCTACCGTCAACCGCCATTGCGAACACGCGGTGACGAGCCGATCAACGACAGCGCCTCAATCAACCAAGCCGCCGGTGAGTCAACGACCCGGCTTACAGGTCATCGACTGCTGAGGTTGAGTAAGCAGAATAGATCGGTGAGTCAACCAATTTCTTTTATTTGCGGAGTGCGGCGTCCGCTGAGGGCGCCGCGGAGGATCTTTTTTGCCAGTCAAAGACTGATGAGATGAAGTGCCATTAGAGCCAATCGACCCTTTTTGAACATCGAAATTCCTTTCGATAGCGTCTTGGGAGCCACCGTCTTCGGTTCCGTGAAAATGCGTGCGTGAGCCCGTTTTTGCCACCACTGCAGGGAAGCTTCGTCACCAGGAGCGCAGACAAATACGAAGCTGAGCTTCCAGCAAATGTGACGTCACGATACAGAGCACTGAGCACAGTTAGGAAGAGAGAGGGAGTGGCTAGGGAAATCGCACACATGCTAGGAGGTAGAAGATAGAGAACGAACACAAATACGAATAATGAATTCGAATTGAGGTATACCCGTGAACATGTATGTCATCTTAGGAAATAAGTCAATATAGTCATATAGGCCAATATATTCGTATCCGTCTTATTAGTATCTGGAATAAATGTGTTTGAGTTTCCTTCCTAGCAATTTGGTTGTTTAAATGTATTTAACATCACTGCGCGTTTTGTTGTAGCTTCGTTTCCCGTCCTCCACATGTCGAGTTTGATTGGGTTGTTTTATGAGTGTCTTCCAGCTCAGTGAGGGATCTGGTGGCGAGAAGAGAGAGTTCGCCAATGATGAGAACTTCTCTTTAGTGAGATCGTAGGGGTTCAGGTGACACAGATCGAAAAAAGAGTGTAAAATTCTGTGACATATGATGCACATAATTGGAGCGTGGCATATCACAGAAGTTTACATGACATATCATGTAAAAGTCATAAAATATCATGTAAACTTCCATTATATGTCATGTAATTCAGCATGACTCTGAGTGTTTACATGACATATAACACAAATTTACATGATATATCATGTAAACCATCATAACAGTAAGTTTACATGACTAAAATGAAGTTTACATGACATGTAAATCTCATTATTTTTATCTGTGGAGATCTCTCACCGCTTCTCTGAGTGTCGTCGTGATTGTGCTGTTATGTTGTGGTAATAGGGATTTCCCGTTTGGCCGTTTTAGATCGTAGCCAGCTGGATCGATCCATAAATCCTTTCCAGGAAATTAAATGGACTCGCCCTTTGGGAGTCTCATCCGGGCAATTTAAAATTGGGCTCGTGGTCTCCTTTCGAGGAGTGGCGCATAAGCCACGTGTTTTATGCTGGATCGCCCAGCGGCGGCTACAAATCCCTGTAGAAATTTCTGGAGGAATCCCTGTAGAAATTCCTGGAGGAATCCCTGGAGAAATTCCTGGAGAAATCCCTGTAGAAATTACTAGATGAATCCCTGGAGAAATTACTGGAGGAACTTCTGGAGAAATTCCTGGCGGAATCCCTGAGGGACATTCCTGGAGGAATTCCTGCAGAAATACTGGAGGAATCCCTGGAGAAATTCCTGGAGGAATCCCTGGAGAAATTCCTGGAGGAATCCCAGGAGAAATTCCTGGAGAAATTACTAGATGAATCCCTGGAGAATTACTGGAGGAACTTCTGGAGAAATTCCTGGCGGAATCGCTGAGGAAAATTCCTGAAGGAATTCCTGGAGAAATACTGGAGGAATCCCTGGAGAAATTCCTGGAGAAATTACTGGAGGAACCACTGGAGAAATTCCTGGCGGAATCCCTGAAGAAATTTCTGGAGGAACTATTGGAGAAATACTGGAGGAATTCCTGGAGAAATTCCTGGAGGAATTCCTGGAGAAATTCCTGGAGGAATCCCTGGAGAAATTACTGGAGGAACTACTGGAGAAATTCCTGGCGGAATCCCTGAAGAAATTTCTGTAGGAACTCCTGGAGAAATACTAGAGGAATCCCTGAACTGGAAGAAAATTTGGTCGAGTCTTCACTGGCGCAGCTTCACATCGGCGGAACGATCCAGTTTATTCATGCTGGTCAATGAGAAGGGGGAGTATCGTAAGCTTCTGTACACTATGCAACGCGCGGATGGCGAAAATTGTGTATTTTGCAACGAGCCTGTTGAAACACTGCAGCATAAGTACAGCGAATGTCAACGTGTCAAAGCAGCATGGGAGTCACTTCAGCGTAGAATAACGACACATATAGGCGGTCGGAGAAGGATCTCTTTCAACGAGTTACTGCGACCATCACTGGACAGAATTGGGAAAAATAACAAAATATATATTCTAAAATTATTTGTTCACTACATCTCCTTTGTTAATGATGCTAACAATGTTGTCGATGTAAATTCCCTTAATTTTCATTTAAATGTGAATTGCTCATAATTTTGTAATTAAATTTTAAACAAGTCACGTCAATAAAATTTTTATATATAAAAAAAAAAAAACCTCTGGAGAAATTCCTGGCGGAATCCTTGAAGAAATTCCTTGAGGAATTCCTGGAGAAATACTGGAGGAATCTTTGGAGAAATTCCTGGAGGAATTCCTGGAGAAATTCCTGGAGTAATCCCTGGAGGAATTTCTGGAGGAACCCCTGGAGAAATTCCTGGCGGAATCCCTGAAGAAATTCCTTGAGGAATTCTTGGAGAAATACTGGCGGAATCCCTGAAGAAATTCTAGGAGGAATTCCTGGAGAAATACTGGAGGAATCCCTGGAGAAATTCCTGGAGAAATCCCTGGAGAAATTCCTGGAAGAATCCCTGGAGAAATTCATGGAGGAATTTCTGGAGAAATACTGGAGGAATCCCTGGAGAAATTCCTGGAGGAATCCCTGGAGAAATTCATGGAGGAATCCATGGAGAAATACTGGAGGAACCACTGGAGAAATTCCTGGCAGAATCCCTGGAAGAATTCCTAGAGGAATTACTGGAGAAATTTCTGGAGGAATCCCTGGAGAAATTTCTGGAGGAATCCCTGGAGAAATTACTGGAGGAACCCCTGGAGAAATTCCTGGCGGAATCCCTGAGGAAATTCCTGGGGAGATTCTTGAAGAAAGACTGGAGAAATTCCTGGAGGAATCCCTGGAGAAATACTGGAGAAATTCCTGGCTACATCCCTGAAAAAAATCGTGGAGGAATTCCCGGAGAAATACTGGAGGAATCCCTGGAGAAATTACTGGAGGAACCACTGGAGAAATTCCTGGAGAAATACTGGAGGAATCCCTGGATAAATTCCTGTAGGAATCCCTGGAGAATTTACTGGAGGAACCACTGGAGAAATTCCTGGAGAAATACTGGAGGAATCCCTGGATAAATTCCTGGAGGAGACCCTGGAGAAATTTCTGGAGGAATCCCTGGAGAAATTACTGGCGGAATTCCTGGAGAAAGACTGGCAGAATCCCTGAAGAAATTGCTGGAGGAATTCCTGGAGAAATACTGGAGGAATCCCTGGAGAAATTCCTGGAGAAATTCCTGAAGGAATCCCTGAAGAAATTCCTGGAGGAATCCCTGGAGAAACACTGGAGGAATTCTGGGAGAAATTACTGGAGGAACCACTGAAGAAATTACTGGAGGAGCCCCTGGAGAAATTCCTGGAGGAGCCCCTGGAGAAATTCCTGGAGGAATACCCGGAGAAACACTGGAGGAATCCCTGCAGAAATTTCTGGAGGAATCCCTGGAGAAATTACTGGAGAAATCCCTGGAGAAATTCATGGCGGAATCCCTGAGGAAATTCTTGGAGGAATTTCTGGAGAAATACTGGAGGAATCCCTGGAGAAATTCCTGGAGGAATCCCTGGAGGAACCCCTGGAGAAATTTCTGGAGGAATCCCTGGAGAAATTCCTGGCGGAATCCCTGAAGAAATTCCTGGAGGAATTCCCGGAGAAATACTAGAGGAATCCCTGGAGAAATTACTAGAGGAACCACTGGAGAAATTTCTGGCGGAATCCCTGAAGAAATTCCTGGAGGAATTCCTGGAGTAATACTGGAGGAATTCCTGGAGAAATACTGGAGGCATCCCTGGAGAAATTTCTGGAGGAATCCCTGTAGAAATTTCTGGAGGAATCCCTGGAGGAACCCCTGGAGAAATTTCTGGAGGAATCTCTGGAGAAATTTCCCTGAGGAAATTCCTGGAGAAATACTGGAGGAATCCCTGGAGAAATTCCTGGAGGAAACCCTGGAGAAATTTCTGGAGGAATCCCTGGAGAAATTTCTGGCGTAATCCCTGAGGAAATTCCTGGAGAAATACTGGAGGAATCCCTGGAGAAATTCTTGGAGAAATCCCTGTAGAAATTTCTGGAGGAATTTTTGGAGAAATTCCTGGAGGAACTCCTGGATAAATTCCTGGCGGAATCCCTGAAGAAGTTCCTTGAGGATTTCCTGGAGAAATACTGGAGGAATCCCTGCACAAATTACTGGAGGAATCCCTGTAGAAATTTCTGGAGGAATCCCTGTAGAAATTCCTGGAGGAATCCCTGGAGAAATTCCTGGAGAAATCCCTGTAGAAATTACTAGATGAATCCCTGGAGAAATTACTGGAGGAACTTCTGGAGAAATTCCTGGCGGAATCCCTGAGGGACATTCCTGGAGGAATTCCTGCAGAAATACTGGAGGAATCCCTGGAGAAATTCCTGGAGGAATCCCTGGAGAAATTCCTGGAGGAATCCCAGGAGAAATTCCTGGAGAAATTACTAGATGAATCCCTGGAGAATTACTGGAGGAACTTCTGGAGAAATTCCTGGCGGAATCGCTGAGGAAAATTCCTGAAGGAATTCCTGGAGAAATACTGGAGGAATCCCTGGAGAAATTCCTGGAGAAATTACTGGAGGAACCACTGGAGAAATTCCTGGCGGAATCCCTGAAGAAATTTCTGGAGGAACTATTGGAGAAATACTGGAGGAATTCCTGGAGAAATTCCTGGAAGAATTCCTGGAGAAATTCCTGGAGGAATCCCTGGAGAAATTACTGGAGGAACTACTGGAGAAATTCCTGGCGGAATCCCTGAAGAAATTTCTGTAGGAACTCCTGGAGAAATACTAGAGGAATCCCTGGAAAAAATTACTGGAGGAACCACTGGAGAAATTCCTGGCGGAATCCCTGAAGAAATTCCTGGAGGAATTCCTGGAGAAATACTGGAGGAATCCCTGAAGAAATTTCTGGTGGAATCCCTGGAGAAATTTCTGGAGGAACCCCTGGAGATATTCCTGGCGGAATCCCTGACGAATTTTCTGGAGGAATTCCTGGAGAAATACTGAAGGAATCCCTGGAGAAATTCCTGGAGGAATCCCTGGAGAAATTACTGGATGAATCCCTGGAGAAATTACTGGAGGAACCTCTGGAGAAATTCCTGGCGGAATCCTTGAAGAAATTCCTTGAGGAATTCCTGGAGAAATACTGGAGGAATCTTTGGAGAAATTCCTGGAGGAATTCCTGGAGAAATTCCTGGAGTAATCCCTGGAGGAATTTCTGGAGGAACCCCTGGAGAAATTCCTGGCGGAATCCCTGAAGAAATTCCTTGAGGAATTCTTGGAGAAATACTGGCGGAATCCCTGAAGAAATTCTAGGAGGAATTCCTGGAGAAATACTGGAGGAATCCCTGGAGAAATTCCTGGAGAAATCCCTGGAGAAATTCCTGGAAGAATCCCTGGAGAAATTCATGGAGGAATTTCTGGAGAAATACTGGAGGAATCCCTGGAGAAATTCCTGGAGGAATCCCTGGAGAAATTCATGGAGGAATCCATGGAGAAATACTGGAGGAACCACTGGAGAAATTCCTGGCAGAATCCCTGGAAGAATTCCTAGAGGAATTACTGGAGAAATTTCTGGAGGAATCCCTGGAGAAATTTCTGGAGGAATCCCTGGAGAAATTACTGGAGGAACCCCTGGAGAAATTCCTGGCGGAATCCCTGAGGAAATTCCTGGGGAAATTCTTGAAGAAAGACTGGAGAAATTCCTGGAGGAATCCCTGGAGAAATACTGGAGAAATTCCTGGCTTCATCCCTGAAAAAAATCGTGGAGGAATTCCCGGAGAAATACTGGAGGAATCCCTGGAGAAATTACTGGAGGAACCACTGGAGAAATTCCTGGAGAAATACTGGAGGAATCCCTGGATAAATTCCTGGAGGAATCCCTGGAGAATTTACTGGAGGAACCACTGGAGAAATTCCTGGAGAAATACTGGAGGAATCCCTGGATAAATTCCTGGAGGAATCCCTGGAGAATTTACTGGAGGAACCACTGGAGAAATTACTGGAGAAATACTGGAGGAATCCCTGGAGAAATTACTGGAGGAACCCCTGGAGAAATTCCTGGCGGAATGCCTGAGAAAATTCCTGGCGGAATTCCTGGAGAAAGACTGGCAGAATCCCTGAAGAAATTGCTGGAGGAATTCCTGGAGAAATACTGGAGGAATCCCTGGAGAAATTCCTGGAGAAATTCCTGAAGGAATCCCTGAAGAAATTCCTGGAGGAATCCCTGGAGAAACACTGGAGGAATTCTGGGAGAAATTACTGGAGAAACCACTGAAGAAATTACTGGAGGAGCCCCTGGAGAAATTCCTGGAGGAGCCCCTGGAGAAATTCCTGGAGGAATACCCGGAGAAACACTGGAGGAATCCCTGCAGAAATTTCTGGAGGAATCCCTGGAGAAATTACTGGAGAAATCCCTGGAGAAATTCATGGCGGAATCCCTGAGGAAATTCTTGGAGGAATTTCTGGAGAAATACTGGAGGAATCCCTGGAGAAATTCCTGGAGGAATCCCTGGAGGAACCCCTGGAGAAATTTCTGGAGGAATCCCTGGAGAAATTCCTGGCGGAATCCCTGAAGAAATTCCTGGAGGAATTCCCGGAGAAATACTAGAGGAATCCCTGGAGAAATTGCTAGAGGAACCACTGGAGAAATTTCTGGCGGAATCCCTGAAGAAATTCCTGGAGGAATTCCTGGAGTAATACTGGAGGAATTCCTGGAGAAATACTGGAGGCATCCCTGAAGAAATTTCTGGAGGAATCCCTGTAGAAATTTCTGGAGGAATCCCTGGAGGAACCCCTGGATAAATTTCTGGAGGAATCTCTGGAGAAATTTCTGGCGGAATCCCTGAGGAAATTACTGGAGAAATACTGGAGGAATCCCTGGAGAAATTCCTGGAGGAATCCCTGGAGGAACCCCTGGATAAATTTCTGGAGGAATCTCTGGAGAAATTTCTGGCGGAATCCCTGAGGAAATTCCTGGAGAAATACTGGAGGAATCCCTGGAGAAATTCTTGGAGAAATCCCTATAGAAATTTCTGGAGAAATTACTGGAGGAACTCCTGGATAAATTCCTGACGGAATCCCTGAAGAAGTTCCTTGAGGATTTCCTGTAGAAATACTGGAGCAATCCCTGCAGAAATTACTGGAGGAATCCCTGTAGAAATTTCTGGAGGAATCCCTGTAGAAATTCCTGGAGGAATCCCTGGAGAAATTCCTGGAGAAATCCCTGTAGAAATTACTAGATGAATCCCTGGAGAAATTACTGGAGGAACTTCAGGAGAAATTCCAGGCGGAATCGCTGAGGAAAATTCCTGAAGGAGTTCCTGGAGAAATACTGGAGTAATCCCTGGAGAAATTCCTGGAGGAATCCCTGGAAAAATTCCTGGAGAAATACTGGAGGAACCACTGGAGAAATTCCTGGCGGAATCCCTGAAGAAATTTCTGGAGAAACTATTGGAGAAATACTGGAGGAATCCCTGGAGAAATTCCTGGAGGAATCCCTGGAGAAATTCCTGGAGGAATCCCTGCAGAAATTCCTGGAGGAATCCCTGGAGAAATTCCTGGAGAAATTACTAGATGAATCCCTGGAGAATTACTGGAGGAACTTCTGGAGAAATTCCTGGCGGAATCGCTGAGGAAAATTCCTGAAGGAGTTCCTGGAGAAATACTGGAGTAATCCCTGGAGAAATTCCTGGAGGAATCCCTGGAAAAATTCCTGGAGAAATTACTGGAGGAACCACTGGAGAAATTCCTGGCGGAATCCCTGAAGAAATTTCTGGAGAAACTATTAGAGAAATACTGGAGGAATCCCTGGAGAAATTCCTGGAGGAATCCCTGGAGAAATTCCTGGAGGAATCCCTGCAGAAATTCCTGGAGGAATCCCTGGAGAAATTCCTGGAGAAATTACTAGATGAATCCCTGGAGAATTACTGGAGGAACTTCTGGAGAAATTCCTGGCGGAATCGCTGAGGAAAATTCCTGAAGGAGTTCCTGGAGAAATACTGGAGTAATCCCTGGAGAAATTCCTGGAGGAATCCCTGGAAAAATTCCTGGAGAAATTACTGGAGGAACCACTGGAGAAATTCCTGGCGGAATCCCTGAAGAAATTTCTGGAGAAACTATTGGAGAAATACTGGAGGAATCCCTGGAGAAATTCCTGGAGGAATTCCTGGAGAAATTCCTGGAGGAATCCCTGGAGAAATTACTGGAGGAACCACTGGAGAAATTCCTGGCGGAATCCCTGAAGAAATTTCTGTAGGAACTCCTGGAGAAATACTGGAGGAATCCCTGGAGAAATTACTGGAGGAACCACTGGAGAAATTCCTGGCGGAATCCCTAAAGAAATTTCTGGAGGAACTCCTGGAGAAATACTGGAGGAATCCCTGGAGAAATTCCTGAAGGAATTCCTGGAGAAATTCCTGGAGTAATCCCTGGAGAAATAATGGAGGAACCACTGGAGAAATTCCTGGCGGAATCCCTGAAGAAATTCCTGGAGGAATTCCTGGAGAAATACTGCAGGAATCCCTGGAGAAATTACTGGAGGAACCACTGGAGAAATTCCTGGCGGAATCCCTGAAGAAATTCCTGGAGGAATTCCTGGAGAAATACTGCAGGAATCCCTGAAGAAATTTCTGGTGGAATCCCTGGAGAAATTTCTGGAGAAACCCCTGGAGATATTCCTGGCGGAATCCCTGAGGAATTTCCTGGAGGAATTCCTGGAGAAATACTGAAGGAATCCCTGGAGAAATTCCTGGAGGAATCCCTGGAGAAATTACTGGATGAATCTCTGGAGAATTTACTGGAGGAATCCCTGGAGAAATTCCTGGCGGAATCCCTGAAGAAATTCCTTGAGGAATTCCTGGAGAAATACTGGAGGAATCTTTGGAGAAATTCCTGGAGGAATTCCTGGAGAAATTCCTGGAGTAACCCCTGGAGGAATTTCTGGAGGAACCCCTGGAGAAATTCCTGGTGGAATCCCTGAAGAAATTCCTTGAGGAATTCTTGGAGAAATACTGGAGGAATCCCTGAAGAAATTTCTGGAGGAACCCCTGAGGAAATTCCTGGAGAAATACTGGAGGATTCACTGGAGAAATTCCTAGAGGAATTCCTGGAGAAATTCCTGGAGTAATCCCTGGAGAAATACTGGAGGAACCCCTGGAGAAATTACTGGAGGATCCACTGGAGAAATTCCTGGCGGAATCCCTGAAGAAATTCCTGGAGGAATTCCTAGAAAAATACTGGAGGCTTCTCTGGAGAAATTTCTGGAGGAATCCCTGTAGAAATTTCTAGCGGAATCCCTGAGGAAATTTCTGGAGAAATACTGGACGAATGCCTGGAGAAATTCTTGGAGGATTCCCTGTAGAAATTTCTGGAGGAATCCCTGTAGAAATTTCTGGCGGAATCCCTGAGGAAATTCCTGGAGAAATACTGGACGAATCCCTTTAGAAATTCTTGGAGGAATCCCTGGAGAAATTCCTGGCGGAATCCCTGAGGGACATTCCTGGAGGAATTCCTGGAGAAATACCGGAGGAATTCCTGGACAAATTCCTGAAGGAATCCCTGGAGAAATTACTGGAGGAACCACTGGATAAATTCCTGGCGGAATCCCTAAAGAAATTTCTGGAGGAACTCCTGGAGAAATACTGGAGGAATCCCTGGAGAAATTCCTGAAGGAATTCCTGGAGAAATTCCTGGAGTAATCCCTGGAGAAATAATGGAGGAACCCCTGGAGAAATTACTGGAGGAACCACTGGAGAAATTCCTGGCGGAATCCCTGAAGAAATTCCTGGAGAAATACTGGAGGCATCCCTGTAGAAATTTCTGGAGGAATCCCTGGAGAAATTTCTGTAGGAATCCCTGGAGAAATTCCTGGCGGAATCCCTGGGGGACATTCCTGGAGGAATTCCTGGAGAAATACCGGAGGAATCCCTGGACAAATTCCTGGAGGAATCCCTGGAGAAATTACTGGAGGAACCACTGGAGAAATTCCTGGCGGAATCCCTGAAGAAATTTCTGGAGGAACTCCTGGAGAAATACTGGAAGAACCCCTGGAGAAATTCCTGGAGGAATTCCTGGAGAAATTCCTGGAGTAATCCCTGGAGAAATACTGGAGGAACCCCTGGAGAAATTACTGGAGGAACCACTGGAGAAATTCCTGGAGGAATTCCTGGAGAAATACTGTAGGCATCCCTGGAGAAATTTCTGGAGGAATCCCTGTAGAAGTTTCTGGCGGAATCCCTGTAGAAATTTCTGGCGGAATCCCTGAGGAAATTCCTGGAGGAATTCCTGGAGAAATACTGGAGGCATCTCTGGAGAAATTTCTGGAGGAATCCCTGTAGAAATTTCTGGCGGAATCCCTGAGGAAATTCCTGGAGAAATACTGGACGAATCCCTGGAGAAATTCTTGGAGGAATCCCTGTAGAAATTTCTGGAGAAATTGCTGGAAGAACCCCTGGAGAAATTTCTGGCGGAATCCCTGAAGAAATTCCTGGAGAAATTTCTGGAGGAAACCCTGGAAGTAGCCCTGGAGAAATTCCTGGACAAATCCTTGGAGAAATTCCTGAAGGAACCCTTGAGAAACGCTGACTAAACTGCCAGTATATTGCTGTAGCAATAATTTAATTATTTGCCAAAGAAACTTATATAAGGAACTACGAATAATTCCTCAAAACACTACCGCAGACATTTCCTTAAAAATTGACAAAGAAATGCTCAAAGTAATGCCAAAGAAATTTCCCAAAAATAGATTTGAGCGTAGATTGAGCATTTAGTTAAAATACCTAACATAAAGTAAAAACCAAAAAAAAGATTTCGAGAATTTTTTAATAAACTTCTTAAAGAATCCAGAAATAAGTTTGCCGAAAAATTTTAAATAAAATATTGTCCGAGTTGCCGAAGGAGTTTTGCTTCTAAACGTCTACCGTATTCATATTTATTATAGTACTAATAAGTAGTTGCAGACGACGAAAAGTACAAAACCCGGGTAAGCCAACACCGCTGTTTCCTGCTGCTGTCATCGCGGTGCGTCTGAGCCCGTTACGCCGGTACCTTTCTGCATCGCATCCGACTGCTACAGGCGCCCACCCGCCACCCCTTCTGTCGTATCATTGTTTGGTTCGCTCATCTTGCTGTCACAGGTTTGAACTGAATGGGATAATGGGAGCGAAATGGGGAGACGAACTTTCCCAAATGTCTCATAAACGGCAAAGAATCCGCAATGCCGTTCGCCTACGAGGACCGATAATCGCACCCGTGTCCATCGTTCGATCGGAACGAAAACAAACCACCGATCACGGTAGGACACCCACACATTCTCAACATTTTCCCCAACCAATACAGATGCACGTTTTGCATGTATTGGTGACGCGAAAGTATGTGAACACCAATACATTCACAGCAACGTAGCAACCGATGACACCCACACATTGCAGCTTGTCAATGTGTGGTCAAAAATACTACTCGAATTTTTGTGCGCGCAGGCGCACCATCAAATAAGCGCGGAAAAGTGCTTCTACCGCCGACAAGCTACTTTTGCGCTTACAGCGTGAGCGTTTATGCACGGAATATGCGCGCTTTGTTTTGGGTGTACAAACTCCCAAAATTCTCCGGCAAACCAGCACAGTGGCCATTGTTCTACGCGGCCTACAAAACGTCCAATGATGTCTGCGGCTACATGAACCACGAAAACCTGATGCGACTGCAGGAAGCGCTGGAAGGCGATGCCCTCGAACTGGTATCTGGGCAGTTACTACTTCCCGAAACCATCCCGCAGGTCATCGAGAAGCTGCGCCGGCACTTCGGCCGCCCGGAACAATTGCTTCAATGCCTGCTGGACAAGGTGAACCAGCTGGAACCCCCGAGGCCGGACAATCTGAGGAGTTTTGTTCCATTCGGAAACACGGTGGAGCAACTCTGCGGCCATCTGGAGGCAGCGGATCTACGGCAACACCTCGTCAACCCGCTGCTGATAAAGTCGCTGGTTGCTAAGCTGCCGGATCGGGAAAAGCGTGAGTGGGTCCATTACCGGCGAGGTCGAGGGGAAACAACCTTGAGGACGCTGACGGATTTCCTGATGGACATCGTGGCAGACGCCTGTGAAGCTAATGTTGACGTGGAGTTCAATCCATCGCCGTCGTCTGAATCAGATTCCCAGCCCGAAGAGGAGAGTTCGAATGAGGCTGGGCTATACTGTCACTGCGAAGGCAGCAGTTCGACCTACAACACAAGTGAAGAGAGTAAGCTGAAACCGTGCAAGATGTGCCAATCCAAGGATCATCGTCTGCAGCACTGCGCAGATTTCAAGAAGTTGCGGTACGATGAGCGTTTGAAGCTGGTGACGCTCGAGAAGTTATGCCATGTCTGCCTCAACGAGCACGACGGGCAGTGCAAATTGAAAATCCGCTGCAACATCGGCGACTGCAGAGAGTTCCACAACTCGCTCATGCATCCGGTCGGGCTGAGTGCACCCATAAGGACAAACTGCACGGTCTTGTTCCGGATCGTTCCGGTACAGCTGCACTGCGGAGGCAGAACAGTTTCGGTGTTAGCGTTCCTGGACGAAGGAGCTTCCGTCACGCTGGTGGAAAAAAAGCTCGCCGACCGTCTGGGCGCGGTCGGAGTACAAGAGCGATTGACCATCCGGTGGACGGGAAACACGTCGAGAGTGGAGGATTGCCGAAGAATGAGTCTGTGGGCTTCGGGAACAGGCGCTGCAGCCGGCGGCAAGATGCTGTTGCACACAGTGCACACGGTGGACAAACTGATGCTGCCACATCAAAGGTTGGATTCTGAGGAGTTTGCAGCACAGTACGAGCACATGCGAGGACTGCCCATTGAATCGTACGACGGACAGCCGCAGTTGCTGATTGGGGTAAACAATATCCACGCGTTTGCACCGATGGAGGCAAAGGTGGGTACGCCAGTGGAACCGATTGCTGTTCGAACCAAACTAGGATGGACGGTCTATGGGCCGCGACAGCAAACCCCAGCGGCGGCCGACAACTATCTCGGTTACCACCGGCAGGTAACAAACGAGGATCTGCCGCCCGAGAGTCATTATGCGTCGAAAGAATCGGTGGTGACAATTTCACGGGGCACCGTGGAGAAGAAATGGGCCCAGCGAATAAGAGAGCGAACCGCCCAACTCGTCGGCGATCGCTGCGAAGACGAATCGCTGTCGAAGACCCGGAGACAAGAAATTAAAACGTGTCGTCATCCGGACAGCTCCGGAAAAATCGCCACGAACATGGCGGTTCTCATCCCGAACGCAAGAAGACAGGCTGAACAACAAAATAGGCGGGTTCGAAATCCGAAACGGGATGATCAACTCGCTGGAAGCCTTGCGGAGCCTAGAAGAGGCGAAACCGACGACACCGACGCATTTGATGGCGAAGGAGAGAGTCCTGGGAGCGGTCAGGGATCCAAGTGGGGATCGGCGTTTTCGACTCGCTTTTCGACGAGGCACCGCGGCGAGTTGTTGCCGCAGTTGTACGAGGAAAAGTGGTCGTCGAGAAAGCTCGTCGCAAGTGTCGCAAAACCGGAGGAAGTCAAGAACGGTCGGCGAAAGGAGAAGCTTGGGGTGATGCGTGCGCTCGATGAGGGGCGCAAGTTGTTGGGCAAGATCCTACCAACGACACTAGCGGAAACGGCTGGCAATGGTTCGACGATTCTTCGTGGTCGACGGGAAATCCCGACAGTCTTGCAGATGAAGCTTCATCGCTGCGGTCATCAAGGTCTCAGAAGGACGAGCTCGACAGACAAACGTGAGGACGAAGATGGTAAGGCGCAGAGACGGGACTTGGTAAAGCTTGCGTCGTTAAGAGGTAATGTAAATCCGAAAATGCCGGATGTTACGGGCTGGGGTGTTGCGACGCCGCACATTTTGAACCGGTCTAAAATATGAACCCGTCTAACCACAACATAACTGCAGCATGACAGTTCTCGCGCGGTAGTAGTGGTAGGTGAAATAAGAGGGAAAGTAGATGAATGAGGTGCAAGTAGAATTCGATAAAAACAACGGAATTTCGCCATCGTAAAAGTAGGAAAAGAAAATCAGTTTAGAGTTATTAAAGTTATTTAAAATTTATTTCGGTAACCAAATTACACTAATTGGTGCTTCCGTAAGTTGTGGGACTGCGGTGTAAACTGATATACAAAGTCCCTGTGCAAATACCGGTGCTTGGTACGCCCCGAAACAGGGGAAAATAACCAGAAAAGCTGCCGTGCCAGTGGATTATATCGTAAGTAGACGCAAGAATAGAAGTTTTCTTATGTGTAATGTATAATTGAAAATATTTGTGATTACAAAAATAGCATCCGCGCAACATACCGATTAGGGTAACGTCCCCAATTATAGTCCAACCAGAGAATTGAGAAAAGAAGTCGTGGCAAGGAAACCATTTAATTGTAAGTTGTTAGTAATTTTAGTCTGTGTTGTGAATTGTGTTTATTGAATTTGTTAATAAATTTCAGTTTAAGCGTTGCTACAAAAAACTTGAGCCGCTCTAAAAACCTGGCTTCCCTCTCGGGAACAGTCCCCCCTTGGGGGAAGGTCTACAAATTTTCAAATTATTTTGAATTTTTCCCTTTGTAGGGAAGGGGCCCGCAAATTTTCAAATTTTTGAAGTTTTCCCTTTGGTCCACCCTTGGAGGTATGGGGTCCGCAAATTTTCCAACTTTTCCCTTTGGTCCTTGGGGGAAGGGGGTCCTCAATTTTTCAAATTTTTCCCTTTAGTCGCTAATTTTGAATTTTTTCTCTTTGGTTCCCTCTTGGGGGAAGAGTCGGCAAATTTTCAATTTTTCCCTTTGGTCCCCCCTTGGGGGAAGAAGGTCCACAAATTTTCAAATTATTTTGAATTTTTCCCTTTAGTCCCTCCTTGGGGGAGAGGGTACGCTAATTTTCAAATGTTTGAATTATTCTCTTTGGTTCCCCCTTGGGGGAAGGGTCGGCAAATTTTCAATTTTTTGAATTTTTCCCTTTGGTCCCCCTTGGGGGAAGGGGTTCCGCAAATTTTCAAACTTTTCTCTTTGATGCCCCCTTGGGGGAAGGGGGTCCGCAATTTTTTAATTTTTTGAATTTTTCCCATTGGTTCCCCCTTGGGGGAAGGTGGTTCGCAAATTTTCAAATTTTTGAATTTTTCCCTTTGGTCCCCCCTTGGGGGATGTAGGTCCGCAATTTTTCATTTTTTCCCTTCAGTCCCCTTTTGGGGGAAGGGGGTCCGCCAAATTTCAAATTTTAGAATTTTTCCTTTCTGGCCCCCCTTTGGGGAAGAGGGTCTACAAATTTTCAAAATTTTCTCTTTAGTCCCCCCTTGGTGGAAGAGGGTCCGCAAATTTTCAATTTTTTGAATTTTTCCCATTGGTCCCCCCTTGGGGGAAGGGGGTTCGCAAATTTTCAAATTTTTGAAGTTTTCCCTTTGGTCCCCCCTTGGGGGAAGGGGGTCCGCAATTTTTCAAATTTTTGAATTTTCCTTTGGTCCCTCCTTGGGGGAAGGGAGTCCGCATTTTTTCAAATTTTTCCTTTTGGTCCCCCCTTGGTGGAAGAGGGTCCGCTAATTTTCAATTTTTTGAATTTTTCTCTTTGGTCCCCCCTTGGGAGAAGAGGGTCTGCAAATTTTCAAATTTTTCCCTTTAGTCCCCCCTTGGTGGAAGAGGGTCCGTTAATTTTCAAATTTTTCCTTTTGGTCCCCCCTTGGTGGAAGAGGGTCCGCTAATTTTCAATTTTTTGAATTTTTCTCTTTGGTCCCCCCTTGGGAGAAGAGGGTCTGCAAATTTTCAATTTTTTCCCTTTAGTCCCCCCTTGGTGGAAGAGGGTCCGCAAATTTTCATTTTTTTTTCCCATTAGCCCCCCCTTGGGGGAAGGGGGTTCGCAAATTTTCAAATTTTTGAAGTTTTCCCTGGTCCTTCCTCGGAGAAAGAAAGTTTGCAAATTTTTCAAATTTTTGATTTTTTCCTTTGGTCCCCTCTTGGGGGAAGTTGGTCCGCAATTTTTTTTTAATTTTTTTCTTTGGGGGAAATGGGTCCCTGTGGCCCCCTTGGAAAAAATGGATCCAAAAATTTACATTTTTTTTTAAATTTTTCCCTTTGGTCCCCTCTTGGGGAAAATGGATCCGAAAATTGTGAACTTTTTGAATTTTTCCCTTTGGTCCCCCCTTGGAGGAAGTGGGTCCGCAATTTTTTTTTCCCCTTTGGGGAAAATGGGTCCGCAAATTTTAATTTTTTGAATTTTTGCCATTGCCCCTTGGAGGAAGTGGGTCTGCAATTTATCATTTTTTTGAACTTTTCCCTTTGGTTCCCCCTTGGGGGAAGTGGGTCCACAAATTTTCATTTTTTCCCTTTGGTCCCCCCTTGGGGGAAGTGGGTTCGCAAATTTCCAAATTTTTGAATTTTTCACTTTGGTCCCCCCTTGGGAGAAGAGGGTTCGCAAATTTTCAATTTTTTTTTTAATTTCCCTTTGGTCCCCCATTGGGGGAACAAGGTCCGCAAATTTTCGATTTTTTGAATTTTTCCCTTTGGGGGAAGTGGGTCCGCAAATTTCCAAATTTTTGAATTTTTCACTTTGGTCCCCCCTTGGGAGAAGAGGGTTCGCAAATTTTCAAATTTTTTTTAAATTTTCCTTTGGTCCCCCCTTGGGGGAAGAAGGTCCGCAAATTTTCAATTTTTCTTCGAATGTTTCCCTTCGGTCCCCCCTTGTAGGGAAGGGGGCCCACAAATTTTTAAATTTTTGAAGTTTTCCCTTTGGACCCTCTTTGGGGGTTGTCCATTAATTATGTAAGAAAAAAATTACGATTTTTCGACAGCCCCACCCCCCTTGTAATATTTTTTGTATGAGAACCCGAAACATTTTTGTTTGTTTTCGATTTCTCAAACCCCCCTTCCCCCTATAAAGCCTTACATAATTAATGGACAGCACCTTGGGGGAAGGGGGTCCGCAAATTTTCATATTTTTGAATTTTTCTCTTTGGTCCCCCCTTAAGGGAAGAGGGTCCGCAAATCTTCAAACTTTTCCCCTTAGTTCCCCCTTGGGGAAGAAGGTCCGCTAATTTTCAATTTTTTGAATTTTTCATTTTGGCCCCCCCTTGGGAGAAGGGTCTGCAAATTTTCAAACTTTTCCTTTTGGTCCCCCCTTGGGGGAAGGGGATAGGTAATTTTTCCAATTTTTGATTTTTTCCCTTAAGTCCCCCCTTGGGGGAAGGTCTACAAATTTTCAAATTATTTTGAATTTTTCCCTTTGTAGGGAAGGGGCCCGCAAATTTTCAAATTTTTGAAGTTTTCCCTTTGGTCCACCCTTGGAGGTATGGGGTCCGCAAATTTTCCAACTTTTCCCTTTGGTCCTTGGGGGAAGGGGTCCTCAATTTTTCAAATTTTTCCCTTTAGTCGCTAATTTTCATTTTTTTTCTCTTTGGTTCCCTCTTGGGGGAAGAGTCGGCAAATTTTCAATTTTTTGAATTTTTCCCTTTGATCCCCCCTTGGGGGAAGAAGGTCCACAAATTTTCAAATTATTTTGAATTTTTCCCTTTAGTCCCTCCTTGGGGGAGAGGGTACGCTAATTTTCAAATGTTTGAATTATTCTCTTTGGTTCCCCCTTGGGGGAAGGGTCGGCAAATTTTCAATTTTTTGAATTTTTCCCTTTGGTCCCCCTTGGGGGAAGGGGTTCCACAAATTTTCAAACTTTTCCCTTTGATGCCCCCTTGGGGGAAGGGGGTCCGCAATTTTTCAAATTTTTCCCTTTAGTCCCCCCTTGGGGGAGAGGGTACGCTAATTTTCAAATTTTTCTCTTTGGTTCCCTCGTGGGGGAAGAGTCCGCAAAATTTCAAATTTTTGAATTTTTCCCTTTGGGGGATGTAGGTCCGCAATTTTTCATTTTTTCCCTTCAGTCCCCATTTGGGGGAAGGGGGTCTGCCAAATTTCAAATTTTAGAATTTTTCTTTCTGGCCCCCCTTTGGGGAAGAGGGTCTACAAATTTTCAAAATTTTCTCCTTAGTCCCCCCTTGGTGGAAGAGGGTCCGCAAATTTTCAATTTTTTGAATTTTTTCCATTGGTCCCCCCTTGGGGGAAGGAGGTTCGCAAATTTTCAAATTTTTGAAGTTTTCCCTTTGGTCCCTCCTTGGGGGAAGGGGGTCCGCAATTTTTCAAATTTTTCCCTTTAGTCCCCCCTTGGGGAAGAGGGTACGCTAATTTTCAAATTTTTCTCTTTGGTTCCCTCTTGGGGGAAGAGTCCGCAAAATTTCAAATTTTTGAATTATTTTCAAATTATTTTGAATTTTTCCCTTTAGTCCCTCCTTGGGGGAGAGGGTACGCTAATTTTCAAATGTTTGAATTATTCTCTTTGGTTCCCCCTTGGGGGAAGGGTCAGCAAATTTTCAATTTTTTGAATTTTTCCCTTTGGTCCCCCTTGGGGGAAGGGGTTTCGCAAATTTTCAAACTTTTCCCTTTGATGCCCCCTTGGGGGAAGGGGGTCCGCAAATTTTTAATTTTTTGAATTTTTCCCATTGGTCCCCCCTTGGGGGAAGGTGGTTCGCAAATTTTCAAATTTTTGAATTTTTCCCGGGGGTCCGCAATTTTTCAAATTTTTCCCTTTAGTCCCCCCTTGGGGGAGAGGGTACGCTAATTTTCAAATTTTTCTCTTAGGTTCCCTCTTGGGGGAAGAGTCCGCAAAATTTCAAATTTTTGAATTTTTCCCTTTGGTCCCCCCTGGGGGGATGTAGGTCCGCAATTTTTCATTTTTTCCCTTCAGTCCCCTTTTGGGGGAAGGGGGTCCGCCAAATTTCAAATTTTAGAATTTTTCTTTCTGGCCCCCTTTTGGGGAAACGGGTTTACAAATTTTCAAAATTTTCTCTTTAGTCCCCCCTTGGTGGAAGAGGGTCCGCAAATTTTCAATTTTTTGAATTTTTCCCATTGGTCCCCCCTTGGGGGAAGGGGGTTCGCAAATTTTCAAATTTTTGAAGTTTTCCCTTGGTCCCCCCTTGGGGGAAGGGGGTTCGCAAATTTTCAAATTTTTGAAGTTTTCCCTTTGGTCCCCCCGCACATCCCCATAAGCAACTCATATATGTAAAGTGAGGCAAAATAAATTCATTGTATAACTTCCAACATGTTTCAATAGTGATAAAAGATCTTGCTTTTCTAATGGCAAATACATAAGGAGTGACTTGTTTGATGACATTTTCAATGTGCGTTTTCCATGTCAGATTGGTGTCTATAATTAATCCAAGAAAGTTGGCAGACTCTACTTTTTTAAGATGAAATGAATTAATCCTTACTTCAATTGATAAGTTATTATTTAAGGCTAAATAAGAAGATTTTTCCACGTTTAGTCTCAAATCATTTACTGATAACCAACGTAACAATAGATCCATATCGTGTTGTATATCGTATTCTAGTTGTTCCCTTGTTTCGGCCTCATAAACAAGACAAGAATCATCTGCATACAACTGTAAGCGTCCTTTCAAAGGCAATTCCCATATATCATTCACATATAATATAAAAAAAGGGACCCAAAATTGATCCTTGTGGGACTCCTGACACAATAATTCCTGGCTGACTGTAACAATTATTGACAGATGTGTATTGCAATCTATTTTGCAGATATGATCTCAAAAGCTAAATTGCGTTTTCTGAAAATCCGTATTTTTGGATTTTGTGTAGTAATAATGAATGTGAAATGCAATCGAATGCTTTACTAAAGTTTAAAAACACACATATGACTTTGTAACCCTTGTCTTTGGCGCGATATATACTATTCATCATATCTGCAGAGGCTGCTACAGTATTAGATTTTTTCTGGAATCCGTACTGATTTTTGTTAATAATATTATTAGTGTGCAGATACGACCTCATTTGACTTTCAATCACAGATTCAAATATCTTTGACGTAGCTGGAAGAATGGAGATAGGACGAAAACACGTTTTTGAGGTTGCATCACCAGCTTTAAACAGAGGGATTACTTTTGACACTTTTAGCTTATCCGGAAATATTCCTGATGTGATTACTTCATTGATAATATCAGTTACTTTAGGTGTTATGAAAGTTTTAGCGCGATACAAAAATTTAACCGATATTCCATCTTTACCAACTGCTGCTGTGCGATTTAATTTAGTTATAATTTGATCTACATCTATCTCTGACACGTGTACAAAGTTGAAATACAATGGGAAATCGTTTTCTACGAGTAGCACATTTCTTCTAGAAGCAGTTTGACAGCCTATACTTAGAAAATAATCATTAAATATTTGTGCATTTTCGATTGGAGATAGTATTTTTGTTCCATTTTCTTTATTATTTATTGAACACTACTTCATTTATCGTAGCCCACATTTTCTTAGGATTCCCCACACAATTTTCGAATTTAGTATTGTAGTATCTTGCTTTAGCAAATTTTGTTTTGTTTCGAACAGAATTTCTTAGTGATAGATATTGTCTCCTTAATGTTTCATTACCTGGATTTGCTTTGGAAAGTTTGAACAATTTGTTTTTCTTTTTAATTTCCGCAAACAGATGCCTATCGATGTATGGTTGCAGTGGTTGTTTGTCTTCGTGTACTGTACATGTGGATTTGTTGCAATTGATTTTATCGTTACACAGGTTTTCAAATTGATCATATGTTTGGATCGCATTTAGCTGTAGTCTAAAGCTGTCATTCAATATGTTTTCATAATGTATAACACATTTACTGAACTTAGTACCAACAGTTTTTAAAGTGTATTGAATTGAAAAGATTAACGTTTTGTGATCGGATATAAGATTTTCAGTGTCATTTACTGTTAAGGTCATTTTTCTATCAATTATATCAGTTAAAACGTGATCTATGATTGTTGATATTGTATTTGATATTCTAGTGGCATAATCATTCTCTATTTTATTCATAACAACAAAACCGTTCGCATTTATGCAACATTTGTAATTATTTACGATAGCATTATTATCGTCTAGTAGATTAATGTTCATATCTCCTAATATAATCATTCGTTTGAAGTTACTTAATGTTTCCTCAAATTTTAATAGAAAGCTATCAACATCTCTGCCTGGAGTATAAACACCAAAAACTTTTAAATCATAATCCATTAGTTCAACTATCAAAAAATTGTTCATATCCAAGGTTGCAACCATTCATTTGCAAAGATTTACATTCATTTGCTATTATCTCAGTTCAGAAGCATGCTATCGAAAAACAATGTATGGATGAATTTAACCTTGTAGTTTTATCTGAAACTTTTCCGAATAACATTGGGGTCGCACACGCATTCCAAAGTCGTGATCGAGCTGTGAAGGCAACTTTCCACAGCGTGAATGAAATTTACATTCACCGCGTGGAGAGTTGCCTTCACAGCTCGCTCACGACTTTGGTATACGTTTGCGACCCCAATGTTATTCGGCAAATTTTCAGATAAAACTACAAGGTTAAATTCATCCATACATTGTTTTTCGATAGCATGCTTCTGAACTGAGATAATAGCAAATGAATGTAATTTTTTGCAAATGAATGGTTGCAACCTTGTTCATATCATCTACCATTTCATACACCTTACGATGCTTGATCGACGAAAGAATAAATATCGAAACTCCTCCACCTCTGCCAGGCCTACACGAATGGTAAACATCGTAGTTCAACATATTACAAATTTCGTTCTGATATAGCCACGTTTCACTAAATACTACTACATGCACATGCTGGAAATCATTGATTAACTGGATCAGGTCGCTCATTTTGCCACGGCAGCTTCTCGTGTTGAGATGTAGGAAGTTCAATGTAGATGCAGATACCAGAGCCGAGTTAAGACGATGCTCGATATCCATACTAGTCAAATGATCACCCAAATCCGCCATGGTTGAACCGATGTCGATGTGTATGTAGAGGTATCGCGAAGAGATCGGATTCACTCATCAAAATCCGAAGGCAAATCTTCTCGTGAGATGATACGTTGAGCTGTGGAGTTCTCATCCCGCTTGATGTAGATGTACCCTTTGCTGAACCATGCGAACTTATATCCATGTCTTCTTTTGTAGGCTCTCACGTACTGTAGCAACGCTTGATTGTATGCCGTGAGATGGTGGTTGAAATAGATGCGCTGATCAATTGTGAACCCGATATTTTGACATGATAGTGAGGCAGTTTTTGCTACAGATATAATTCTGTCCTTCACATATCTATTGGCGAACTGTACCAAAATCGGTTCAATTTGCTTCGTATTCCTCGTGGCCAAACGAGTGATCATCAGAACGTCTCGCTCATGCAATTCGATCTCGAGAACTTCGCAGATTTTACCCAAGATAGCACATAGATCTTCGTCGGCAGTTTTGATGACATTCGATATCAGCAAGTTGTTTGATAGCTGTCCTTGCTGAATAAAGTTGAGGTCTTGTTCCATAGTAGCCAGTTGTGATGAGATCTCCGCATGTCCACTCTTTAACGACGTGACATCAATGGTCGTTTTCTTCATTTCATCCGTGATTTTACTCAACCCGCTCTTGAATTGTTCAAACTCTGCGTTTATGAAGTTTTGGGACTGCTTGACTTCATCTACCTCAGTGCTGAGTTTCTTGATTTCCCTCTTCATGTCCGTTATGCTATTCTGGATTTCCTCTTTAGATAATTGGATTTCACCTTTAAGTGACTTGTGCAGGTCAGCAAGAGTCATGTCCCTACTCATTGTGACGTTGGAGCTTTTCCAAGGACGCTTCGCTGGATTCTCAGAGGACGTGGATTCCTTGTTCTTCTCACCCTCGGTTGGACTAATATCAACTCGTTTTTTCGACTGATTCCTGGTAGTGCTCGGCATAGAACAAAAAAACATCTAACGCGACAGCCGAAATAGATGAAACGAACGACGGACTATACTTCCACGCAGCGAACGAAAAATAGATACGTGTGCACTCATCAGCAGCTCAACTGAAATGTAGCTTATACCATAAAATTTTCATTAAAATCGATTAAGTATTGGTTGATATATAGATAGAGCCATCGACCTACCTTTTTAAAATTTTGTACAAAGGCGCTCCATAGTAAATTTTCGGAAATTTAAGTTCAGTAAAGCACAATTTTGATTATAGATCTACCAATACTGCTCCGATTTTCATCAAAATTTTACAGTATAATACTATTATGAAAATATGTTCTTGAAAAAAATTTGAGCCATTTTGTATGAATACTTTCAAAGTTGTAGCAGTTTGAATATGAAAAAAACTGACCGGGTGCCACTTAAGCAAATATAACTTTGTATCGGCTGGATCAAATTGAATGAAATTTTTACACATCATTTTGATATGTATACTTCACATGCAGAAAAATTTTCATTGAAATCGGTTAAGTATCTCTGGTTCTATACATAAATCAGTAAACATGTGTTCTTATTTGTGAATCCTCTTTGCACAAAATTTTAAAATTGCAGATATCAGGGTTCAACAATATCTCCGCAAATACTAGACCGATTTTGATGAAAATTTTATGGTACAAGCTACATATAATGTACCATTACTGATCCAAATATCAGCTGTTTTGGTGCACGCAGTCTAAAGTTATAAAAAAATGTGTGACCAAAATTTGACTTAACTTGACAAAAATTTGACCACCTAAACGAATATAACTTTGTAACGGCTGGATCAAATTGAATGAAATTTTTGCACAACATTTTGATAGGGTACCGGGATGCTTCGTTGGCATAGTCCCCTCGTTCGGCCTATCTCAACGTAAACCAAAAACTCAAACAAACATGCATAACAGAATATCGGAAAAGCTATGCGCTATACAACTGTAACATTTCGTTCCAATTTTAGCACTTTCGAGCATTAAATTGAATGAAAATGACACTTTGTTTAGCTTTTGTAGACGCCATGTTTCTTCGGCTTAGTGGGTAGTCTATACACATGATCATAAATGGCATGATTCTGCAACATTTTGAATTAACTTTTCAATAACTGAACATTTGATGCGACGGCCAAAGACGCTATTTTGAACTTCTGTATTTGTTTTCAACGAATAATAACTATTTTACAAATTGAATGTAGGCCGAATATTGAGGACATTTTTTTTACTATGTACCCAAATCTTGGCCCATCAGTAAAATTACGTAAACACCAAAAAGGGGCGTTAACAACATTGCTTGCGTAAGAGCCAGAAAGAACGAACAGGAAGAAAGATTTAGTGTGAGGTGACTGTAAAAATATAACACAATAATAGGGTTGCGTTGTTTTCATTACTTAATTAAGAAAGAACTTTAGTTTAAGTGATTTATTTATAATTTTTATAAAATTTGGCTCCGAAAATGTAATTTAAAAGTAAGGTTGGTGAACAAACAGAGACAATACTTCAGCATAAATATTGGAAAAATGAGATAATACGTGGTTCTAGTGCGTGGAAAGCAATAGGCCAACGTTGTATCCACTAATAGGCCGTTGCATACCATCACATCGAATCTTTTCAACTAAATTAAGTAAATTCTTGAATATTAACATTAGTTTAATTCCAATTGGTGAAACATGCATTACTTAGAGTGTGTAATAGGGTCAACATATTATTTCTAGTGCTTTTGATTCATGAGTTATGGTCAAAATTGTCAAGGCGGCTTGCAAATTAGGCCAAGGAATGGTACATATACCCTATGTATACTTTACATACAGAAAAATTTTCATTGAAATTGGTTCACTATTTCTGACTATAAATAAAAGAGTAAAAATGTGTTCTTATTTTTTAATCCGCTTTGTACAAAATTTTAAAATTGCAGTTTTCAGAATTCACAATATCTCCGCAAATACTAAACCGATTTTGATGAAAATTTTATGGTATAAGCTACATATAATGTACAATTACTGGTCCAAAAATCAGCTGTTTTGGTGTACGCAGTCTCAAGTTATGAAACAAATTGTGTGACCAAATTTTGACCGTATCACCCTTTAGTGCCGATTCATTCGTTGGGGGTCGCTAGATGGGCTGTCTCGATGGTTGGATGTTCGCTGGTTAGGGCAAAACCCAACTAAAACGCATTGTTAATGTCAAAATCGATGTCAAAACGAGTTTAACGTCTGACCGCCGTTGCATCGCACCTTCTATATACAGAACGTTTTTACAAGTACATATGTGAGTGTTTCGTGACGATTGTATGTCATTCCCCAGAAACCCATTCCCCAGAACGACATTCCCCAGAATGGAATTCCCCAGAATGACCCAATCCCTAGAATGGGACATTCCCCAGAAAAATATGAGAATCACTAGTTCCATGGGAATTCTGGTGAGTTGTTTGTTTTTAGAGCTCAAGGTGATGTGACCGAACTCTAGCGGAAGACCAGAACACTTCAGCGTGGTTTAAATCACCCTTCCATCCTGACAAATTAAAAATCGTTGAATGAGATAACTTTCAAATGGAAATGGTTTTCATATAATGATACCTTCTTCAGTGTATATCAAAATTCAATAAATGAATTGAGTTAAGAACAAAAAAGGAAATAAAAGAAAATCTAAAATTTCAAAATATCCCTAAAAGAACAGCCTGTTAATTAAAGAAGGCAAATTTCAGATGAAAAAAGTCAGCCATTCTATTGGACGCACCTCGGAATGATTGTTTCAGGAGTACGTTAACTTGTAGAGTTCCATATTTTTGCATGAAGATGAATTATATACCAGTGTTATGAAAAATGAAAAAAAAAGGTAACTCATTAGGACAAAGGACACTAGACTGCAAAAATGTTGTTTGGACCAATCGGAGACAAAACAGCGCATTTTTAGAAAAAGCAAAACATATAGATGGAAAGTTTATCTGTATATTCACCAAACTACTGCGCTACAGTTACAGTTTTGAGCAGTTTAGGCTTTTACTTGTTACAGTTTGTGCTCATGTAAATTGAAAGTGTGCCTTCGTTATCTATCCAACTTAGTTTGAAAGAACAGCATATTATAAAAAGAAGGAGGAATCTTTTATAGAATAGGCCGCTTGCCTGCCAATATACTACATAACAGCAAAGGTGGTTATGTAGCCAAACACTAGTGCAACTTCAAGCTTAGTACTGCTCAACCTACCATATCAGGGTTACTCAAATTTTGTCCCGAAACCAATTTAAAAATAAAAATAGAAACGATTCTGGGGAATTTCCTATTCTGGGGAATGGTTTTCTGGGGAATGGGTCATTCTGGGGAACGGCTTTCTGGGAAATGTCTCATTCCGGGGAACGGCATTCTGGGGAATGGGATACTGGGAAATGACCTACAACTTTTCGTGACGTAACTATCGCAGTATGTGATAGGATAATCTACGACGAACTACAACTTTGCTGAAGAAACCAACTCTCTAAGTAATCAGGATCCTGAGATATCTGATATTGAAATTTTGTTAGTGTCACATCTGTTTGTCTGTGATTTATGTAATATCTTAGACAAGCAGATGCAACACTGACAAAATTTCCATCTCATATACCTCAAGATCCTGATTACTTAGAGAGTTGTTTTTTTCGGCAAAGTTGTTCAGCTGGGCTTTCAGATTATGGGCCGTATGATTTCACCGCTAGAGAGCAAACAAATGTTAAATTTCAGGACCCTGATATATATGAAAAATAAAATTTGTTAGCTCACTAGCGCCACCTGTTGGTGGAATTTCCATCAAATGTAAGTCCTTCACCAGCTTAAGAATATTACCAAGCACACCAACACTGTAAGTAATCAAGTCCCTAAGATATATTGTAACCTGTCGGTTACATCCAAGGATTTTCATTATTTGTATGAGCCAGAAGTATGGCAGAAGTATTCAGGCGTCCGTGTGAGTCATGTCGATCTTCGTGATCGTTGAAAAGTAGTGTCCGCGGTAGTTTTTGGAGGGATACCGGGATTGCGGCCTACTCTCGTTCAGGACATCTTCCGTATTACAAAATACAGCTTCCGAGCCTAACAGCCAAAGACGACCTTACGTCCGATTCCGGACGAATCCCTCGGGCTCCAGGCCCTAATCATCCGGGAGGGTTCTCTCTCGGCACAGCCATTCCGGTATCGTCCTGGGCCGAGCCGATATCAACAATGAGAGAAGACGCCTATTAGCACCAAAGGCTCCAGCAAAGCCGCTGGAAAGATTCCGATGCCATTCCGGATCAACGTGCATCCCCAAGCAACCCCGCTGCGAGAAACCGGCCGCACGGTAGGGCTATCGCAATCGTGCGTAACCATGGGAGCCAACGCTGAAGGAGCAGAGCAGTGAGTACCCAGTGATGCTCGATTCCCTCTTATACTTACACGCCACACAAAATGTGAAAACCACACCCACACGTCACAGAATAGGGCAAATAAATGTTTAAAGAACATGAAAATCCTTGTGTTTTCCATACTTTGTCATGCGTCCCTTTGATCACCCAGTGGTAAGCCGACTCTGAGATCCAGTTCGAGGAGTTTCTTGCTGCTGCTAGCTTGTTGGCAGGCAGCTACTTACAATATGGGATAGATATTTTATCAGTGTTACGTCTGCTTGTCTTTGATATAACAGGATTTGATACCCCTTAGCAGGATTCGGATCCACTGGCATGCTTTTGGTTCACCAAATGCTCAAACAACACTGACCCCTTTGTACACTCTGTGTGTGCACTGAGTTCTGTTTTTTCTGCGTGCGCGCAGAAATTGCGCACTGGGATTATGACTTGCGGGCTCTCACTGCTATCACGCAGCACTCTAGTCACTCGCACAAAAACTCTGCATGAGAGCAATTATGTACATTTTATTGTGCGTTTTTTCTCTTTCTCTTTTGTAATGTAAATGAAACTGAGCCAATTCGAAGTCGTTTAGGTGCTCTACGGTAATGGCCTTCCACAGCAACCCACGGTTTGGTTCACGATCAATCGCAGTATCTCGTCGATTACGATGTGGAACAGTAGCGATGATAGTATACATCCTTGCCTAACTCCAGCAACGACCCGATCCCATGCGGGACACCGTTGTGCAGTACTCCGCCCGAAAATGCTCTGTATTGTGCTTCAATGACCATGTTTCGTGATTGAGACGGTCGAAAGCTTTTTCGTAATCAATGAACACCAGGTAGAGAGATTCTTGGAATTCATTGATTTATTCTACAATGCTCTAGAATGCTCCGAATTGTCACGCTCCGTGACAATCTCGTCCACACAGGATCGTCCGGCACGGAACCCTGCTTGCTGCCGCCGGATAGTTGCGTAAATCTTTTTCTGTGTCCGATTAAGGATCACTTTGCTGCGAACTTTGAGAGCGATGCACAGTAACATGATGCCCCGCCGATGATCGCATACAGTCAGTGTCAGGTCATCCTTTTTGGATAGCTTTACTAAGACGCCTTGCATCCAGTCGGTTGGAAATGTCGAAATTTCCCATATGCCACAGAAAAATTGATGCAGCAATTGGGCGGATGCTGCGGAGTCAGCTTTGAGAATTTCAGCTGATATACGATCGACCACTGGGTCCTTATTCGATTTCATGCTACGGATGGCTGTCTCCTGTTCACCTCGTAGGTCAGAGTTTAGCAGAATTGAACCCGACGTCAATTTGTGTTCTCCAAAGTTCGGCCAACGAACTTCACTCAGCTCTAGGATCTCAAACTTCATACGGCATGCCTCATTGCCTAGTTGTGCCAGTTTACCCTGCTGGGATAGGGTTGATATATTCCAAGTTCCAAATCTTATCCTTAGTTTCGCATTAAACGTCGTTGCCGTTGAATCAGTTCGTAATCTTTCATTTTTGGTTTCTGTAACGGTTCTTGGGTTTCGGAAACAGTAGGTTGCTGGCCTAAGCTTCCCTATCCACCATGGTGGGGTTGCCACCTTAGGTATAGCTTCCGATAGAGGAGCATTTCATACTCAGCCGCTGGCGCTGGATGCCAGAACAGACGCTGTTTGAGCCGCACCTCCTTGGTAAACAGGCTCTCGAGACGAGCCTCCTCAATCTAGCTGAAGTAAGAAGGACAATAGTGCTCAGGCCGCACTACCAGTTAAAGCTAAGTTTCCAGGTCCCAAGTAAAGCGCTCATGTAAAATTCCTCCTTTTCCGCAAGTAATTACGACAATTGATCTATATGGGGAGAAATATCCACTTTTCCTTACGGAATAATAACATGGACTATTTTTCCGCGCGGAAAAGTGACAGCTTCATCTGATTTGCACGGGAAGCGTTACTGGCGTTACACTTTTTTCCTTACTTGCCATCTGCGAACCGCTCAAGTAATTTTGATGTGGAGTCATTACTTAATCATTACTTGTCCTATCTTTTTACACAGTACGTAAGAAGTGGAAACTAGCCATAAGCACACAACCCTTAGCTGGCGGTCTTTGCCATCGTTTGACCCGTTGAAGCATGGGGTAGGAACTTGTGAGGACTAGAGCTACCTATGTTGGACGCTCTCCTTATAGACTCATCGTTTTGTAGCGCACGGTAGTTTATTTTGTTTTTTTTTTTAAACTTATTATCACTACATCAATTTAAAAATTAGTACTCATTATTTACCTTTGATATGCATGTAGACTTGGGGGTGGAAGCTCAGGTAAAATATTATCTCCTGGGCGCCCATTAAAAACACCACCCCCGGCGAAGACTGGCGCTCGAGCCTAGCTATTTAGCACTGTAGTTGGAGGAAACGCCAATGCAGAACCCGTAGCTTCCGGGAAGGTAAGCCCAGCTCCCTGGGTTAGTGGGTTGGTGTCAGGCCCTGCGAGCCAGCCGTAAAAAAGACTAGCACCGGAAAATCAACAAGAGAAGAATGCGAACCGATACCAATGGCGACGACCACAGCGACGAAAAGGGACTTGCGATTGGAAGCTCGGTACGTGGAACTGCAGATCTCTCAACTTCATCGGGAGCACCCGCATACTCGCCGATATACTGAAGGACCGCGTGTTCGGAATCGTAGCGCTGCAGGAGGTGTGTTGGACAGGATCTATGGTGCGAACGTTTAGAGGTAATCATACCATCTACCAGAGTTGCAGCAACACACGTGAGCTGGGAACAGCTTCTATAGTGATGGGCGACATGCAGAGGCGCGTGATCGGTTGGTGGCCGATCGACGAAAGAATGTGCAGGTTGAGGATCAAGGGCCGATTCTTCAACATTAGCATAATAAACGTGCACAGCCCACACTCCGGAAGCACTGATGATGACAAAGACGCATTTTACGCGCAGCTCGAACGCGAGTACGACCGCTGCCCAAACCACGACGTCAAGATCATCATAGGGGATCTAAACGCTCAGGTAGGCCAGGAGGAGGAATTCAGACCGACGATTGGAAAGTTCAGCGCCCACCAGCTGACGAACGAAAATGGCCTACGCCTCATCGATTTCGCCGCCTCCAAGAACATGGCTATTCGTAGCACCTTCTTCCAGCACAGCCTCCCGTATCGTTACACCTGGAGATCACCACAACAAACGGAATCGCAAATCGACCACGTTCTGATTGATGGACGGCACTTCTCCGACATTATCGACGTCAGGACCTATCGTGGCGCTAATATCGACTCCGATCACTACCTGGTGATGGTTAAACTGCGCCCAAAACTCTCCGTTATAAACAACGTACATTACCGGCGGCCGCCCCGGTACGATCTAGAGCGACTGAAGCAACCGGATGTCGCCACCGCATACGCGCAGAATCTCGAGGCAGCGTTGCCGGACGAGGGTGTGCTCGATGTGACCCCTCTAGAGGACTGCTGGAGTACAGTGAAAGCAGCCATCAACAACGCAGCCGAGAGCACTATCGGGTACGTAGAACGGAGTCGACGAAACGATTGGTTCGACGAGGAGTGCAGAGCGGTTCTGGAGGAGAAGGATGCAGCGCGGGCGGTAATGCTGCAGCATGAAACCCGACAGAATGTGGAGCGATACAGACAGAAGCGGAAGCAGCAGACCCGTCTCTTCCGGGAGATAAAGCGCCGCCTGGAAGAAGCGAAGTGCAAGAAAATTTAACTGCTGTGCCGTTCACAGGAAACACGCAAGTTCTACCAGAAGCTCAACGCATCCCGCAAAGGCTACGTGCCGCAAACCGAAATATGCAGGGATAAGGAAGGGAGCCTCCTGACGGACAAACGTGAGGTAATCGAAAGGTGGAAGCAGCACTTCGACGAGCACCTGAATGGCGAAGACAATGTAGGCACGGAGGACCAAGGCAGCGGATGAAATGACTATGTTGGTGCAGCAGAGGACGGGAACGAACCAACTCCCACGCTGAGGGAAGTTAAGGATGCCATCCACCAGCTCAAAAACAACAAAGCGGCTGGTAAGGACGGTATCGCAGCAGAACTCATCAAGATGGGCCCGGAAAAGTTGGCCACCTGTCTGCACCAGTTAGTAGTCAAGATCTGGGAAACCGAACAGCTACCGGAGGAGTGGAAGGGGTTCTACAACATTTACCCGAAAACCATTTACCCGAAAGACATTTACCCGAATGACATTTACCCGAACGTCATTTACCCGAATGCGACAAATACCCGAATGCGACAAATACCCGAATGCGACATTTACCCGAATGCGACATTTACCCGAATGCGACATTTACCCGAATACGACATTTACCCGAATGCGACACTTACCCGAAAAATAAAAAAAATGTGTACTTGATCCCCATATGATTTGTCAATAACAAATATGTTATGGCCCAGTATCATATAGCAGGCTTTGGTTAGACCTAATAATCTGAGTGATCATCAAGCACCCTCATACAGGACTTACTGGCTGTCACAATGCTATTTTGATCAAAGGATTTTTGTTGATATTCTGTTCTTTTACGGCTCCATCCAATAAGCCCGAACGTCAATCCGAATCAATCAGGAGGTCGCCCAAAAAATGCAAAATTAGCTACTTATATACACGATCACAAACACGAACACATACCGCAAGTATTATCCACTTCTTCTAAGATTTGCCTTCTTTTTAAAATAGGCTGTTCTTTCGAATTTACATTGTCCACCCGTAAACTGTTGATGAGTTGGTCGGCTGGTACTGGCTAAACTGGTAATTTCTCCATATAATGTATACATTCTTTCCATAAGAGGCTACTTTTGCGAGTTGGAGTTGAAATGTTATTTAGTTTGTTGCGGACGAACTACTAACTCCATAGGAGACCCGTGAATCCATCTTTCTATCTATATCCTTTAGGGAACTATTATACATATCTATCGGGGTGATGACCCATTCGGGGAAATGGCTTTTGGAATAATGTCCTATTCGAGGTTATGATGGCATTCAGGGTAAGGGGGTAGAGTTTCTTTAACAGACATAGTATCACTGTGTTGTTTGGTGGCCAAACTATTACCTATCCTTCGGAGATTTTCCCTTCTTCTCTTCAAAGGCTGTTCTTTCGAGTTGCACTGCTGCATATTTTGCTGGCGTTCGAACTACTAACTGCAGAACAAACATAGTTGCTGTACAATAGAAGAATAAGTCAATCATAAGCTTAATTTTTGAAATTTTGATTGAATAAGCTGTTATTCAGCTACCATTATTGTTAGTTGGGATGCATATAAGTTTTGTCCTTGTTTCGATTATATGATGTTCTTTTGAATTACACTCTTACATGATTGAGTGATGGATTCCAAGTCTACATCTAGGATTTTTTCCTTCTTTTAATAATGGGATGTTCTGTTTGGTGAACAATCTGCAAACTTTTCTGTCAAATATTATTTTCTAATGATATGTTGATTTTCCGAGGGCTGTTTCTAATCGTTTCGAACTAATGACACCTTGGGCTACAAACAGAGATTTCCCCTTCTTTAAAAACGATCAACGATCAATTCTGACTATACATGTCAATGGTTGCTCCTCCGTGATTGATCTGAACTGCTACCAGTTGCACTGTGATCCAACTGAATATGGGGCTGGGACATTGCACTTATTCTCAAAGTGCAATTTTAGCAGCTCATGCATATTTGATCAATAACGGCGCCGGCCAAGTCCTTATAGTCAGCTGGGAAGGGAAAGGAATGTTAGAGTGTACTGGTTGTTGCTACTAGAGACCGAGAGCACTCTGCGTCCCACAACCCGCACGGACTGGGGTATTTGTTAGACGGAAAGGATGGGAGATCTGGGAGTCACCGTTGGGTCGGTGATGCGATCCATGGATAGGGTTATTTATAGTGTTCGTGATAGATTGTGTGGTGAATAAGGTGAATAAGGTCAAGCGGCACTGCACGCTTTGGTTGCATAACTTATAGGCGTTATATATACACTGTGCTGTGAGTAGAAGTTGGAAGGGAGGGAAACGACTTTTTTTCAATTCGTTTCTGGTTCTAGCGATGGCTATGAACATATGAATATACATGAGTTGTATATGTAGAGAAGAGAGAGTGAGAGAAAGTGGATAGAAAGATACAAAGTAGGATGAAAAGGACGGGCCAGGGATTGAACCCATGACCTTCTGCATACGAATCAGAAGCGGTAGCCACTAGACCACCAAGCCCGTTCACAAACAGAGATTTCCCCTTCTTTAAATCATAAACTGTTCTTTTCTTATCAAAAGAGCAGCATATGAATCAAAGAAGGGTAAATATCTAGAGTGAACGCTAACAGCGTTAACATAACAAATGTAAGCGGCAGTTATGAGTTTAATTCAAGCATATGCCCTGTGAATTCCTATCGCGGATCATTTCAGGGAAAATTTGATAAAATGGGTTCTTGAGGAATATCAAAATGCTTTTCTGATCCACAATACAA
This sequence comes from Aedes albopictus, assembly GCF_035046485.1. Lineage (NCBI taxonomy): Eukaryota > Metazoa > Arthropoda > Insecta > Diptera > Culicidae > Aedes > Aedes albopictus. The sequence goes on from NC_085138.1 coordinate 220,300,609, forward strand.
AATAATACATGCACTTTTTAAATAGAACAAAATAAGTGAACTTTATTCTCAAAATCATAATTTGTGCATAGTAATAAACTATTCGGGTAAATGTCGCATTCGGGTAAGTGTCGAATTCGGGTAAGTGTCGCATTCGGGTAAATGTCGCATTCGGGTAAATGTCGCATTCGGGTAAATGTCGCATTCGGGTATTTGGCATTCGGGTATATGTTACATTCGGGTAAATGGTTTTCGGGTAAATGTCTTTCGGGTAAATGGTTTTCGGGTAAATGTTATAGAATCGTGGAAGGAAGGGATAATCTGTCCCATCCACAAGAAAGGCGACAAGTTAATGTGTGAGAACTTTCGAGCGATCACCGTTTTGAATGCCGCCTACAAAGTGCTATCCCAGATCATCTTCCGTCGTCTTTCACCTAAAGTAAATGAGTTCGTGGGAAGTTACCAAGCCGGTTTCATCGACGGCCGGTCGACAACGGACCAGATCTTCACCGTACGCAAATCCTCCAGAAATGCCGTGAATACCAGGTCCCAACGCATCACCTGTTCATCGACTTCAAAGCGGCATACGACAGTATCGACCGCACAGAGCTATGGAAAATTATGGACGAGAACAGCTTTCCCGGGAAGCTGACTAGACTGATAAGAGCAACGATGGACGGTATGCAGAACAGCGTAAGGATTTCTGGTGAGCTATCCAGTTCATTTGAATCTCGACGGGGACTACGACAAGGTGATGGACTTTCCTGCCTACTATTCAACATCGCCCTGGAAGGTGTTATGCGACGAGCCGGACTCAACAGCCGAGGTACGATCTTCACGAAATCCAGCCAATTTGTCTGTTTTGCGGATGACATGGATATTATAGCCAGAACATTTGGAACGGTGGCAGAACAGTACACCCGCCTGAAACGTGAAGCAGCAAAGGTCGGACTGGTGGTGAATGCGGCCAAGACAAAGTACATGCTGGTAGGTGGGACTGAGCGAGACAGGACAAGCCTTGGCAGCAATGTTACGATAGACGGGGATACTTTCGAGGTGGTAGAAGAATTCGTCTACCTCGGTTCCTTGCTAACGGCTGACAATAACGTGAGCCGTGAAATACGAAGGCGCATCATCAGTGGAAGTCGTGCCTACTATGGGCTCCAGAAGAAACTGCGGTCAAAAAAGATTCACCCCCGCACCAAATGTACCATGTACAAGACGTTAATAAGACCGGTGGTTCTCTACGGACACGAGACATGGACGATGCTCGAGGAGGACCTGCAAGCACTCGGAGTTTTCGAGCGACGGGTGCTAAGAACGATCTTCGGCGGTGTGCAGGAGAACGGTGTGTGGCGGAGAAGGATGAACCACGAGCTCGCTGCACTTTACGGCGAACACAGTATCCAGAAAGTGGCCAAAGCTGGAAGGATACGGTGGGCAGGGCATGTTGCAAGAATGCCGGACAACAACCCTGCAAAGTTGGTGTTTGCTAACCATCCGGTTGGTACAAGAAGGCGTGGAGCGCAGAGAGCACGATGGGCGGACCAGGTGGAGCGTGATCTGGCGAGTGTTGGGCGTGACCGAGGATGGAGAGCTGCAGCTGCAAATCGAGTATTATGGCGGCAAATTGTTGATTCAGTATTATCATGAATTTGATGTGAACTAAATAAATGAAATGAATGAATGCATGTAGACTTTCTTTCAGTCAGGTTGGCAAAAATGGTAATTTATCTATTCACAGAAGATTAAGGAAGAATGTCATATTACCACTTATAATTCATTCAATTCTATCATAAATCAATGCGACAAATTTTATCAGAATTCCATAAGAACAGTTTTATTCGTCTAATCAACGTTCATACAAGTCCAATATCCATGGGTTTCAGAAATTCGTGCTTTGGTTAGCAATGCAAAACTATAAATACCATAATAGAGCTTCATTCCATAAAAAGAATTTTATTCATTTCTACCGACTGGATGCACATACACATTATCTAATCAGTCTAATCAATTTATATCATTTTCACCACCAACCACCCCAATTTCGAAGGGTACGTCCCTCCTATGTTCAATGAACTGATAGTTACCGCTTAACATTTTATATTGGCACTGGTTTACCTTCTAATTCTACACTTCTTTTTTATGACTTTCCCATAGTCGATGTAATACCTGTTCGTTATGATAAGAGAATTTTTGATTTTGTTTCGTTTAATTTCTGATAACCTCATGCAAAATTTGATTTACGTTTCCAAACATTTACCGACATGATGGATTTTCGAATGCCAAAGAGAAGATAGTAGGTCCCAAAACTTACTCTGTTAATTTCTGAATTCTAGTGAAATGGTTTCTTATCCACATTGTTGTTGTCATCATGAGGGAACGTAGGAGGTTTAATATCGACCTGTGTAGAGGTGATTGTAAATGGATTATCGCCGTAAGTATTTCTTCTCATTAGCCAGTCAGGGTTTGCGGTACAGCATTCATCATTGGAGGGAGGCCTGGGCCTGTCGAAGCTTACCTGTGGAAACGAGTATAAGTAGGTATGTTGTAGACTAAATAAACAGCTTTTAAAGAATGTCACTTCCTTCTTAATCTTTTGAAGATATTGAGGAAGTCTGCAAATGTCGTGAAACCCATCACGTTGAAAACTATAATAATTGCATTTCCACCTTTGCATAAGACAACCTACCTGTGGGTCATCTTCCAGTCCTAAAGTGCTTCGAATGCGCCTATTGATAGCTTCTGCCGTCAGTGTGTAGTTAATTGGATTCATAGAACTTCGGGCGTAACTCTCAAAAGAGTCAATTGGCTTCATTAGAGAGTCATCCAAAAAAGGATTCCGCATTTTCTTCTCAACCGATGCGTACGCTTCATCGTAATAATGCTGCATTGTGAGCTTCTGACGCTTCCGATAATTGTCTAGCTCATCCTGGTGATAGTAGCCACTGCCGTCAACCGGATTACGAGACCGTTTTCGGCACGCCTGTTCAATCTTGTACTCCAACGGTTGATTGTCTAGCGGAGTAGCAGCTGCAGGCTGCTGACTAAGGTCCAACGTTTCCGGCTCTTCATTATCGGCGTTGGAGCCCGTGTGAATATCCGGCAAATCGATATCGTTTTCATCCGGACTGCAACATTACATTATTGGGTTAGCAATCGGATTTTTCCAAAATTTTCGACACATGCGACATGCATATCATGCTTAGAGAATCATTATCAAGACAACAGATTTCGCTTGCTTAACAGCGCATTGGAATTTATTCAAGTAACAATCAATCTGAAGAAGCAATGGTAAATTCATAAGCCAAATGCAAACGAGATCTGTGATAGAGTTAAAATTGAAGTAAATAATGTCAAAGAGAAAAAAAAACATGTTGATTTTGTGATATCTCACGGTTAATATATTCCGCAAAATGAATTATTCAATTTTGAACCCTGATGAACTGTTCCCCTTTTTTACAATGGTTATATTTCAGAGCGTCAACTGGTGCAGATATTAATAAAAATATAACAAGTTTATGTTACCTACAACGATGTGCCATTTCTAAATCCTAAATAATAGGCACAATATACATACCATTCAAGGAGGAACCAACCCGTTATGACTAGCTAATGATGTGATGTACGAGCTGTAAAGATAAAAAATGAATATGTTGCGTAATTATCAAGAATGTATTTGTGTAAAGGAGACTGGGTGGAATTGATCCCTTAATCGAAATGTGTCTGCTATATTTAGGAGAACACGAAACTAGATCCGTTTTTTGTGCAGAATGTCAGGTGAACATCAATTGCAACTTTATACATAATAGCAGAGCTTCAAATTATTGTATGAGTTTTTTAAACTCTGTTTTAAAGGCATATCTCGCATTTAAAAAAAAATGGATGACACCTGTTGCCCCTTTGAGAACATGTTTTTTTACGGAAAAAATACTTCAAAGTCTTTCAATTCACATTTCATTAGAGTTTTCTTTAACCGTTATCTGGGGGGAAGTCGATCACTTTTTCTCTATTCTTTTCAATAAAATCGGATGCAATGTATATGATTCCAAATAAATATTTTTAAATCATGTATTGAGTGGACCTGTAACAAGTTCCATAAACGAAATTCTTACAAGAAACTGCTAAATTTTGTAAAAAAAATCAAATGGGAAAATTTGAAAACTTTCAATTTGGGGTGAAGTTGATCAACCAATGACATAACATTCCAAGATCCCAAACTAACATAGTATTAAGGCAGTAATAAATTGCAAAATATAAAATCAATGTAAAAACAAAAGATTTCGGCTCAGTTATGCCCATGTAGCGCCCGAGCCTTCCAAATAAACGAATAATTAAAAAAAAAGTCATTCCAAGATTTGAAAATTATTGAACAAACCAAATTTAATGATGCTTAATCTGAATCAGTTTTTCGAATTCTTATAACTAGTGTATTTTGTATGTTAAAAGTAAAATAAAGATAAGTTAGTTACAGAATGACCCACAATAAACGTTTAAAGGTAGGCAATTTATAAAAAATCGTCTTTATTTCTCAAAAATATGACATTTTCTAATAAAACTTATGTTAACATCAATTTCAACTCAAATCTATGCTCAATAAGCCTACCATGAATTAAAAGAAGCGTTTTGTGAGTCATCTGATATACAAGGCGTTGATAGGAGGCGTTTTTTGAAAGACAATTACTTCACAGTGTTTTAATACACATAAAAAAGTCGATATTTTAATATAAAATCTGACATAATTGGCATAAAAACCTTTGAAAATCCATCAAATATATTCGCCCAATTGATTTACGTAAAATGTTTTTTGCAACATCTCATCGTAATAGGCTATTTTACCTCACGCAAATCTGACAGGAAAAGGCCTACTTTTCCACACCAAATTAACAGTGCTGTAATGGTTCATTACAGCACTGATTTGCGTTGCGTAATGAACCATTACAGCACTGTTTTCAGTTTTGATCAGCTTATTGAAGCTTTCTGGACGCAGGTTTGAAAAATTGTGACAACTGCACAGTATAATCTGCTATGATCAGACTTCCTTAATTATGGCTATGAACATCAGTGTGCAGTCTGATGAAAAAGTTTAGTTAAAAACTATCCTCAAGTGGTAGAAGGTGCAAAAAACGTTGTACGCAACTCGGTGCAGAACTCGATTTTTACAGCACTCGTCGGAATTATCCAACTCGGCAAGCCTCGTTGGATAAATGTACGACTCGTGCTGTAAAAATCTTCATTCTGCACCTTGTTGCGTAAACTACTATTTTTCCACTGGAACAGAAATGTAGGGTCATGAATCGTAGTAGGCATCGCCGCGATCGGTTGTGTTACCAATCGCTTGTCACGTTTTTCCTCGCGTTCGCGAAAAAAAAAACACTTCCACTGGTGGATCGATCGGTATTACGTTATCCGGAAAGTTTTCCGCTTGTGAAAGTTCATCTCTTCTGAATCCCGTATTGTGCTAATTATCCTTAGTGGGAATTGTTTCCTCGAGATTTGTTTGATTATACTGGTAGTTCGGGTGCTACCTTGTATTGAATGTGGCTGTATCGTGTGTGTTGTTGCACTTCGTGCAATCTTTTGGTGGATAGTACGACCGTGACGAGTGCGTTGTGGTTGGAAAACGTGGTGAAATTTACACGAAAGTTCTTTGAGCGCCCGTCGGATGCCACCGAAAATGGGCAAAAAAAAACAAGTGAAGTACTGCATGCGGTGCCTTTTCCACAGATCGGATGAACGGCAAAAGAACGAAGAAGCAGCCAGTCAGGAAGATCGTCGCGGTTTCAGAAAAGATGAATAAGAAAACGCGATTAATCTACACGCGTTCTTTTGGATATGTTGCGAAAGAGGAGCAAGTGTTTGCCGATGATGAAAGATGCGACCTCGCGTAGGAAACCTTTCGGATGATGTTGGAGCGCATAGGAGTTTTCATGATTACCGTCAAGGCGCCATTCACCGTGGGGGCTCCATTCACCGTGTGCCTTCGAATATTTTTTCACTATTTCCATATTATGATTGAATGATATGACAATTTCCCTTCAATTTCACCAATACAACACTAATGTATTGGAACCATGTCAAAACGCTCATTAGAAACATTTAAAAGTATCATTTTGACACTAAAGTGTGTTTACATGATGCGGGTTTCTGCTCGTTCACTGCATTCATAGTGAAAAAACGAAAACTGCGCTATGGTGATTTAAGCGATAAACTAAAGGTAGTAACGTTTTTATTCCACCTAGAAGCAATTAAATTCACATAGCAAGTATGTATTTTGCATTACCGAAGTAAGTTTATCAAAATAGTACAATTACTCGTACTTTTTAATTGAAACAAAACGGCACGGTAAATGAGTACCCTAAAAATCAATGGTTCACCGTGCCCCATATTGTCCCATATATCTAGAAAAAATGGAAAATTTGAACATTCGTTTTTCTAATAAAATCTTGCAAGTTATTACTTGAAATTAATTTAAACGAAGAAAATTCCCTTGGCTGGGTTGTTTTGATCATTTTTAAACAAAGTAGAATAAAATTTCTCATACACGGTGAATGGGTCCCTACTACCACGATGAATGGTGACCTACCATGGAATTAGGCAACCTTACTACCCTTTACTAATTGTACTATATCACCAAATTTTGTGACTTCTGTGGATATTGCTTTAATTTTAACCTATAATGAAGGCAATTAAAAGCGGCACCAACAATGTTTATAAGACTGGTGTCAAATGACAGCCCTTATTTACCTCGAATCCTCTTAGATCCACGGTGAATGGTGCCTTGACGGTACTTAGAGACTGCAGCGTACAATTTGGTGAGATCGTTTCAGACTACTTTCCCTTTTTTTACCCTTGCGGAGGCGTTAAATAACCATTAAAATCATTTTTCGTAAAATCACTAATCCCCCACAGCCAGAAATCTTTATTTTGTTTCATTTCAGAGAGCGAGTAAAGGCACTTAAGCCTAGGCAAAAGGGCCAGGATACAGAGTAAATACCTGTGTTCCATCCCAGGAAGCATAGGACCAAGGGGTGACATTAACCTTCTTAGCATCGTCACCCCCATCGATTTCACGTATTTGCTTACTAAAAAGCTGAGTGGTTGGTACGAGATGTCCCCCTCAATAGCTTTATCCAAATATCAATAACGCTGCACAGTAGGCCTGTCCGCTTTAATGCTTGCAATGCATTTCCGATGTACTGCAAACATAATGACAAGAAAAATGGTAGAAGTAGTCGATTCTACCATTTTCCAGAATTCTTTCAATGAATGGCTGTGGATGTGTAGACTAGACTAGACTAGACTAGAAACAGAAATGTAGGCTCCTCCCTCAGCCGTTGAAAGACGTGGACCCCATAGTGATCAACTTCATCCCGCTGATCAACTACCCCCCAGATTACGGTATTTTTGTTGACTATAGTATTTTGTAAAAGACGAATTTCGCCCCAAATCGTATTCGGAGTTGGCAGCACCCTCTCAGATTACAATGAAACTTTCTGGGTGTATAGACCTTGACTAGATAAGCCACTTTGCATACTTAGTTTCTTCAAAAATTATCTAGACTATCTTTTGAGAAGCGCAAAACTTTTTTCACCGATTTTTTTCAAATGTGTTTTATAAAAAATGACTACTCCTACAAGAAAGTGTTGTATAGGTGATAGTCACTAAATACGTCAAGTTTCAAGAAAAAAATATTAAAAAAAAACCAAATTGAGTCCTACACTGAAAAAATCGTTTTTAAAAATTCAAAGTCGATTTACAAAAAAAACACCATCTTCGATTTCGATTAAATTTTGTCTCAAGATAGGTAATTATGTTCCCTAATAACCATCCATACACCACCAGATGGGCACTTTTAAAGAAAAAAGTTTTTCTAACAAAAACTTTTTCATGTCCAAATGATTTTTTTTTCAGTGTCTTTTGTTAGCAAAAACTAAACCAGTGAAGGTCATTATCATCTCAGAATCCAATGAAACACAATTTGTTAAGAGATTTTGTCTCATTTATTCAAGGAGATTTTGTCTTATCCATTCAATCAATTCAACTTTTATATTTAAATAAATACTTTATTACAAATGGTTTCTCTTAGGAAATGGCGAATTTCGTCCTCAATCGTATTTGGAGTTAGCAACTCCCTCTCAGATTACAATGAAACTTTCTGAATATGTAAACCTTGACTAGATAAGCCACTTTGCATACTTAGTTTCATCAAAATTCATCTAGACTGTCTTTTGAAAAGGGCTACCTTTTTTTATTGATTTTTTGCAAATGCGTTTAGTAAAAAAATGACTACTATTACAAAAAATATTAGTAATTAGTAACACAAAATAAGTCAATTTTTATGGAAAAATATTGGAAAAATTCAAATTGAACCCTAGACTGAAAAAAGTCATTTTTAAAATTCAAAGTCGATTCAAAAACAAAAATACATTTGTTTTTTGAAGCAAACTTTTTTCCTTGAAAGTGCCCGTTTGGTAGGGAACATAATTACCGAAATTTCATCGATATCAAAAATGTGCTTTTTAATCGACATTGTATTATTTTTAAATTATTTTTTTCAGTGTAGGGCACAATCAGGATGTTTTCAATACTATTTCTTAGAAACATTCCGTGAAAATCACCCATACAAAATTTATTTTTAGGAGTAGTTATTTTTTTATTGAATGCATTTGAAACAAATCGATAAAAAGTGCGACGAGGATACATTTTAAATAAAGTATTTATGTAAATAAAATAAAAGAAAACTTTTCCAAATGATTGAAAAAATGACACAAAATCTATAACAAAATGTGTTTCATTGAATTTTGCGGGGACTCTAGCCTTCACTGATTAAGTTTTTAATAACAAAAGACACTAAAAAAAATAATTTGGACACGAAAAAGTTTATGTTAGAAAAACTGCTTTTACTTAAAAGTGCCCATCTGGTCGTGTATGGACGGTTGGAGGAAAACGTACCTCTGGAGCCGACCTACTGATATCTGATGGACGGTTGGTAGGGAACATAATTACTTATCTTGCGACAAATTTTCATCGAAAACGAAAATGTTTTTTTATTGTAAATCGACTTTGATTTTTTTTTCAAATGATTTTTTTTAGTGTAGGGCTCAATTTGGTTTTCTTTAAATTTCTTTGAATTATTTTGTGAAAATCACCCATACAACACTTTTTTGTAGAAGTAGTCGTTTTTTTTACTAAATGCATTTGAAAAAAATGCCCTTTTCAAAAGACAGTCTAGATAAATTTTGAAGAAACTAAGTATGCAAAGTGGCTTATCTAGTCAAGGTCTACACACCCAGAAAGTTTCATTATATTCTGAGAGGGTGCTGCCAACATTTGTTCGTGTTGGCGCGAAATCCGTCAAAATGAAAATTTTTCTTAAATATCTAAGAAAATAGGGAGACTCGATCTTCCTTTTCATGATGCGCACTAAAATTAAAACAAGCATATCTTTTCATTGAATATACTAATTTCAAGCAATTACCTAACAGCTTCCCAATAAAATTTTAGTTTTTTCGTACATATACTGTATCTCTTGTCTACATTCTAATGTGTACTAAACCAAATTTGTGTACTAACAGACAACTGTAGAAATAGGCATGATTTTTATAGTATTTGATAGTATTTGAGCCTTTTTTGTTTCTATGACAAAAGGTCGAAAGACATAAGGTCGAAGGACAAAAGGTCGAATTCGTCAGAAGGTCGAATGAGACAAAAGGTCGAATGGTACAAAAGGTCAAATGGGACAACAGGTCGAATGGGACAAAAGTTTGAATGGACAAATGGTCGAATGGACAAAACATCGAATAAGACAAAGGGTTAAATAGACGAAAGACGAACTGGAAGACATAAGAAAGTGATTACAATTATAGAGAAACAACATTTGAAATTTAGATAAAATAATAGAACCAATGATACCAACATTATTGAACAACTTCAAAAAATACATTATTGAAAGATTGTAAAGTCTCTATTAAAACTTGCAAAAGCTTATATACAGCAATTTATTACCGCATCGCGAATTGCAATGGATGTCCATAAGTTATAGAAACTCATGCTATTGATATATAAAGTTGAATGTCAAAAACTATTACTTGAAAGAACAACAGGGTGAAGAGTCAATAATTATTTGAGTTGCAAAACTCAAAAGAGCAGCCTATAAATTTAAGAAGGAAAAATTCCTGAACAAAAAATCAAACTAAATTGCCATTAAATACTACATTAACACAACTATAACGGACATCCTATAGACAAAAGAAGGGAAAATTTCCTATAGAAATGTAAGTGACTGAAATGCATATGATTTCTATAACAGCACGATAATGTTTCTCTCAATGAACAACACCAAAGACCCAAATATCAAATATTGTTTCTTATAAGTGATACACACCAGCTGATAACTTGGTCTACTAAAATTTTTGTTCTTTCGACCTTTTGTCGCATTAGACCTTTTGTCCATTCGACTTTTTGTACTTTCGACCTTTTGTACCTTCGACCTTTTGTCCATTCGAACTTTTGTCCTTTGACCATTTGTCCTTAGACCTTCTTTCCAGAAGCCTTCTGAAGGTTTCATTCCCTTTCTGAATGAAATTGTCCAGAAGCCTTCTGGAGGCTTTAGAACAGAAGGTAGAAGGACAAATGGTCGAAGTACAAAAGATTGAAGGACAAAAGGTCGAATGCACGAAAGGTCGGGTGTCAGGCCATTCGGCCGAAGGTCATTAGGCCGAATGGTCATTAGGCCGAATGGTCATCAGGCCGAATGATCATTGGGTCTTCTTCTTGCCGTTACGTCCCCACTGAGACAAAGCCTGCTTCTCAGCTTAGTGTTCTATGAACACTTCCACAGTTATTAACTGAGAGCTTCCTCGGCAAATGACCATTTTGCATGTGTATATCGTGTGACAGGCACGAAGATACTTTATTGATGCTGAATCTACTGATATTTTACCCATGAATTTTTCCTTCTTTTAAACATAGGCTGTTCTTTCTAGTATCATTGCTAAAATAGTTTTTGGCGCAGAAACTGCTGATATTCAATTCATAAATTTTTCCTTCTTTAAAACATAGGCTATTCTTTCTAGTTTCATTGTTAAAGTAGTTTTCGGCAAAACATTTTTGGAAAAAGTAAAAACAACAGATCTCTTTACAGGCTCATAACGGCTGATTTTCAATTCGTCCTGATGACCATTCGGCCTTATGACCATTCGGCCTAGTGACCATTCGGCCTAGTGACCATTCGGCCTAATGACCATTCGGCCTAATGACCTTCGGCCTAATCGCCTTCGGCCTAATGACCTTCGGCCTAATGACCCAGCATCGAAAGGTCGAATGAACAAAAGGTCGAGGGAATAAAAGGTCGAATGGGACGAAAGTTCGAATGGACAAAAGGTCGAAAAGACAAAAGATCAAACCACAGATAACAGACGTTTAGGCTAGCGTATGAAATTTGTGTAAACCCTTTAAAGCTTCATTTTAAAAAGAACATCTAACTAGCAACTATTCAGAGATGGTACAACGATCACATTCATAGCACTTGAGTGCAAATGACAAACACAAGTAGTCCCTGTCAGATAGCAATCATTGCAGCAATTCATTGAATAGATGAAAGCATTGAGCAAAGTAGGGTGACAATGGGTATTATCGGCAGGTTTGTTCTCTTCGTCATGGGGGGATTTTGTCAGCCAAATTGCCTAAAACTTGGCCAAATAATTAGTTGGGAGTTGGGAATTAGTTGGCCAAATAATAGCTTAGTTGGGAAGGATTTGAGACCAACTCTGAGTTCAATAGGTTTCAAAAAAAAAACCCAAAGACGAAGAGAACAAAACGGCCGAGAATAGGTAATTTCCCTTATATGGTTTTTTTTCAGTTTTTACACACGTTTTTAGTTATAATTTATTCTAGGTGATAAACATCTATTATCTGTGGCCGAATGAATAAAAATTTTAGTAGGCCCTGGTAATGTAAGGTAAAACCTTATCACTTTTTCTCATTTAGTAACAAGCTTGACAAATCCAATTCCACAATTCCCACGACATAACAAAATCATACGAAGATCATGAAACACAAGACCTGACAAGACGAACATGTTCTCACGACAATAAATTAACATGAACCCGCAAATGCTTAAACCAAAACCATGTCAGAAATCTGAGAAAATGCTATTAGCCTTTTCTAAAGTGCAAAATAATATTTTCCAGAACTGATTTACAAATCCCAAACACCTATTTCTATCAGTTCACACGTTCCATTCCAAACCTCTTATTTGCCCACACAAAACGGACAGTTACAAGTGTCAACGACCATAAATTCTAGACACCGATCATATTTCTACATACATGCAATAACGGAGTGATCGACTTGAACCGATCGCTTAACCGGCACCAGCAAGCACACCACCGACGAGCAATATTCCCACAGCTTAAAGATGCACCCCCGCGACAAAGCAATCCTCTCTTTCTTGCACTCAGTGCAACGAACGAAACGACAAAAGCACGTGACGATAACCGAATAGACAACGAGACTTAATTACGCCCTTTTTCCCTCTCTTCACAAAAAAACACTCTCAATTTCCCTAACTATGATGTAGTACTAGATTAAGTGAAAATTAACAAAACCAGTTTGATGAATAATAAACGCGGCAATTTTCGGGATTGATTCAAATCGAATGGTTCTTCTTTTCGACGTTGATGACAAATCCCTGTAGTGAAAGAGAACCTGTGACATGGCGACACGTGGCAGTTGCTAAGTATTTGACTTAGCCGAAAAACAAAGTGTATTAGGCTCAGCACAAGTCAAAAAAAAATCAAAGTGCTAAGTTTATCACAAGATGTGAACATGAATAATTAGTGCAAGTGGAAAACAATTCGAAGAAAATACTCCAGAATAATGTGAAAACCAGCAAAAATCTTGAAGAATAACGTATAGATTCAACGTACGCAACCCAACTAGTGGAAGTGCAACGTCAATTACAAGAAAATTTATGATCCACGAAAAACAGTGAAAAAAAAAGAATTAACAAAATGGGATTTTTCTCCGCGGATGAGATTGTGGCAAACAATACCACGGAAAATACCGTGATAGCAGCAGCACTCGTGATGATGGTGGCAGTGCTCATCATTTTAGTGATCGCGAAAATGTACTTAAAATACATTTCGGGACGTGTTCAGGAAACCACCCGTCGTGAAATCCAATTACATAGCATGCGACAAGTGTAAAAAAAAACAACTTTGCGGCTACTATCTTGCCGATAAAAAAAAAAAAAAACAAACAGAAGAAACTTACGAAGAAAACAAATACTATTATGGTTGCTACCTTGCCGACAAGAAGGTAAACAGTGATAAAAACTAACAAAAAAAATGATATCTACAACGTGACGAAGTGCTACGAAAAACGAAAGGATCGCAGTATCGCTCGCAAGCTACGCAGCGGAATCCATCGCAGTTACATGAGGAGCAGCTAGCAGCAGTGCGACTGACAACAAGCTAAGTAACACCAATTTTTATTTAATTTTCTACGTGCAAAAATTTTTTTTTTTTTTTTGAGAAAAAAAAGATATACCAATAATAAATATTTAAAATGGATGATCCAATTAGCCCAGAATTATGGAACATAATTGATGAATTTTTAGCTACCGTAGTTGTAACTAAACAAAAATAATCAAAAAAAAAATATAAATATCTAATTTCATTATGGAGGACGAATGGGAAGAATTTTTGAAACTTTTAAAAGAGATAAGTGAGGGTAAAGGTACAGGATGTTTTGAGCCCTTTGGCAATAATAGAGACCCCAAAACCTGGGAAGAAATGATTACAAGAATAGAAGATCTTCCCGGAGATGAGCCAATAACCTGGCAACCAATTGATAAAAACATATCTTCAAAGGAAAATTAATCGCAATACACAATCTCTCCTTACAATGAAATGCAATCATATTTTGAGTTACAACAGCTCCATCGCTATTTCAAGAAAGCTGTAAATACTAAATTATCACACGAATTATTGAAACAAAAGGAAAAACTGAACAAATACCTTAAAACACAAATTGAACTATACCTACAACAAGAATATAAGGACATAGAAGATTCCGAGTTTCATAAAATCGTCAAGAATACACGATTATGGAGTTCGGAAATACAAGGAATAATAAATCATAAACTTGAAATTCTCAATCTACACCTACATACTGCAGTACACAAATCGAACCCAACACACACTTTAAGGGGCATTGCTAAGACTACGACCACGTACGAGCACCCTTATAAATTAAATAAACAATCACAAATTTCACCTAAAAACAAAACCATTGTCACTATAACAATGTCTGGATTTGATATGAAACAGGCGACAGCCATTGTACCTATGTACGACGGCTCAGCTGACAATTTAGATGCGTTTGTTGACGCCATCAGCCTATTGTCAGAATTAACACCAGCAGATCAATTAGTTACTGCAGTAAAATTCATTAAAACAAGATTAACTAAGAAGGCAAGATTAGGACTACCAAACAACCTAGCTACAATACAAAACATAATTGATGATTTGAAAACACGTTGTAAAAGTCAAGAGAAACCAGAATCTCTCATTGCTAAATTGAAGCAAGTAAAGAAGAGGTCAACGACTGAGCTTTGTGATGAAATTGAAAATCTCACATTACAGCTAAAAAGTCTTTACATGGAGCAGAAAGTACCAGAAAACGTTGCAAATACAATGGCAACTAGAGCTGGGTTGGAATCCCTTATAAGCGGAATTTCTTCCCACGAAACAAAGATAATATTAAAAGCCGGCAATTTCACAAACATTAAGGATGCAATCCAAAAGGTTAACGAAAATAATGAAACACAAAATGCTCAAGTACTGTTTACTAATTCAACAAACCAATATAACAAACAATTCAATCAACCGGTCCGACATAATTCTCGATTTGGCTCATACAACAATTGCCAACGCGGAAATTTGAATACCCGTAACATAAGAGGCCGACAATCGTTCAACCACGGCACGCGAAATTTCCAAAACAATAATAACTATCGTCCACATCACCAACGCTACTTTAACTACAAACAGCAAAGGGGAAGTCATGTTCATATGACTAACCAAAACAATCCACATTTCAGAAGAGTTTATACAGGGGCAGCGACACAGTTACCCAACGCTCCGCATATTAACGCGTTCGCTGACTTGCAGTCTGCTCCCCAAGCACAAAATATGATGAGCCAACCAAATTTGACCGACTCATCTAATGCAAATATGAATCACCAGGTAGCACATAACGTACAACCAATGACACACTAGCCACATTTTTTAGGGGGAAATCCGAACCTTCCTCAATTTATGCAATGAACTTAGGAGCTACAAACTTCATTAAATTAAATGTGCAAATGACCAACTCCCAATGTTCATTCATAATTGACTCAGGCTCGGACATTTCAGTTTTCAAGAAAGACAAGGTATCAACTTCGCAACAAATAAACCCAGCGAAACGATTTAAAGTAACAGGCATCACAGACGGTGTAACTGAAACCATCGCTGAAACTGAGACAATATTGCAATTCAACAACGGTTTCAAACTTAAACATAATTTTCAACTTGTAGATAGTACATTTCCGATCCCGACCGACGGTATACTTGGTCGTGATTTCTTTTGTAAATATAGATGCACTATCGACTATGATCAATGGTTACTGAAATTTTTAATTAATAACTATTTAGTAGAAATACCCATAGAGGATAATATAGACAACGGATTCATTGTACCTAGTAGATGTGAAATCATTAGAAATATTAGTACACTTAAAATAAATGAGGATATGGTTGTACAATCAAAAGAAGTCCATCCTGGAATATTTTGTGCTAACACCATTATCTCTCCAAAAAACCCTTGTATCAAATTTGTAAATACTACCAACAAACCAATGTATATAAACAATTTTAATCCAACTTTGGAACCACTACGCAATTATCACATTCTTAAAAGAAATACAAAGAATACCAACAACAAGGAACGTTTTGATGAGATAATTAATAACATAGATATGTCGAATATACCGAATTATGTTAAGAATGATTTTAATGAACTCATTAAATCGTATGCAGATGTATTCTGTTTACCAAATGAACCGTTATCAACAAACAATTTTTATTCACAAAATATTAATTTAAGTGATAATTCTCCTGTTTATATTCCCAATTACAAAACAATACACGCACAAAGCGACGAAATTCAAAATCAAGTAACTAAAATGCTTGAAGAAAATATTATACAACCATCGGTATCACCATACAACAGCCCAATTTTATTAGTTCCCAAAAAATCAGACAATGACACGAAGAAATGGCGTTTAGTTGTCGATTTTCGACAATTAAATAAGAAAATTTTAGCAGATAAATTTCCACTACCAAGAATTGATGCAATTTTGGACCAACTTGGCAGAGCAAAATTTTTCAGCACCCTTGACTTAATGTCAGGTTTCCACCAGATACCACTGGATGAAAATTCAAAAAAATATACCTCTTTTTCAACACAATCAGGGCATTATGAATTTACAAGGTTACCATTCGGACTTAATATTAGCCCGAATAGTTTCCAAAGAATGATGTCAATAGCAATGGCAGGTTTGACACCTGAAATGGCATTCATATATATAGATGATATTATCGTGGTAGGTTGTTCGATGAAACACCACTTGTCAAATTTATCCAACGTGTTTGAAAGGTTACGTAAATACAATTTAAAATTAAACGCGAAAAAGTGTAAATTTTTCAGCACTGAAGTAACGTATTTAGGTCATAAAATAACCGATAAAGGTATTTTACCAGACAGCTCGAAATATCAAACAATTTTAAACTACCCAATACCAAAAACCAACGATGATATAAGACGATTTGTTGCATTTTGCAACTACTATCGCAAATTTGTGCCAAACTTTGCTACATTGGCATACCCTTTGAACCAACTGTTGAAGAAAAATGCTCAATTTAATTGGTCAGACCAATGTCAACGAGCTTTTGATACGCTTCGACAATATTTGATGTCACCAACAATACTACAATTTCCAGATTTTTCGAAAACTTTCATTCTTACCACCGATGCATCCGATGTCGGATGTGGAGCGGTACTATCTCAAAACACAAACGGCTATGATCTTCCAATAGCATATGCAAGTAAAACTTTCACCAAAGGCGAAAAAAATAAAGCAGTAATTTTGAAGGAATTAACCGCTATCCATTGGGCAATTAACCACTTCAAGGCATACCTTTATGGTAGGTCATTTTTAGTAAAAACAGATCACAGACCTCTAGCTTTCTTGTTCGGAATGAAGGATCCAACATCAAAACTAACTAGAATGAGGCTTGATCTTGGAGAATATGATTTTAAAATCGAATATATAAAGGGCAAAACAAATGTAGGCGCAGACGCTTTATCACGTATTATAACCTCGTCCGAAGAATTAAAACAACTAAGTGTGCTCATAGTCAACACAAGATCTATGACACGCAAACATAAACAAAATTTTATGAACAATCAAGATGAAACTACTAGCGAGACTGATCACCCCACTATGTACGACATCGAGAACCAAACAGAAACTAGATATTTACCGAAACTTGCAGTAAACATACAAAAAAATATAATTCAATTTACGATAAGCTATGGTTTTCGACATAAAAAACCAATATACGAATTTAAAACGCAAATAAGCAACGGAATTCAAACACTAGAGTTTGCTCTTTCGAAGCTTGATAACGATATGAAAATTATGAACATAAAGGAAATAGCGCTCCCAAATAATGACGAAATGTTGAAATTAATGCCGGCCGGCCTTTTAAAACAATTGTGTAACAAGATACTTAAAAATATAAAAATCATCATATTCAAACCAGCAAAGTTCATAAGTGACCCTTGCGATATCCGTCAAATTTTAAAAGATAACCATGAAACACCACTTGGAGGACATATTGGACAGCACCGACTGTACAGAAAACTTCGAGAATGGTATACATGGAAAAACATGAAAAAGACTATTGCGCAATTCATAAAGGCCTGTGAATTGTGTAAAATAAACAAAGTTACAAAACACACTAGAGAGAAGTTAATCATTACGAACACCCCGTCAAAACCTTTTGAAGTAATTTCTATCGACACGATAGGACCACTTCCAAAATCCAACAAAAATAATAGATACGCTATTAGTATACAATGCGAACTATCAAAGTATATTGCTCTTATCCCAATACCAACTAAAGAGGCAAACGTGATAGCAAAAGCCTTAGTTGAAAATTTTATACTCATTTATGGGACATTTTTGGAATTGAAATCAGATCAAGGAACAGAGTATAAAAACGAAATCCTTGATCAAGTGTGTAAATTACTACAAATAAAACAGACTTTCGCTACAGCATATCATCCTCAAACCATGGGTTCACTCGAAAGGAATCACAGATGTCTCAACGAGTATCTGAGATCTTTCGTCAATGAACATCATGCGGATTGGGATGATTGGCTTCAATTTTATGCATTTAATTATAACTCAACACCACATACAGATCATGGGTATACACCTTACGAATTAATATTTGGAGTAAAACCCATTACACCATATTTACCATGCTTACATACTGGGAAAGTTGATCCAATATATAATTTTGAACTATATACAAAAGAACTAAAATATAAATTACAGAAATCACATGAATTAGCAAAACAGAAACTAAAAGAACAAAAAATTAAACGAAAAGAAATAATTGACAATACAGCCAACCCATTGAAATTAAATCCTGGAGACATTGTGTATTTGCAAAGTGAAAACAGACATAAATTAGATTCATACTATAAAGGACCCTACACGGTGAGAAAAATAGAAGAACCCAATTGTGAATAACACATAAATTAACAAAACATACATTCAAAGTACATAAAAATAGACTTATAAAATTTTAGAGAAACACAAAAACCTTTTTTTTTCAGCAGAGGAACTCATCAACAAATCTTATTCTACTCAAACCAAAAAAAAAATAAATAAATAAATAATTAAAAAAAAAAAAATGCAATTCCCGTACATCAAAATTCTAAATTATATCAAATTATCGAGTATAATTTTAAAACACCACACATTGTAAGAGAGAAAAAACCCTTCCATTTTCACGATTTAAAACCAAATGTTGACAACAGTTGAACGATTTCACTACGTTACATCCTTCAACCTTTTTGGGGAGGAAGATGTAAGGTAAAACCTTATCACTTTTTCTCATTTAGTAACAAGCTTGACAAATCCAATTCCACAATTCCCACGACATAACAAAATCATACGAAGATCATGAAACACAAGACCTGACAAGACGAACATGTTCTCACGACAATAAATTAACATGAACCCGCAAATGCTTAAACCAAAACCATGTCAGAAATCTGAGAAAATGCTATTAGCCTTTTCTAAAGTGCAAAATAATATTTTCCAGAACTGATTTACAAATCCCAAACACCTATTTCTATCAGTTCACACGTTCCATTCCAAACCTCTTATTTGCCCACACAAAACGGACAGTTACAAGTGTCAACGACCATAAATTCTAGACACCGATCATATTTCTACATACATGCAATAACGGAGTGATCGACTTGAACCGATCGCTTAACCGGCACCAGCAAGCACACCACCGACGAGCAATATTCCCACAGCTTAAAGATGCACCCCCGCGACAAAGCAATCCTCTCTTTCTTGCACTCAGTGCAACGAACGAAACGACAAAAGCACGTGACGATAACCGAATAGACAACGAGACTTAATTACGCCCTTTTTCCCTCTCTTCACAAAAAAACACTCTCAATTTCCCTAACTATGATGTAGTACTAGATTAAGTGAAAATTAACAAAACCAGTTTGATGAATAATAAACGCGGCAATTTTCGGGATTGATTCAAATCGAATGGTTCTTCTTTTCGACGTTGATGACAAATCCCTGTAGTGAAAGAGAACCTGTGACAGTAACTTGGTATACTGGTAACTGGTGCGTTTCATTTATATAAAAAATATTTGATGAATCTTTGCTGTTGTTCATTGGAGAAACATTATATTGCTGTTATAGAAATCATATGCATATCAGGCACAAACATTTCTGTAGGAATTTTTTTCCTTCTTTTTTTTTGTTTATTTGTCTTGTTTTGTTTATAGGCTGTTTTTTTTCAAGTTTGTTATTGTAGTATTTAATGGCAATTTAGTTTGATTTTTTATTCAGAAATTTTTGCTTTTTAATTTCATAGGCTGTTCTTTTATGTTTTGTTACTGAAATAATCATTGACTCTTCAGGTACTTCAATCTGATTTTTTTTCCTTCTTTTATTCAATAGCTGCTCTTCCTAACGATAATTGTAAGAATATTTATTGGCTACTTGTGCCCCTCTTGGATTGATTCGTAGTTTCTAAGAATTATGTATAGATGAATAAGTTCGTTTTGTTTGTTCATACAATGCCCAGAGATTTCCTTCTCTAATTCATAGACTGTATGGCTTTATTAACCCTAAAAGGGATACCTTCATGGCCTTAGTTTCGTCACCTCGCTGAGTGTGATCTATCAAAGACGAGCTCTGAAAGGCGCCTGGGGTCCCCAGGTATCTCTTTTAGGGTTAAATCGCTGCAATGATTTGAATTTCAAATGACAATATTTCAATCTATAATTCATACTTTTTTACCCATAGGCAGTTTTTTTTTCATGGAATATTGTTTTCCACATTTAACTTTAATGAAAAATATTGTGATTTTACTTCGAAGATGAATTCCAAGGGAATTCACCTGAGCTGTTTGGGAATCGCCGTTAAATTCAAGGGGCGTTTCCATGCGTTCTTGTAAAATATAAACTTTTATGTTAATGCTCTTATTGCGTTAAACGACCTCTACACTGATTCTCTGTAAAATAATATATGAAAAACGCATTGAAAAGATTAATGCTGAACTTTTAAACTAGAATTTTTAAAGAATTTTATAACGAAAACTTTTTATCTCGACAAACTATTCCGAAAACGCATTGGAACGCCCCTTCGACTATCCTACTCCATCCTTACCTTCATCAGCTCAGCTGGCAGCACCGGCAGCATAAGCAGCGTAAAAGAAATGTCAGATTGGATCAAAACAAACCACACCAACCGAGAGAAAATCTCACGCACGTGTTGCTCCTACGTTAAATATGTCAACGCGATGTGTCAGTTTGGCTGCTGTCTCGCTCTGCAATCGAACGACGATTCAAACGGCGATTCGACCGGCGATTCCAAAAACGACGGTTCTGATTCGTCGTGTTCAGTTAGCAAACCCACGTACAATATTACTTCCAATTATTTAGGCGCATCTATTTCGAATTGCAATGCGGTAATAGATTGCTACCTATAAGCTATTGCATGTTATAGTAGACACTTTCCTATCTTCCTATTGTGTGTTTAAGTTGTTGAATAATTTTGGTATCACTGGTTCTATTATTTTGATTGGAATTTAATAGTAGGTTTTCTGTCAAATTTTTCATGTCTTCCAGTTTGTCTTTTGTCTATTTAACCTTGTGTCCTCTTCGACCTTTTGTCCATTCGACCTTTTGTCCATTCAACCTTTTGTCCCTTCGATCCTCTGTCCATTCGACATTTTGTAGTTCGCGCTTTTGTCGTTCGCCCTTTTGTCCTTCGACGTTATGTATTTGAACCTTTTGTCATAGGTTCATTTCTTCGTTCGGCTTCCTTGGTGTACGCGATGGCGACATCCTGCGGTTCGGGATGGCCTGGGGTTCCGCCGCACGGAATCCTGAACCTACTAAGTATCGACCTGCCAATATGGTGTGACGGATCGGCCTTCGGCAAGTTGGGTTTCGAAATTCACCCAGATGGTCACGCGGAGATGACGTAGGGAAAACAGTCGAGCACATTTACGTCAAAAACGAGCGGGTTCTGAAGTCCACTTCGCTGTCACTTCGTCCACTTTTCTACCATCCTCAATAATTCGTATTAAAACTTTTCAAGTTTTTACTACGAAATCTTTTGATTCAACTTTTAGCCTTCAATTAGTTTTGGTCTACAAACTCTGGGCAAGTCATAGCATACCGAGTCGTCGACTGCCTTGAGGTTCATGACCTCATTTCTCGGTCATTGCCCTCTCCAGCCATCCCATTTCTAGGGTGGTAACCAGTCCCTCTGGTGGTGAGTTTTCCAACTATGGTGTGTAGTATAATGATGGTTACTGTTTATGTTGGTGGAGCCTGACTTTATCCTATCTAGCCTACCAGGAGCTTTGAGCTGGATAGAATTTACACTAGTCACGAGTGTCACTTGCGCCACTTAACATTTTAACAATTCACGCAACACAAATCACGAAATTCTTTGTATCAATTACTACACAAAATCACCAATACTTAACTAGTTCTACACATTTGACATTTTTCCACAGGAACATCACAGACACAGTCGAACTCAACTGCTAAAAAAATGTCATCAACATTTGTATGAGACCTCTGGAATTTTTGTATGGGTCGTCACACTTTGCTAAGCCCCCCTCCCCCCTAAATGCGTGACGTAATTTATGGACTTTCCCTTACCAACGTTATTTTGGTGTGCTTCTCACTAGCCTGAGCATGAAAGACACCCCTTGATATCGTTGGATTGTTGAATATAAGTTGATGTCCTGGTCCCGGTTGGAGCTAAACCCGGTCCTGGCACAAAGAAGTGTGATGTGCCATTTGAGATGTCGATTTTGAAAAACTAATTTCACAGCGTTTTAGTGGCCATTTTCATAGCAGGACACCGTTGAATCTAATTAAGATCATGTGCTTTATCCCTTTATTTGTTATCCCAGTAGAATAGGTCAGCATTGTATTACCTCTTTTCAAGTACGGCAGTAAAGTTTTTATGGCAATCTAATAACTTTAGCATCCGTCTCAGGACAACGTCAAGGCATAGTGCATACATTTTAAGAAAAAACGCTGTCACATATACATTTTAAAGCGTGTATCCGCAATAATTATAATCGGTACACAAAAGTATGACTGTAGCTCTGTAATGAATCGGTAAAATTGGCCAAATAATTGACTGAGAACGCTTTGATGTATGTTTATCATTTATGCCAAATTTCATAAAAATCGATGCATTACTTTTAACTGTTTTAAGCATTTTGTACAATCATGACCAATTTTCATTCCCATAATAGACAGTTCAAAGTTTTATGTTGATAATTATAAAACTTCGTTTGCAGTTATGGTACTCATATGTAGATACACTTTCTTGCAAAATTTCATCAACTTTGATCAATTGGTTTGAAAGCTACTGCTGTTGATAGGGGTTAGTGTTAGGGAAAATTGTTCGTGTTTTTCATGTGCGATGTTTGCCTGTTCATAACTTTTGAATTTCTCGGCCAATTTCCATTAAATTCTCACAGAAGGTAGTTTATTATGTGTATATTTTGCCTGAAAAATTTTATGATTATTGGTATAGTACTTTCAATTGAAACAATGAAAGGTGCTGACTAATTGCTGTCGGAGGGGCTAAAATCACGTTCAGTCCCAATACATGTTTTGACTATAAAATAGTTGATAGTGCATCGATTTTTTTTGAAATTTTGCCTATGCAACAAATGTAGATTGAGAGGTTTGTGTTCAAAATTTTAGCCATTTCCATAGCAAAATTCAAAACTTACAGCGCTGACAAGCAAAACTAAGGGCTGTACAAAATTCCATGGCACACATTCTACTCATTCATTGCTATAACGAAAAGTACTGCACCAATTCACATGAAATTTTGTAGGTGAAACGAACACATCTATTAGGCCAAATTTGAGCAATTTTAATGTATCTATTGCAGAGCTATAGCTGTATTTCTGTGTCCCGTTTATTGCGGGTCAGGCTTTATGATGTATGATTTCGTGCTCCCAATTCCATGATTCCCAGCACTATCAATTGGCGCACCATCGCTAAAAGTGGGGGGTTTCAAGGGTTTTCATTACCACTACACCTAAGGTTGAGCATTTGATATCATCCACATATGATTCTGTCAAAGGACAAAATAACACTTATTCGGCATGGGTACCTATGATGGTTTTGCAGGAAAATATCCCTTCGTACGGTCTTAAATTTTCCTGGAATCAATTTTTTTTTTTCATGCTACAAATTATCACAAAATCATTACCCAGATTCGCATCATTGGTTTACCTAAAACAAATCCTTTTATACAGAACTAGCTGTCCCGGGCAAACTTTGTCTTGCCGTCTTGTGGTGGTTTGGCAACTGTTCAGCAAAAAAAAGCACCGCACTCTAGATTGGTTTCATTTCGATTGTGTAGATTTCTTTCCCAGCTCATGAAAAATCAGTACTTTATCAATTTTCTTACTTTTCTAGTTGATTTTCTTAACTTTTTTTGCATATAAACACAGCCACCATGAATACAAATTGAACCATGAAAGAGTTATGTTGATCGGTTCATTCGTTTGTGAGTTTTGTTGCCTCAAAGGAACTTCAAACTCATTCTTATATATATAGACTAGCTGTCCCGGGCAAACTTGGTCTTGCCTACTGCGTTTTTTCGCTACAATTGAAAGTTTCTCTGTTCAAAACGTACGAAAAATCTAAAAACTCTTCATTTCGCATAGTCGTGTGCCTAAAAATCCTTCTTTGGTTGTTAACTAACAGAACAAAACAAAGGCGAACCAATCGGACGTTCCGTTCGCGAGTTATGAGCGGTTACAGTTATTGTTTTTGTGTTCTAACAGATGAAGCCCGAGCACTCAAGCACCAGTTGAAAAAAATCATGAAACCACGTATTAATCATGAAACCTATGAATCTACGTCACGAAACCTAATATAACGACATTATTTATTTAAACAATAAATTTTGTATTTCAGGTAGATAATAACCTATCTTGAGAAAAAAATCACTAGCAGAAGGCACTATTGAATTAACCATTTCTCTACTAAACTGTGTAGTTTTGGAATCAACAAGGCTTTACACTATCACTGAACCACTCATTTATATTCTTTCGAGATATAATAATTTATACATTTTCGGTTCACTTAGCTCCATCACTTCCTACTATATTCAACTTACATTGTAACACATGTTGGAATTACCGCCTAAATTGGCTTGATTAATCAGATTGGTCGTCACGCTTTGCAAACTAAATCGACTGTGATACAGCGATGACGATTGCGATGATTTCGACATGCTGACATCCACAGCATCCTCAATTATCGTAGGTCTTGCTCGGCTGCCGGTACGATTATCACTGGAGACGCACACACGAAAAAGTGTTCGGTTCGGCTTCTCCTCCAGGTGCATATTCCTCGGGAGCCGGAGCCTGCGTGGTGTTAGCCACACCACGTGGCGATACTTTCACATGGTCTCTGGAAATGCAGCTCCGCCTGAAATTGAGTGTTTGGGAGAGCGAAAGCTTTTCATATTGCACTGCATGATGCATATTTACTATAGTTTGAGAAACTCCTCCGCTACAGGAGGTGCAATTCGCTTTCGGAGAATGAGGATTGGCATAAAAGTGCTCAGAATCAGAAGCCTGACTCTGCGGCATTCGAGAACTATGCAGTAGTAAGAAACGATACATATTATAATAAAAAGCACTAGACTGAGAACACCATTCCATTGGTTGCTGTCTTATAGAAATGGTCGCGCAGTATCTACCACATTTGAATTGGATTGTAATTTCTCGTTGGTTATACATAACAGTTGAGAGCTAATTTGTTTGCTTAGCATTTTTCAACAACGAAATTTTCGATGCTTAGGCCACTTATGCCCATATAGCCGAGGCGGTAAACGCACGGGTATTCAGCATGACCATGCTGAGGGTGACGGGTTCGATTCCCGGTCGGTCCAGGATCTTTTCGTAAAGGAAATTTCCTTGACTTCCTTGGGCATAGAGTATCTTCGTGCCTGTCACACGATATACACATGCAAAATGGTCATTGGCAGAGGAAGCTCTCAGTTAATAACTGTGGAAGTGCTCATAGAACACTAAGCTGAGAAGCAGGCTTTGTCCCAGTGAGGACGTTACGCCAAGAAGAGGAGGCCACTTATGACATGGAATAATCCAAGTAAAACGAGTCTTAGAAATTAAAAGGGTGTACCTACGTGAAGATTCCGCTTGAATTCTAAAGTCAATATTTTTGCAATTATTTTTTTTTTTGGCTCAAATTTAGCTCTATAAAACGGGTTATTTGGCCCACCTCATGAAATGTTCAATCATTTTTCATTGAATCACTTTAAAATCCTTGTACTTGACAAATGATGAATTTCTAACTCATGTATCCTGGGCACACCTGGAGCCAACGGGAAAGATCTTCATCCTGGGCGTCAGCTCGTTTTAGCCTTGACCTGGGCCCATAAATAAACATGAAGCCTGTATTTGAAACAATTTGGACAAACACATACGTCAAGAGCTTCGCAAATGATATTTTAAGATTGCATACATTTGCCCCAAAGACATCTTTGTACACTGCAACCTGTCTCTTTCTTCTACATACTACCCTCTATTTCGCTAAAACTTGTTCAAAACAAACAAAATCATCATTCTCCTTGTTTCTATAGCAAGATGTAGCCGTCTTCTAAGGATTTTACCCAAAAAATCTTTGGAAATCTCAATACACGTTCTTTAACCTTCCGTAACTCGCGCGGTTGACTACCTGCGTCAGCACCACGCTAATGCTGAGTACAATAAGCGAGATTTTTTCAACGTGTTGTACAAAATACAACAGCGCGATCGCTCGAGGGTTAATGACACAAAGAGAGGATTGATGAAGAGAAATTGATGACAGTGAGATCCTAATAAAAATCAATGTTGAGTTCACAAGTTCATTGTAGTATGATTGAACGTAACACGCAAATCATTAAGCTTAACCTTAGTACTTGTCATTGTAAAAACCGGTTGTTTAAAATTATCTCTGCAATTGATAACACTGCGTATTGTCAAATATCTATCAACACGGTTTGGAGATAAAATATCTATTTCGAATGTTTAGTTCAGACTATCTAAAAGTCAAGTTGCATCTTTGGTGTTATTATATAACACATAAATCTTTGGCGTCATTTAATAAAATAAAATTCCTGTAGCAACAGGCAACACTAATAATACAAATTCAAATACAGTTCAATATTTCAGATATGGTGTGAGGGCAGGGATGCCATATAGTCAATCCGAATGTTATATAATGTTAAAGTGCTCCTTAATTGTAGTACATTGCTTTACACGACAACAAAAAAAAATCCTGACAACACTAACCATGCAGATTCAAATAAAGCTCAATATCTCAGATCTTGTGTGAGATAGGCAATTAGACTATTCGACAATGTTATAGTGCATTGAAGTGTGAGACGTTGTTTTGCATTGCGAGACAAAAATTTAATTATTGCTGGCAACAATGGTCATGCAGATTCAAATAAAGCTGAACATATAAGAACAGACAAACAGGCGTAACACTCTGATAATTCCCATCGTACTTCGATTTAACGATCTTTTTAAAATTTGATAGTTGGTCAACTACCCACCTGTGGCGCTCACATCGTTTTTGTTCGAGTTTGACGTTTGCTCACTACCGCCACCTAGTTGATGGTCGGCCAAACTTAGTCATTTTAGCATTGGGCGAATATGTTTCCGTGACTATGATTTGAATCGAAAAATGTTCGAAGTGTTACGTCTGTTTGTCTGTGATATAAGATTCAGTTTGAGATAGGTAATTCAAATGTTCGACAATGTTATAGTGCACTCAAGGATAGTACATTCTCTCACATAGCCACACAAACATTCTATGATTGCTGGCAACACTGGCCATGCAGATTCAAAAAATCTCAATATCTAAGATCAGGCGTGATATAGTCAATTCGAATATTCGATAATGTTATAGTGCACTCAAGTGTAGTACGTTGTGTCACATTGCGACACAAACATTCTATAATTGTTGGTAATAAGTAGGGACAATGGAAATTCGCGATTTCGCGGAAGCCGCGAAATCCGCGAAAACAGGCTTTGGCCGCGAAATTTTAAGAAATCCCGCGAAATGTGGCGATATTTGACAAAACTGTGAAAATACCTAACATATTTCCAATAATTTCAAATTTCTAGTCACAAATTGACAGATAATTTTCGACAGTGGGATTATTTACGATTCCGTATCTGTATAATAAAAGTTCATTGCATACAGATTTTTCGTCAAATTTGTTACTTTTTCGCCGAAATTATTTTTGCGTCTCACAAAACCAAATTAATTATTCATTTGACATGCAAAATTGAAGTTTTCTTCAACAAAATGGTCAAAAACATGGGACTGCGACATTGCCGCGAAATTCACAATAGTATTCCGCAAAATATAAGAAATTTTGCCACGAATTTCCATTGTCCCTAGTAATGAGGGACTATTCATAAACCACGTAGACCAAACTTTTGTCTTCTCAGACCCTCCTCCCTCCCCTGTAGACTTTTGTCCATACAGTAATTTGATAAATTGTATGGGACGTAGACTTTGACCAGACCCCCACATTCCTCCAAAAATTCTACGTGGTTTATAAACGGTCCCTAAAAATAAATTTGATAATTGACCATTGTGGAGTCTCGTGGCCGTACGGTTAGGGTCACCAAGCTTTTAATTGCACTATGCAATGGTGTGAAGAATTAGCCTAAGTTAAAATTTACGAATGAAAATAATATATAAAAAGCATTACGCAATGAGGTGAGGGCGATGAAACTTTTCGTGAGAATAGTTTCTTCTCCGTATCCACTTGTACATGCTCCGTTCGTCCTTTGTCTGTCATGTGTTAAGTTTCATTCAATCTGTCCAGCCTTTTTTAATACAACCATGCTCAATACGTCAGACGCGAATCAAAAGTGCACATCAAGCTGTCACCATGTGTCATACGTTAATTTTTTTTAAATATGGATTTTCTTACTTCAATTTCTTATGGTTCGTTCAAATATTACGTATCCCTGAAGGGCAATGGAGTGGGTCTAGCGTTGTGTAACGCTTCATACTTTTAAGTTTGTTTAACTAGGTAGTTAAAGACTATGATTCGATTAACTAAATAACTTTACGCTTCGAGTTCTGTTCGCCTCGTCTATTGATCTTTTTGTATTGTGTTAGATCTATTTCCGATCGTTCCATTCGGAATGGTTCAATCGAAAGCCCAAAGGGCCAAATACCCAATAAAAAACATATGCATAATAGGGTTCTAAATGGAATATAAATATAAATCAGATCGTGACACAACATTTGAATTCATTGTTCAAAGTTCAGAAAGAGTGATAATCCACATCTTTTCTATACCGAAGTTACGGTCACTCAATAACAAATAAAAATAATCTTTACTATTGTTTCCCTCACTTTCGTTTAGACCTCCTGAGCTCCATTGATTCTTCCTCCGCCACCGGTTGTTTCCTTTTACTTCTCCCCCTCGGAAGCTGGAGTCGCTGGTCTTGATACCCATGCTGTTTGGATGAAACTCCATGTACCTCGTTTGCTTTTCCTGGTTCACGCCGGTAGATCAGGACGTTTGGCCTTTGTCAGGATTGTGCATCGTTACATATCTTGATCTGCGTCCGATGAGCCATTACGTTTGCGCTTCCAATGAGTATCTGGAAAGTATTGGGAGAATACTTTTTAATGGTGTCCGGCCAAACGGCATTCGGTCAAATGGCGTTCGGCCAAATGACCCGGAATCCTTTTTAATGAAGGTAGCCTTTATCCATCCTGCGTTACTCAAATTGATGGAGCCCCCGTTAGTTAGAGCCACAACATTTTTTGCAGACCCCTCGATTTTGGTCAAATGGTGGCTCAATTAAACCCGTTATAACTGGAAAGTTTCTCCAAAAACCACCTCAAAACGAGTTATTGTTGAAAAGAGGAAAGATAGAGCTACTATTTACAACAATAAAAAGTTGGGTCGGCCATATTGATTTTGGCCGCCATTTTCGATTTTTATACCAAAACATTTTTTTCACCATGATGGCAACCACCGATTTTCAAAATTTGAAAGCTGAGTCATTTATACATAACATATCAAAAAATTAGAGATGTCTTTTTTTTTCCTATTAAATAAAAGTTATCTGCAGTTTTGTAAATTAAGTGCTTAGTACCTTCTGCAATCAATTTCGATTCGATGGGTATATGTTTACTAAAATTTACTTTTAATTACATTAGCATCCAGTTCCTCAGGAACCGCCTGCCGCAAAGGGAATCTAGAACAAAAGTCAGCATTTGCTAATCTATGAGATGGCCTGTATATTATATCAAAGTCATAAAAAGACAAATCTAAAATAAATCTTTGGAGTCGTGTAACATAAATAGAATGTTAACCTTCTTTTCCGAAAATTCCAACCAAAGGTTTGAGGTCCGTATAAATTGTAAAATGCTGTCCGTATAAATATTTATGGATTTGTTAATTGTGCATTAGGGTGGCCCACACTTATATGAAAAACAAAAATTTCGAAAAATGCCATGTCTTACCTCCTAAATCAGTTGTTTTGGACTCCCAGAAGCTACGTTCGAAATTTGAGCAAAATCGATTGAGCCTAAGGGGGCGCTCAAAACGCTTGAAGTTTGTATGGGAAAACTTGACCAATTAAGTTTTCGAATTTTGCCGCTAGGTGGCGCTGTAAGCGTTCAATAAACAAACCCTTTTGTATACTTGTAGGTTACTATATGCCAAAGAACTTTGTCGAAGACCGCGAAGTGATCCGATGGCTGCGAAAAAAGTTATACCCTAGGCAAAGTGAGGCAAAGTATTGAGATTTCATTATTGATATTATTCCTTTACATGTATTGGAAAAACAACAATAAAGTGTATCCTCACAATAAAGTGTATCCTCACTAGGGTATAACTTTTTTCATAGACGTTGGATCACTTTGCGGTCTTAGACAAAGTTGTGTGGCATATAGTCACCTAGAATAATACCAAATCGTTTGATTATTGAACGCTTGCGGCGCCACCTAGCAGCAAAATTCAAAAACTTAAAATTTCTTCATACATTTGGCCAAGTTTTCCCATACAAACTTCAAGCGTTTTGAGCGCCCCCTTAGGGTTAATTGATTTTGCTCAAATTTTGAGCGTAGCTTCCGGGTGTCTAAAACAACTGATTTAGGAGGTATGACTTGGTATTTTTCGATTTTTTTGTTTTTCATATAAGTGTGGGCCACCTTAATGGTGCATACTAAATCTAAAGCCTCTAAATGCAATATAGGATGTTTCTTCTGGGCCGAGTTCAGGGTGAAGGATGTAAAATTGATAGGTTTCTTCTTCTTCTTCTTGGCGTAACGTCCTCATTGGGACAAAGCCTGCTTCTCAGCTTAGTGTTCTATGAGCACTTCCACAGTTATTAACTGAGAGCTTCCTCTGCCAATGACCATTTTGCATGCGTATATCGTGTGGCAGGCACGAAGATACTCTATGCCCAAGGAAGTCAAGGAAATTTCCTTTACGAAAAGATCCTGGACCGACCGGGAATCGAACCCGTCACCCTCAGCATGGTCATGCTGAATACCCGTGCGTTTACCGCCTCGGCTATATGGGCCCTGCTTCTCTACGTCATTTACAACATGAGCTATTAGTACATCTAAGCCATAACTACAAGCATCGGAAATTACTACAATTGGTTTCTTGGCGTCAAAAAATTCTAAAATGTTGGCATTTACAAATGCTTCTTTACTTTCCTCAAAAGCTCTTTGGCAGTTGCCGTATCAATTGAACTTTGTACTACTTTTAAGTAAATTGTACAAAATGGTGCAACCTGGCCGATAAATGTGGAATTATTTCGTAATAATAGTTTATTAATCCCAGGAAAGATTTCAATTCAGACTCATTTTTTTTGGAGGATTCGCCTTTTCTATTGTCAAAATTTTCCGTGGACAAGGCATTAGTCCTTTGTCACTTATTAAGTGTCCTAAATGAGTGAGTTTGTTCACAAAGAATTTGCATTTATCGAAATTAATTTTTATGCTAGCATTAGCTAATCTATCTAGCACCACCAAAAGTTTTTTATAGCACTCTTCTCGGAATTTCCCGGCAATCAAAACGTCATCCAGATAAACTGTAACGTTTTCAATCCCTTCCAAGACCTTGTCCACTTCTTGCTGGAAAATGGATGCGCTGGATGAAGCTACTGCTTGCTGTCCTCCTGGTCCTCCCGGTTGCGCTGTCCGTTCATAAGGTCTGTACCCTAATCGGCTCTTCACAGGACCACGACAGCTACTAGCCTCCCGGTCTGCATCTTCACTAAGGTATTTGCCAGATGCTCGATACACTTTTGCAAGCATTCTCCACGCAATTCCACCTTCCCGACCAGAATACCTATCTCCCGATTGCAGCTACCATATTAGCGGAACCACTAGATACAGTGACCCCACACCGATGAATCACCTTAATTTGTGTACACTATTTATGAATCACCATGTTGATCAAATGGAGTGATCCATAAACTGTGGTCATTTTTGCCGATTCATAAATTGTGGGGTCACTGTATCGCATCCTCGTCACCACTTTTAAGTTTTTTTAACAAGGTAGATAAAGACTATGATTCGATTGTCTGAATAACTTTACGCTTCGAGTTCTGTTCCACTAATGAGACCGTCGCCGCGTCTATTCATTTTTTTGTATAGGCCTTGACAGCGCCGCAGTGCTGCCGCCTGGCGGGAGTCGTATGGCAAACGTGAGAAAAAACGGGACAAAACACGTTTGTTTATACTTCTTCACGCACACGATGACAGATACAAATGGGATTTCCCATTGGAGTGAGTGCATTTTTGCTGCCGTCAGAGCCAATTGTGTTGGATCTGTTTCCGATCGTTTCATTCGGAACGGTTCAATCGAAAGCCCAAAGGGATAAACATATCGATAATAGGGGTCTAAATGGAATATGAATATAATTCAGATCGTGACACAACTCATACAAATTTTCAAAATGCCCCATACAAAAGTTTTTTACGTGAGGGAGGGAGGCGGTAAAATTTAGTGTTAAGTAATATTTGAACTAACCATAATGTTTAATACAGTTCCGTTGATTTTCAGACGTTCAGATATTTATGTGAGATTGATATATGAACAGATTGCTGTTATCCTTCTGAACAACTTTACCGAAGACGCCACTTTCCTATATGATATGCGTTGGATACTGAGACAGACAAGTTTGAAACCACCTAGCGGCAAAATTATCCACTAATTGATGAATCACACAAATGTGAATGAAGACGACGCTTATCTAGGACCATATGTTTTTGATCGACACTTGGATCTCCTTTGGATCCCGAGATAGAGAAGTCTAAAACATAACTTGATTTTGATGGCAAGCATCATTTCATATAGATCGATCATTGTTGCCATCACAGTTCCAAATAGTGAATGGCCATCGGTCATAGCCTTTGGTCAATACGCAAATTTTGCTGAAGACATTTGTTTATGCGTGAATAGAAGTTCGCAATAGGAAAGTTGCATTGTAATAGATGGTAGCGATCTCTGTAAAGATTGTCGGCATAATCGATGCAGTTCCGATGCAGTGTAGCTGATACTATACACACAGATAAACAGACGTCTCACTCTACACACTTCCCATTAGGGTGGCCCACACTTAGTATATGAAAAACAAAAAGTTTGAAAAATGTCAAGTCTTACCTCCCCAATTAGTTGTTTTGGACTCTCAGAAGCTACGTTCAAAATTTGAGCGAAATCGATAAAGCCTAAGGGTGCGCTCAACAAGCTTGAAGTTTGTATGGGAAATCTTGGCCAAATGTATGCAGAAATTTTAAGTTTTCGAATTTTGCCGCTAGGTGGCGCTGTAAACATTCAATATTCAAACCCTTTGGTATTTTTGCAGGTGACTATATACCAAACAACTTTGTCGAAGACCGCAAAGTGATCCAACGTCTGTGAAAAAAGTTATGTACACGTCATGTCATGTAATCTTCATTTTAGTCATGTAAACTTATCGTTATGATGGTTTACATGATATATCATGTAAATTTGTGTTATATGACATGTAAAAACTCTGAGTCATGCTGAATTACATGACATATATTGGAATTTTATATGATATTTCATGAGATTTACATTACATGTCATGTAAACTTCAGTTAAATCCCACGCTCCAATCATGTGCATTATATGTCACAGAAATTTACACTATCTTTTCGATCTGTGTAGGTAAAGTGAGGCAAAGTATTGATATTTAATTATTGATATTATTCCTTTACATGTACTGGAAAAATAACAATAATGTTTCACCTCACTTTACCTTTTCACAGACATTGGATCAGTTTGCGGTCTTCGACAGTTGTTTGGCATATAGTCACTTACAAAAGTACCAAATGGTTTACAGCGCCATCTAGCGTTAAAATTCGAAAACTTAGGATTTCTGCATACATTTGGCCAAGATTTCTCATACAAACTTCAAGCTCGTTGAGCGCCCCTTAGGCTTTATTGATTTTGCTCAAATTTTAAACGTAGCTTCTGAGTCCAAAATAAGTGATTCAGGAGGTAAGACTTGGTATTTTTAAAAAAAATGTTTTTCATACAAGTGTGGGCCACCTTCCTTCCCATTGTTTTACTTTTTCAAAGATTATTCAAATATTATGTAGTTCGCAAATCGCTCGCTCATGGCGCTCGCATCGTTTTTGCTCCTGTTTGACATTTGCTCACTACCGCCATCTACACAGTGGGTTTGCGAACCACAGCGTAATTAGCAGTGGGCGATTATGTTTTCGTGACGATGATTTTTATCGCATTTTGTTCCAAGTGATACGTCTGTTTGTCTGTGCTATACATTTATGTTTGTAGATACACTCTTAAGTGTGTGTGATACGATTTCGTCCGGGTGCCGCGCGCTTTTGCTTCGGTGGTTCGATTAATTTTCTAGTAAGTTTTGTATTCGGAAGTGAGCATTTCGACGGCGGCGGGCCCAGCGTGCATCAGTGTGTGATACGATTTCGTCCGGGTGCCGGTGTCGCGCGCTTTTGCTTCGGTGATTCGATTCATTTTCTAGTAAGTTTTGTATTCGGAAGTGAGCATTTCTACGGCGGTGGGCCCAGCGCGCATCAGTGTGTGATACGATTTCGTCCGGGTGCCGGTGTCGCGCGCTTTTGCTTCGGTGGTTCGATTCATTTTCTAGTAAGTTTTGTATTCGGAAGTGAGCATTTCTACGGCGGCGGGCCCAGCGCGCATCAGTGTGTGATACGATTTCGTCCGGGTGCCGCGCGCTTTTGCTTCGGTGGTTCGATTAATTTTCTAGTAAGTTTTGTATTCGGAAGTGAGCATTTCTACGGCGGCGGGCCCAGCGCGCATCAGTGTGTGATACGATTTCGTCCGGGTGCCGCGCGCTTTTGCTTCGGTGGTTCGATTAATTTTCTAGTAAGTTTTGTATTCGGAAGTGAGCATTTCTACGGCGGCGGGCCCAGCGCGCATCAGTGTGTGATACGATTTCGTCCGGGTGCCGCGCGCTTTTGCTTCGGTGGTTCGATTAATTTTCTAGTAAGTTTTGTATTCGGAAGTGAGCATTTCGACGGCGGCGGGCCCAGCGTGCATCAGTGTGTGATACGATTTCGTCCGGGTGCCGCGCGCTTTTGCTTCGGTGGTTCGATTAATTTTCTAGTAAGTTTTGTATTCGGAAGTGAGCATTTCGACGGCGGCGGGCCCAGCGCGCATCAGTGTGTGATACGATTTCGTCCGGGTGCCGATGTCGCGCGCTTTTGCTTCGGTGGTTCGATTCATTTTCTAGTAAGTTTTGTATTCGGAAGTGAGCATTTCTACGGCGGTGGGCCCAGCGCGCATCAGTGTGTGATACGATTTCGTCCGGGTGCCGGTGTCGCGCGCTTTTGCTTCGGTGATTCGATTCATTTTCTAGTAAGTTTTGTATTCGGAAGTGAGCATTTCTACGGCGGTGGGCCCAGCGCGCATCAGTGTGTGATACGATTTCGTCCGGGTGCCGGTGTCGCGCGCTTTTGCTTCGGTGGTTCGATTCATTTTCTAGTAAGTTTTGTATTCGGAAGTGAGCATTTCTACGGCGGCGGGCCCAGCGCGCATCAGTGTGTGATACGATTTCGTCCGGGTGCCGCGCGCTTTTGCTTCGGTGGTTCGATTAATTTTCTAGTAAGTTTTGTATTCGGAAGTGAGCATTTCGACGGCGGCGGGCCCAGCGTGCATCAGTGTGTGATACGATTTCGTCCGGGTGCCGCGCGCTTTTGCTTCGGTGGTTCGATTAATTTTCTAGTAAGTTTTGTATTCGGAAGTGAGCATTTCTACGGCGGTGGGCCCAGCGCGCATCAGTGTGTGATACGATTTCGTCCGGGTGCCGGTGTCGCGCGCTTTTGCTTCGGTGATTCGATTCATTTTCTAGTAAGTTTTGTATTCGGAAGTGAGCATTTCTACGGCGGTGGGCCCAGCGCGCATCAGTGTGTGATACGATTTCGTCCGGGTGCCGGTGTCGCGCGCTTTTGCTTCGGTGGTTCGATTCATTTTCTAGTAAGTTTTGTATTCGGAAGTGAGCATTTCTACGGCGGCGGGCCCAGCGCGCATCAGTGTGTGATACGATTTCGTCCGGGTGCCGCGCGCTTTTGCTTCGGTGGTTCGATTAATTTTCTAGTAAGTTTTGTATTCGGAAGTGAGCATTTCTACGGCGGTGGGCCCAGCGCGCATCAGTGTGTGATACGATTTCGTCCGGGTGCCGCGCGCTTTTGCTTCGGTGGTTCGATTAATTTTCTAGTAAGTTTTGTATTCGGAAGTGAGCATTTCTACGGCGGCGGGCCCAGCGCGCATCAGTGTGTGATACGATTTCGTCCGGGTGCCGCGCGCTTTTGCTTCGGTGGTTCGATTAATTTTCTAGTAAGTTTTGTATTCGGAAGTGAGCATTTCGACGGCGGCGGGCCCAGCGTGCATCAGTGTGTGATACGATTTCGTCCGGGTGCCGCGCGCTTTTGCTTCGGTGGTTCGATTAATTTTCTAGTAAGTTTTGTATTCGGAAGTGAGCATTTCTACGGCGGTGGGCCCAGCGCGCATCAGTGTGTGATACGATTTCGTCCGGGTGCCGATGTCGCGCGCTTTTGCTTCGGTGGTTCGATTCATTTTCTAGTAAGTTTTGTATTCGGAAGTGAGCATTTCTACGGCGGTGGGCCCAGCGTGCATCAGTGTGTGATACGATTTCGTCCGAGTGCCGCGCGCTTTTGCTTCGGTGGTTCGATTAATTTTCTAGTAAGTTTTGTATTCGGAAGTGAGCATTTCTACGGCGGTGGGCCCAGCGCGCATCAGTGTGTGATACGATTTCGTCCGGGTGCCGCGCGCTTTTGCTTCGGTGGTTCGATTAATTTTCTAGTAAGTTTTGTATTCGGAAGTGAGCATTTCTACGGCGGCGGGCCCAGCGCGCATCAGTGTGTGATACGATTTCGTCCGGGTGCCGCGCGCTTTTGCTTCGGTGGTTCGATTAATTTTCTAGTAAGTTTTGTATTCGGAAGTGAGCATTTCTACGGCGGCGGGCCCAGCGCGCATCAGTGTGTGATACGATTTCGTCCGGGTGCCGCGCGCTTTTGCTTCGGTGGTTCGATTAATTTTCTAGTAAGTTTTGTATTCGGAAGTGAGCATTTCGACGGCGGTGGGCCCAGCGCGCATCAGTGTGTGATACGATTTCGTCCGGGTGCCGCGCGCTTTTGCTTCGGTGGTTCGATTAATTTTCTAGTAAGTTTTGTATTCGGAAGTGAGCATTTCTACGGCGGCGGGCCCAGCGCGCATCAGTGTGTGATACGATTTCGTCCGGGTGCCGCGCGCTTTTGCTTCGGTGGTTCGATTAATTTTCTAGTAAGTTTTGTATTCGGAAGTGAGCATTTCGACGGCGGCGGGCCCAGCGTGCATCAGTGTGTGATACGATTTCGTCCGGGTGCCGCGCGCTTTTGCTTCGGTGGTTCGATTAATTTTCTAGTAAGTTTTGTATTCGGAAGTGAGCATTTCTACGGCGGTGGGCCCAGCGCGCATCAGTGTGTGATACGATTTCGTCCGGGTGCCGATGTCGCGCGCTTTTGCTTCGGTGGTTCGATTCATTTTCTAGTAAGTTTTGTATTCGGAAGTGAGCATTTCTACGGCGGTGGGCCCAGCGCGCATCAGTGTGTGATACGATTTCGTCCGGGTGCCGCGCGCTTTTGCTTCGGTGGTTCGATTAATTTTCTAGTAAGTTTTGTATTCGGAAGTGAGCATTTCTACGGCGGTGGGCCCAGCGCGCATCAGTGTGTGATACGATTTCGTCCGGGTGCCGCGCGCTTTTGCTTCGGTGGTTCGATTAATTTTCTAGTAAGTTTTGTATTCGGAAGTGAGCATTTCTACGGCGGTGGGCCCAGCGCGCATCAGTGTGTGATACGATTTCGTCCGGGTGCCGGTGTCGCGCGCTTTTGCTTCGGTGATTCGATTCATTTTCTAGTAAGTTTTGTATTCGGAAGTGAGCATTTCTACGGCGGTGGGCCCAGCGCGCATCAGTGTGTGATACGATTTCGTCCGGGTGCCGGTGTCGCGCGCTTTTGCTTCGGTGGTTCGATTCATTTTCTAGTAAGTTTTGTATTCGGAAGTGAGCATTTCTACGGCGGCGGGCCCAGCGCGCATCAGTGTGTGATACGATTTCGTCCGGGTGCCGCGCGCTTTTGCTTCGGTGGTTCGATTAATTTTCTAGTAAGTTTTGTATTCGGAAGTGAGCATTTCTACGGCGGTGGGCCCAGCGCGCATCAGTGTGTGATACGATTTCGTCCGGGTGCCGATGTCGCGCGCTTTTGCTTCGGTCGTTCGATTTTTCTGTTTCCCTATTCGGAAATGAGCATTTTGTTGTGTCGCGTCTTTTGTAGCAACACTGAACGATCACCTGACGTGGGTGATCAGTTGTTTGCTTCTCATATGAAGTGAACAATAATGCGTCAGCTTGCATGTTCGGTCGTGTTATTTGCAGTTAAATATTTGGCGACTAGCTTCCGCGGTTTGATTCGAAATATTAAGTGACCACCTGACGTGGGTGATCGATTGTTTGCTTTCCGAGTGAAGCGAATAATAGCGTATTAAATTAATATTTTTTCGCGTCGTTTACAGTAAATATTAAGCGACCACCTGATGCGGGTGGTCGATTGTTTGTTTTCCGCGTAAAGCAAACAATAGCGCGGCAACCAGCATGACACGAAGGTCATATTACTTATCAAAGTGAATCCAGACCCAACGATACCTTTCCTACTAACAAACACTCCTTCCTGCAGCCTTTGGTGGAGTCGCAGCGGTAAACGCGGGCCTTCACTTAACAAAGATTGTTACTAATATTCCTTCCCAATTCCAACCTGACTGCAAGGACGTGGCCGGCGCCGTTATTGTACTGTTAAAGAGAGTCTCTGAAGCGTGCACAGTGAGAATATTGACCACTCCCAGTCAATTATTCAGTTGATTCATTGTGCAACTGTCATTGATTCGGGTCAATCACGGAATAGCAACCATAGATGTGTGCAGTCAGTCTAAGCTAAGCTAAGCTAAGCTAAGCTAAGCTAAGCTAAGCTATACATTTATGTTTGTAGATACACTCTTAAAAAATTAAAAATATACGCGTGACGTATGCCATCAATGAACGTAAACATTTCATGACTGAATGGCATATTTGACTCCATTTTACATCCATCATGTGAGTTCGAGTTGGTTGCACAAGATATCAACAAACCTGTCTGACCAAGTAGCTAGAAACAGTTTTACATTTATCGTTGGTCTCACAATTCGGCGATACAGCCGAGAGGTATAGTACGTACCTATCAATCAGCGGACCAGAGTTCGGATTCAGTTCATTATTTTACATACACATGTTGTTTATCTTCGCTTTGTCCCAAAGTACTGCAATATCTGTTCTTCCAAAAATGTTTGTGACTACCCAAGTAACCACGGTGCTGTAGCCTTATTGCATGCAGATATACGGTGTATTTAGTGCAATCATTACTTTACATGCAAACTTAAGGTTGATTTAAAGTGGAAGTGGGCAATTGTAGAATCAAATTAAGATTATACTGGTATAATCTTAGAGCAGTCGCATAATTGCCCATTTCCACTTTAAATCAACTTTAAGTTTGCATATAAAGTTACTCTAAAGTATACTTAGAGCATATATTTGCTCTAAGTACACCGTATACCTGCATGCAATAAGGCTTCAGCATCGTGGTTACTTGGGTATGATCCCTATAAAACCGCCATAGAACCATGATCCAGTTAGTAGTTGGTAATTAGTTGTTAGTAGTTAGTGGTCCATAATAAGTCCTTAGTCCTTAGTCCTAGTATAAGCGATACACAGGATGAAATACATATACGCGCGCGCAGTTAGAACAAACCGATCCATTTGAACTACAATTGTCGTATGTGTAAATCAGTAGTCTTGGTCACAGTGTGCTAGTTCCAGTTATTCCCCCCATTCATTCGGACCCGATAGTGATCATGCCATCAACGCTGGTATGTGCGTCAACAATAACATTGATCGGTGATATTTTCCCATACTAACGACAAGCGTGACCACAGGCATCAGAAGGCAGCTTCTGAACTAAAGTGGTACTTTTGTATAAAAGTGTAACAGTGTGTTGGTGCTAGTATGAAGATTTTCACTATCATGAATAATTACACCTTGATCCGTGGGCAGCGCTGCTAATAGTGTCTCCCAATTTCCAGCAATGCTACTAGTCTTCTTGATAAAGTGGTCATCGGTTTGATCCAAACTATTATCTTTTTGGTACGTTTGCTATAAGTATACATCCAACTACCTTACTGGCACTAATTGACGAGAAGTTATAGCTTTTGGAAGCATTACTAATGTGTTTCTTATCGTTGATTAGTTTATCCGGTTGCTCTTACTCCGTAAGTAGCATCTGGTAGACGAATATTGCCGACAATAAAATATGTGGGGTAATTTACTTGATTGGTCATTACTAGCAGCACAATAAACCGGGATTCATTATTATTAAAAAAAAAAATGCGCAGATAAATTGTTGATTCACTGTCATGTAACAAATGTTTTCCATATCATCTGTAGCGCATCTCTATCGTTA
Organism: Aedes albopictus; assembly: GCF_035046485.1. NCBI lineage: Eukaryota > Metazoa > Arthropoda > Insecta > Diptera > Culicidae > Aedes > Aedes albopictus. Next base: position 220,341,601 of record NC_085138.1, read on the forward strand.
CTCACAAAGATCGACTACCGACCACTTGTCATGCAGCATGTGTATCGATTTCGGAATAACAAATTACTTGAGCACACGCTGGAATTGTCGTTCTTCGAAATGTATATGCATAAACTCAATATGGTCATATTAAAAATCAATTGTCCACACATTTATCTCATCCGCACCATGGACCGATTCACTACCTGCCGAAGATGAACTCGAGAAGTGGGATGAAATTAAACGAAGATTAATGCATCTAGCAGTGATATATTTATGTCGCCATGATCTCGAATTGCGAGCTCTATGGCATTTTGTTTCTATTTGAATCCTTTGTTTTAATCTGTACCTTTATTCATTTCTATTATTTTTTCTGATACAGAATACAAAGCAAAGCAAAAGTAAAGCAAAGATAACCGTACACATTGTAGTTGCTACTCCGTGATTAACCAGAACAATCGAAGTAGCACAGAGCTGCACACTCTCAATGTGCACAATTCGAAAGTTCAATATTTGAAAGTCAATAACGGCGCCGGCCACGTCCTTGAAGTCATCGGGAAAGGGAAGGAATGTTAGTTCGACAAGCGTTGTTATTGGAAACCGTGGAATCCACAGCATCCCCATAGTTGTCTCGGGAAGGAGTATTTGTAAGTAGGGCACTGGAGTAGCCACGGGAGGGGGAGGGCTTCTTGCGAAGATGGAAACGATGGGTGCTGCATCGAGTTTTGTTCAGTGGCTTAAATCGTATTTGGTAGATCGTCGCACACTGTACTGGGGCAGGATTGAAAATACACAGAAAAAACCTCTAGCTCGTCGAGATGTCGAGATCCATACTTGATGTCTTCAGAGAAAAAATTTCTATGAACAAGGTCGATATTCTGAACGGTAGCATATTTTTCTTACGTTATTCGCATAAAAGTCCTATAAGTCATTTTGGTCATCTTTCATTTTAGCGATATGGTGTCTTAAGCAAAGTTGTTCGGCTATTTATGCTTAAAAAGTTTGCCGAAGATGTCAAACTTCCAAAGCCTACTGTTCTTGAGATATTAGCCGTTTTATAAAATACCTACCTAAAATTGAATTTTTTCATTTCGTTTGTAAACAAATATAACATTAGTTTTCGTGTTATAACAATGAAAAATACTCAAATATAACATATATCAAAGAAATTAGTTGAAAAAAAAACAAAATATGCCTTGATTTTTTATAGAAAAATCCTGAAAATCACGCAAAATGTATATAGGACGTTCTTGCAGTCGGGCAAGTTCGGGCAAGTTTTTTCATCGGCGATCACCAGAAAAATACATAAGCTTTCATGTAAATTGTTTTCAGCGTTCAAAGTTTACTGTTTTGTGTGAATTAGTACAACATTTTTGCAGATATATTACCATGCTGTATGATGCCAAGTGAACCATGAGAAGTATAAATGCAATCTAGTCACAGGTTTAGTTATTTTTAAGCTTCAAACAAATTGTAAAACACAAAAATGTCCGAAGCGCCATTTGCCTTGGTTTTATCATTATCTTATATAATCTTATTTAATAGATTTTTGTTTGTGTGTTCAATGATCTAAAAAATCACTTTTATTGGCGTTTCGGACATTTTTGTGTTTTACAATTTATTTGAAGCTCAAAAATTACTAAACCTGTAACTAGATTGTATTTATACTTCTCATGGTTCACTTGGCATCATTCAACATGGTAATATATCTGCAAAAATGTTGTACCAATTCACACAAAACAGTAAACTTTGAACGCCATTTAAAAAAAATCATCAAATATCATGTCGGTGAAAAAAATTTACATGAAAGCTTATGTATTTTTCTGATGATCGCCGTTACTTGCCCGAACTTGCCCGACTGCAAGAACGTCCTATATACATTTTGCGTGATTTTCAGGATTTTTCTATAAAAAATCAATGCATATTTTGTTTTTTTTTTTCAACTAATTTCTATGATGTATGTTATATTTGAGTATTTTTCATTATTATAACTCGAAAACTAACGGTAGATTTGTATACTAACGTAATTTAATGAAAAAACTCGATTTGAGGTAGGTATTTTATAAAACGGCTAATATCTCAAGAGTTGCCGGGGCCCGTGGCGTAGTTGGTCACACGTTCGCTTTATATGCGGATGGTCATGGGTTTGATTCCCAGCCCCGGCACTTGCAATTTTTCGTCAGGTGCTCTTCACCGAGAGCGGCTGACACTGACCCTCTTCTGAGTGCCATGGCTCAAACGGACCCGGATACCTGGACATCGGCGAACTGCTACTCATAATGGATCCCCAATCGAACTGGAAAGGAACAACGGCCATCCAGCATCATCCTTGTGCTCATCATTCTACTAGGTTTAAAGTAGAAAAAATGAAAGCAGCAAAAAGGCAACCAGTTCGATAAAGTAGAATAGAATCTAGGCGCTGTACAAAAATGTAAGTGCAGCTGTCAATTGAAATTGCTCACGTAGTGCCCCAGTGGACAATAGAGCTGTAAATTAGGTTAAGGCCGCACGGGACGACGTGTAATTTTTCCTATCATCCCTCTCTTTCTGACAATTTGCCTCGCGATTTTGAAGAATCAAATATCAATTTCCACTGCACTGACGTAGCTGAAACTTTAGTCGATTGTGCACCACAAGTGAGCAAATGAACGATCAAATTTCTAGTCAATTCTATGAAGTAGAAGTTGAGATTTGCATTTTACAAGCAACCGAGCAATGGCGGACGAATCAACCACCGTCCCGTCCGGCCTTAAGTAATTAAAAAGAAAAAATATCTCAAGAATAGTAGGCTTTGGAAATTTGACGTCTTCGGCAAACTTTTTAAGCATAAATAGTCGAACAACTATGCCGAAGACACCATATCGCTAAAATGAAAGATGGCCAAAATTACTTATAGGGCTTTTATGCGAATAACATTAAAAAAATAAACTACCGTTCAGAATATCGACCTTGTTCATAGAAATATTTTCTCTGAAGACATCAAGTGTGGATCTCGACATCTCGACGAGCTAGAGGTTTTTTCCGTATATTTTCAATCCTGCCCCAGTGTGCGTCATCTGTGTGTCAAAATTGGAACAGCTTAGTCCAGATACTTCTCAAATCCCTCTGGTGTTCCCCAAGGCAGCAACCTTGGCCCACTTCTTTTTTCTTTGTGTTTCAACGATGTGTGTGCTGTACTGCCTCGAGAATGTCGGCTATTAAGGTGAAACATCAAGAAATCCCATTGCAAGTTTTCATACAAACTTTGAAGGCACAAATCTGACGAACAAAGCATCAAACCAAGCCGCGCTTGTTTTTCCTGGCTTTGCTCACTTGCTAAAAAAGGCAGCTTTTACAAATCGAGAACATTTGTTTACGAATTTTATAGATTGGTGCTCTTGAAAACGTGAGTAGGGGACCAAGTCAGCCATTGTGGCAGCCATGTTTGTATTCTCTGAAGTTTCTCCTTAAATGCGGATGATCTGAAAATTTACCTGATCGTGAACTCGGCTCAGAATTGTCGGGAGCTTCAAAGACTCGTCAACGTGCTCGCTGAATGTTGTGGGATCAATGAATCAGTACGAGTAAATGCCCGGTAATCTCCTTCACGCACAAAAAAGATCCAATGAATTGGAGTTACAACATTGGTGGTGAACAGCTGAAAAGAGTTTCGGTGGTAAAGGATCTTGGAGTTCACTTGGACTCCAAACTCTCCTGTAGAGAGCACTATTCCGTGATTATTGCAAAGGCGAATCGGAATCTGGGATTTTTCTTCAGGATCTCCAAGGAATTTAGAGATCCATACTGTCTACGTGCGTTGTACTACTCGCTGGTAGAATAACCCCCATATCAGAATCGCTGCCGACTTCTTGGAATGGACACACTTTCCAGGCGGCGTCAGCTGGAAAGAGTATTATTTGTGCAAAAAGTGCTTGTCGGTAGTATAGATGCACCTAACATTCTTTCCAAGATCAATATCAATGTAACATTTCGTAGCTTAAGACGCTCTAATCTTATTAGATTAGAGTTAGGACGCACAAATTATGGTCAGAATGAACCAATTCGTGTAATGTGTTGTTTGTTTAATCGTGTGTATGATTTGTTTGATTTTTTCTGTTAGTTTAAATTGTTTCAAGCAACGTTTGTTAATTTCAAATGCGTTAATGCAATTTTAATATAAGTTTTATTCTTGTAGACACTGTTGTCAGATTAGTGATGGGGAATAAATAAATAAATAAACAAATAAATAAATAAAAGAAGTTTGTATGGTTTTGTGTGAACCGAAAATGTATACATATGACAGAAATAATTCGTTATAAATGTTGTTTCATTTAGCTAGACTCAATGATGGAATTACTCCTATCAGTGATGGAGTTACATCTCATCAATTCGCGAGTGTAAAGCCAACACAAGGTTTACTCACGATTCCAAGAGTGAACAGTGTGTGAGTTATTTCGCGCCCGCCTGCTTCGTGAGTAAGAAGCAAAACAAAAACAGAAACACTCATGAGTTTTTATTCGTGAAGAACTAGTGTAGGTGCGGGAAGTGTATTTTATTGTGGTTATAATAGCAATTCCTGTGATTATCCAGCATAAACTAATGCTTTATGCTTCATTGTTCCTGAAAAGCAGCACTGCCAGTCGTTAAAATGCGGTTTTCGTCAAAATGCAAAAAACACACGAAGCTTCGCGAATCACATGCTAGTGCTTGCTTGCTTCGTTTACTCACGAATAAAGAAGTGCGAGTATTCTCGGGCCCCTGTTGTTACGAGTATGCTTATTTTGGTTTGTGTCTGCTCAGCTGCAATCTTCATCATTTTCCGTGGGAAGACTATACTCTACCCTGCGGGGAAACTGCAATCATCTACTTGAAGCAGTTCAAAATCCCACCACGAGATGGAAGGTTCTTGGGCGGCCTTGCTGAGGATTGCGTATCCCTCCGTCCCTGTCAACCTACGATCGAAGTTTCCATTGAGGTAGGTTACCGGATCTCCCCAAAGGTTGCTCGAACTCCGGTAGACTCAACGTGGGATAGGAATAGGAGTTGCTGGAAATAGGCTAAGGCGTATGTTTTTTATTCCTTCCGGTACGCATTGTCCAGCCTTTACCGTGCCACCAACTCCATTACAGCATCTATGCATTCCATGATATATATTTGGTATACTTCAACCTCAAACAAGAACGGCCCAAGTAACACATCTTGCTCTATAATAGTTTAAAATACACTTTTCGTACAAGCTCTGTTGTATTATTCTTGCATTATTTACACAATATTGAACACTTATATATTGAAAACAGCGCAAAAAATGGCGGCTTATAAAACATCTTTTTGGTTGTATAAGATGTTTTCCAATACACTTTTAGTACTAATAATTGCATTCCATCGAACTTTCATGTATCGATTTGCTCAAATTAAGGTATGTGTCAATAAAACAACTTGGAAAATACTTTTAAAATACAATTATATATATATATATTAGTTTCAATTAAGCTACTTCAAAGCTATATAACTGATGCACAACTGTTATATGACATAGCATATGCATAGGTTCTACTTGTGCTATATGTAGGTAACACAACCTATGGATACCTTTTATTTTACAAACGAATATGAATAGAACAAAACAGCAAAATAATGGTAGAAGTATACTCTTGCAATTTGGAAAAAAAATAAATCTAAGTGATAAATGGCAATGATCATACATGACGTTTTGTAAAAAATTCTTCACGGCAATAATTCGCGACATTGTTAACAGTCAATAGCAGTAGAGATGTTCCTCTTGCGGTTTCGGATTTATGGTGAAACAGTTGTTTTTACTCATCCATAATTCAGCCGCCATTGAAATGAATTGAAAATTAAATTTTGAACCAATTATAAGGTGCGGTTTGATGACATCTTTTTCTTAATCTACATGAAAAGCAATATGGCAGCTCTTCCATGCAAGCTTCCATGTAGCTTACAGTGCCCTTCAAAAATGTTGAGATCAACTTGAATTTCTATCAAAGTTATAGCTCATAGGCATGGTACACAAATTACGTAACGCCAAAATCGACCATTTCAGACCTTCTCCCTCCCTTTTGTAACGCTTTTTGTATAAACACCTAGAATTTTTTGTATAGATCGTAACGCCACGAAAGACTCCCCCCTGAAACGTTCCGTAATTTATGTACGGTGCCCTACTTGCTACGACTGAAGTTAGATTGAAAAGTTTCTAGTTGAAAAAAAAAACAGTTTTCATAATGTCTTTTAAAAAACAAGGGAAATAATCCAATTTGTTTCAAATTTTAATTTGTGTATCTATATTTTTGTCCGGTATTGTAATCTGGGTAAAATACACAAAACATAGTTCAAGAATTCCAGTGTTCGGATTTAAATAAGTTGAAATTACAATGGTAATACATCTAAAAAACTTCTGTTGAACAGAACTATAAATAAGTTATATTTTTGTTTTGTGTACATCTCTACAACGTAAACATAACTTATTTATAGCTATATTCTTAATGGCCCAACAGCTGTCAAAATATCAAAACATTGCCAATAATAATCTCACAAGCGTCTTCTGTTGGTCGCGGTGGCCCATTGGAGGTTTACAGGATTTAGGAGGATTTTAGGTGGTCGATACGAAGCAGTATATCGGATTCCTGAAACAGGATCCCGGAGGGTTTAATGCCAACCGAAGGTGGAGTGTCTTTAGCCATCAAGAGCAGCTGATATTAGTGCCGGCAGTGCTTGCAATGTACGATTGATTTACATCGATTGATTCCTGAAACCCAGGATTAACCAAATTTTTCTGCAGCACAGTTTAAAATTTGTCTTTCGAACGTTGATATGCTAGAGCGGCCAGTTAGATTCAGGCTGCTGTTTTACGTTTGCGTTAGCTGGCCGGATTTTAATATAGTTTCTCTGCTTGGGAAGCCGGAGTTCATCTCATAGGGCCAGGTTCAATGTTAAACGGAACATTGACGGTGGCCTGAACAAGACGCGATCACGGGTTGCAAGAGAACAAAATACGGCATATGGTTGATTATATGTACATTCGTAAAAAGCTCTACTGGTTCTTGAAAGAAGCAGCCGTGAACCGCTCACCGTCTATCCACCTGTGAAACAGATAACCCTTTGGCACCAGCATCCTATAAATTTCCTAGTCCACCACAAAGATTGTTTGCTTCTTCTTGTTCCACTTCGTAGAGTTGCAACATGATACAATTATTTCGTGTGCGAGATTCTTATGTTGTTTAATTGTAATATAAAAGTTTTTCATGCATGGTACCAAAAATGATATTTTTCGATACTGTTTGTTATCTTCTAACATATTTACAGCTAGATAATAACACAAAATGTATTCTAAGACGTTTATATTACACTTAAAAAACATCCAAGTGTAGAATTAGCTATAAGTTAAAATACACATTAATAAAAACAAAAAAAAAACTTAAAAAACATCTTTCAAAATTGAGATTTCCAAAGATGTTTTCTGTGTTACTTTGGGGATATTAAACCTTATCCCTGTATGTGGCATAGAAGAAAAGCAAAAAGGTTGCTTTCATCGAACAGACCCAGATCACGACGCCTAGGGGAAAAAATCTCCATTCACAGCCATCAGCAGGCTATCGTACGCAGTCATTTGCAAAACGAACGATGAGAGCCAATTTGCACAATAGACACATCAGTTCGGTGCCTTTTCCTAAAGCTATCGCCGGATTCAATAGGAAATCGAAAAACAACACCAACCGGTGAGAGAAAAAAAAGGAATCCGCACATATTCCTTTATCCTGGCAGTTCTGGTTGAGTTCTTCCCATTCATGTGATGCAGGACTGGAAGAGTACTACCGCGTGCAAGCTGTTCTCGAACTGACCGTTGTGCCCATATACACCATATTATCAGTGCATGATGCGCTGGACATCGAAAGCCAGTGCAGCAAATAAACATTACAATGACATCGACGTCCGTTTAGTATCATTGAAATTTATGCACCCTGTCTGTGAGACTGGCTTCTGCGGTCTCTCGTCCACGATGCTTTTCGCTGCGTTAATATTGAAAGATAAACTGTTTAAGTGCAATGTCACTTAATACATATCTTAATCAAATTTTAGGAAATATAATCGTTAGGCCATGTTTGGGAGACCGTCATTTTTGTTCAGGAGATTAATCTTTTGGTCTTAGGCGTTAAATCGAATAGACGAAAGCTTGCAGCTGTTTGCAATGAAATCTTTTTTTTTTTAACAATAACTGAATCTGGAAACGCCGTTCCATCTCTCTTTACGCTGCAGTTGTTAAAAATACATCGCCTGCTGATGGCCCACATCGCCGGCCGACTGACCGACACGACAAGAATATTATTTGCCCACCACACCCTGCCTTTCCTGGGTGTTGAATGGATTGGATTGGACGACACCCTCCGTTGGGCAAGCAACCGAAGAGAACATGCGGTTAGTGCGATTCAGATAATAAATCACCCACTTTGCTTCACTATACTGGATATAGGCATCATCGTATGTTTGCGTTCTAACGAAGAGGTTGGATCATGAAGTGTGAACTACTAATTAGTCCAATGGGCAGATTGTGGGAATGAAATGTGTCACTACAATTGTTCTGATTGAAACACTATATCGTTGCGGAGCACGCTGTCTTATTTTGCAAGTTGTCAACTGGCCAAAGGCATATCTTACGGAGAGATTTGATTATCTTTTTATCAATTCAAATGGTATTAAATGAAAATTTGAGCTAATTTGGCTGACAACTGAGACTGCACAAGCCCTTCAAAGTTTGTATAGGAATTACCACTGGTAAATGATGTTTTTCTTCCAATCAAATGCAAAATTATTCCAAGTATCCTTTTGGGTTAGGCTATTCTATTAGCTACAACTTCATCGAAGACCGCATTCAAATCGGACGTCTCATTAATTAGTTATCGATTTCTATCCAACTGGAGAAACTATGACATTGATCCTTCAGCCTCCCAGCAGTCAACGTTGCTGCACATGGCGCCAAATATATCACACAGAAATCAAGACTACCATCACAGAACAGATGTGTATCTTCGAACAAATTTGAAGTTTCGAGGTGGAAGTCGTGAAATTGTCACTTGGAGAACCTAGATTGGAATGAATTTCCATGGAAAAATAAAAAAAATCATCTAAGCGTGCTACGCCGTCTCCCTATGCTCGCTGTAGGCAAAAGCTTGACTTCCACTACAAGGTTCGCTAGTGTTCAGCTATCAAACGAGCAGTGCTTTTCGCGACGAAGATTCACCCCCGTGCTACCATGTCTCACTGCATGTCCGTGTAGCTGCCGGTTTTTTTTTTTTCTTCTAAACCATAGGGGGATAATCTGCTTAACAGACACCCTAACAGGAAGGTTAGGGTAGTGTGGGACTGAGGCCGTCTTCTATAACAAAAGTAAAAGCCAGGACTACTCTCTCCTAGTACCCACTAAACCATTCCTATGGTCGCCAAACCCTACGTCTCTCCGGAACCACCAAGAAGGTATTGCTTCAGAGAGGGACTAGTGCACATCGCACTCTCAAGGTTAACTGCGTAGCCTAGCAGCAACGAACATCGATGACTCGCTCTGAAGAGTCCATCACGGTAACATGCTGGCGCTTAGCCAGTTTCCCGAGTGGTCCTCGCCACTCCCTTTGTCCTCGGAAAGCGGGCAGGGTCAACCCCGCCCGCGCCCAACTGCTTTGCAGATATCAAGAACTGATGCCCACGTGCAACCCGATCTGACCTGCTGAAGGCAAGGGTATCACTACCCTTCAGGCCCTATCAGCTGCACCAGAAGGTTGCTGACAGCAGGGTCTCCACCTGCCCCGACCCTTGCCCCTTTCCAACCGCGGGCTCGGATCCAACCCAGTAGACCGACGCCACGACAGCACCGCTACCGGGACTTCCTCTCCGCGGCCACTTAATCGCTGTAAGGGTCGATCTCGACCGCAGGGCACCGGTATGACCTACGAAGCAGACTTCGAACCCCTGGACCACCTCTTGTACTGCATCTGGACCAGCCATTCCCGGCCAGCAATTTGGTTGCTATATCGAAATTGCAACTGAAATAGTCACACATATATAGCAACGAAGTAATCGTGTTCAATGCACGAAACAGGCATATACATACTAAAGTGGAGGCCATATCGAAACATATATACGATTACTGCGATTCCATCCAACATAATTCACGATTTCTCGAAAAATTTCTACGATTTCGCCGATTTTATCCGTCTAAATATACGATCATGCATGATCTTATTACGATTGCGAGTACCAATATACGACTCAAGATTTTCAAATATAAAAAACCAATTGGAGTTCAGTGGGAATCGAACTTAAGTCCTTGGATTGAGAACTGCGCGTCATCTCTATTGGCTATATTGCCAAGTTGAAAATAGAGAGTTCAAAGTGAATGGCATGAAACGAATAAAAATTATGATATGGTGCGAGACTTGTGGTGGGAGCGTTGTTGTTGTGCATTGAGTGGTACCAATAGTGGTGCCGTGCAAGAGGCCCGGAACTCACATCGTTGTTCGAATCTATACATCACTTATTGTAAGTCATCTGCTAGTATGAGAACCTATATATTTGGTTGAAATTATTGCTACCATGGTTGGAATATGTTAACAACAACAAAAATATAAATTTGTAATGAATACCTTTTTTTCTTTTTCTCCATCATACAAATATGTAAACAAACCATTTACGATTTTCGAGATTAAGATTCGACTAATAAAAGTGCAGTAACAATCATATGCGACTGTAAAAATGAATATACGATTTCTACGATTTCATTCACTTCGTATACGACGCAAGTGTGACGCAAACGATCAATTTACAACATTGTTATAGTTGTATACGATTTCATCGATTTTCATCATACCTTAAGATAGCAAGCTCGATTTAGCAGATTCATATACGATGTGAGCGACGATTTCCACGATTCAAAGAAATCATATATACGATGCTAGCGAATTTGCAACTTGACACTAAGAATGTATGTTTTTTTCCCGATTCAATTCGATTTTGTGCGATCCTACCGATAGTATCTCGCACCTTTTATGATCGGAGACGACTATATGAAACAAAATCGCAATTGAAATTTAATTTGGCATGAAATGCGATTTTACGCAATCATTGTCAACAAATATACCTACATATTATTATACAATTCTGATTCAATATATGAAAATATACGATTTTTCCACACAATGATTTACGATATGTGGTTGGCTGGGTTCTCCGAGTTCACGCGCCACCTCCTCTGTAGCTCCCAGACGATATGAGTTTTTCTTTATATGCACGTATTCACGCTTAGATAAACATGGAATTCCATTTGCAAAAATAATAAAATGCCTATTACGCAAAAACAATGATTTTATATATGTACCACAAAGAAACAGACGTAACACCTTGCGTAACACTTAGAACAAATTTCATTAACAACATCGTGAGGCATGTCGGACTTCGGATACAGAGATATATCTTCACAACGCGACTACTCGGTGTGGAGTTACGAATAGGAATGAATTTTATTTTACTTGACACTTAAGAACTAAGTTTTGAGTACAGCAGAAAATAGGAAGTAGGTAGGTTAAACAAGAATGGCAGAACGACGCGCTAGAGTTGTTTGGTAAACTACTCGAGTCTTGCATATGCGTGTAATTTATTGCGCGCATATGGAAGCACTTTAAGAAGGTTATGGAAACAAGGAAAAGGTTTCGTTACTGACTGCATGTTTTGGTAGGCAAAGAATTTGGATGGAGGTTTCGGGTTTTTTGTGTCACGCTGAGAAAGTGTTTAATTTATGACGGAAAGTTATATTGTTTTATGATAAAGTCCGAGAAATGTTGAAACGAGATTTATGAGATTTGTGGGAGAACTGTGCCACGACACCTCCCTCCTTAGGAAGAATGGTGTAACCATTCTAAATTTTGAGACAAATTATAGGCTTTATGCGGTCGTTTTAGCATTCTGTTATTCTTGATTTTTCAGGATTTTTGCTTAATTAATCTTGTTCGATGGACTTTCAAAATATTAGCAGTTGTTTGATGTTTTATAGTAGCATTTGATTCATCTAGATCTATTATTATATAGGGACCATCTTGTACAATATCTAATTTTCTTCTATTTTCCAATTTTAAATACACTTTATCTCCAATGCTCAATTTTGTTGGTGTTACATCTTTATTTGCTTCTTCTGTTCTTGATAGTTTGACATTCTCGATTTTTCTTAGGATTTCATTGTGTATAAACTGTAGTTTATATCTTATTTCATTTACGTATGAGTCGTGGTTATAAATAGGAGTGATTTGGTCTAGATTTATCTGATCAAATGTATTTACGGGCTTTCCAAATACTATTTCAAAAGGGCTGTAATTGTGTTCCGAGTTGGGAGTAGTATTATAACTAAAGCAGTAAAAAGATAACCATTCATCCCAATTATCTTTAAGATCGTTGACAAAGATTCTCAGATATTCGTTTAAACATCTGTGATTCCTTTCCAACGCTCCCAAAGTTTGTGGGTGATATGCTGTTGCTAGAATGCGATCGATATTGAGCAGTTTACAAACTGATTCAAAGATACCTTTGTACTCTGTACCTTGATCTGTTCGAATTGCTTTCATTGGTCCGTATATCAAAATACATCCTTCCACTACTGCTCTGGCAATCGTGTCAGCTGATTTATCCGGAACAGGTATAGCTATGACGTATTTACTCAGATCGCATTGTATAGTAACTGCGTATCTGTTTCCTTTGCTACTCATTGTGAATGGTCCAATCGTATCTATTGCAACTATGTCGAATGATTTGCATGGAGTTGAAGTTTTTATCATTTTACTTTGAACCGACGAAAAATGTTTGTTCCTTTTACAAATTTCGCAGGATTTGACATATTTAGTAACTAAATATTTCATATTTGACCAAATATATAAATTTTTCAATTTTTTGTACAATCGGTTAATACCAACATGACCTCCGATTGGTGTACTATGGTAATGTTGTAAAATAGCTTGAATTTCGTTTGGGTTGTTTATTTTTCTAGGAGGATGATAAATGATAATTTTAATATTTTTCAAAACTTGATTTCCTATTGTTTTGAAATCATTGATACTTATATAATTAAATATGGTATCGCTAGTCGAAATAGCAATACACTCATTTTCGATTTTATTTTGTTTCATTAATTGTAGGGTACCCTTTTCAATCAGCTTAAATATTTCTGGCAAGTTAACATTGTTAATTGTGAGACCTAACGCTAGAGTTAGACTCGTTTTGAAATTTTTTTCGAGAAGAATTGCCATAGTTGATTTATTTTTATTTTGATGTAATGAAAATTGCAATTTTTTTTGTTTATGTATTTGTTCATTGCTAACTGCTTCATACACGTGGAGTTGATCAGGCTCCGGTACTCTGCTTTGTATGTTATTGTTGACTAAACAAGGTTTGCGTAGCATTGACCTGGTCTGTACTTGTAAAATGTTAATTGACTTTAATTTATCTGATGTAATATTAATTCTAGACAATGCGTCAGCCACAACGTTACTTTTACCTGGGACGAACTCTACTTCAAAGTCGAATTCTTCGAGATCAATCCTCATTCGCGTCAACTTTGAAGAAGGGTTCTTCATTCCAAAGAGGTAAACTAACGGTCGGTGATCAGTACGCACCAAAAATTTACGACCTAATAAGTAGGGTTGATAATGCATGATAGCCCAGTGAATAGCGGCTAATTCTTTCTCAATGATGTGCTTATTTGCTTCGCCTTTTGTAAACGCGCGACTGGCGAAAGAAACAGGTAGATCATTGCTTCCATGCATTTGGGACAAAACTGCCCCGCAAGCGAAATCTGATGCGTCTGTAGTCAATATAAATGGTTTTTGATAATCTGGATACTGTAATATTTGTGGTGAAAGTAGCATAGTCTTTAATGTTTCAAAGGCGGACTTGCATTGTTCTGACCACACAAAAACTGTATTTTTTCTTAATAATTTGTTCAAAGGACAACAAATATTTGCAAAACCAGGAATAAATCTCCTGTAATAATTACACATGGCTACAAAACTTCGAACTTGGTCTGCGTTTTGAGGTTGTGGGTAATTTTTTATTACATCAAATTTTGAATTATCAGGCAAGATACCTTTATCGGTGATTTTATGACCTAGAAATGTAACTTCTGCTTTGAAAAAATTACATTTTGAAGGGTTCAGTTTCAGGTTTCTTTGCCTGAAACATTCGAAAACATTCCTCAAGTTTTTCAGATGGTGTTCAATTGAACAACCTACGACAATAACATCGTCAATGTACAAGAATGCACACTCGGGACTCAAGCCACTGAGTGCTATTGACATCATTCGTTGGAAACTGTTTGGGCTTATATTTAGTCCAAACGGCAATCTTTTATACTGAAAATGTCCACGTTCCTGCAACGAGAACGCGGTGAACTCTCTGGAATTTTTCTCGATCTCAATCTGGTGAAAACCTGACATGAGATCAAGCGTCGAAAAATATTTGGCTCTGCCAAGTTGATCGAGAATATCGTCAATCCTTGGAAGAGGAAATTTATCCGCAAGCAATTTTTTGTTCAATTGACGAAAATCAACTACTAATCTCCATTTCTTTTCGGAAGTAGTTGACTTCTTGGGAACAAGTAATAATGGTGAGTTGTAACTAGACACCGAAGGTTCAATTATATCGTTTGCAATTAAATTATCTACTTGACGACAGATTTCTTCCTTGTGACACTGTGCATTCCGGTAGTTTTTAATGTATACCGGTGATTTATCTTTTAGGCTAATTTTTTGTTGATAAAAATTGTTACACGTTAATAAATCATCCTTTAAACTAAATATATCATTGTATTCGTGACATAATTGTTGTAAAGATTGTTTGGCGGATGCAGGTATATCGTTAAAATTTAGTTCTGCATTCAATTTTTCGATTCTATCTGTATTATTACAGTCAATTTTAGCTATGTAAAAGTCGTTAAGATTGGAAGTTTTTAAATTAAAATTTGCAAGTTGCACAGGATATTCATTAGTGTTTATAATTTTAGCATAAGGTGCGGAACTATTCACAATGGCGTTGGCACAAAACACGCCTGGTGCAAGCTCAGCGGAATTAATTATGACATCTCCATGAACATTAAAATTGTTTATCAATCTAAATACTTCAGATCTAGCTGGTATCCACGCAGACCCATTTAGATTATTGCAAATTGGGATTTCAAGTCGGATGTTATTTACGTATGCTGCTAAAATCCACGTATCGTAATTTATTTCACATCGGTATGTAGTAAGGAAATCTCTTCCCAGTATACCGTCAGTTGGTATCGGGAAATCGTCTTCTATCAGATGAAACAGGCTATTCACAGCTGTATTTTGTATATAAGAAAAACAATTGATTGTTCCTCTGCAAGTAGCTTCACCGGGTGTTATTCCGCGTAAAACGCAAGTATTATTTTGATTAATTGATATTGGACGTGAGATACATCGTGTTTTCAATAATGAAATGTCTGCTCCTGAATCTACCAGGAACGAACAGTTTTTATTAGATACGCTAATTGGCACATTAATGAAATTGGAGGCAGCTACATTGATTGTGTATACTGCCCTACTGTTCCAAAAAAAGGTTGATTTGGTTGAGTCATATTCGGTGGTTGTACTGTATTAGCGTTTGCGAAATGCTGACCTTGGCTTTGCACGCCCGGGGGCGGATTGGGAAAAACGTTTTGCATTGGTGAGCTCGATTGATTGTCAGCAAAATATATTCTGTTAAATTGTCGCGGATAACCGCGTGCATGACCACGGTTGTCTGTTCGGTAACGGTAGTTGTTGTTATTTGGGAACGGTCTACTTTGATTGTTATTAAAACGTATCGGGTATGATCCGTAACGCTGATTACTTTGATGGGAACCACGAGGAGCAACATTATAGTTCCCTCGGTACTGAGTTTGTCGTTTTTGCATGATTCTTTTTGAATTTACGTGGAATACACGATTCATGCTGTTACTGGACTCGACACTATCCGGTAGCTCATTTACTTTCTGGATTGCCTCTTCGATTGTCGAAAATGTTCCTGCTTGCAGTATTATTTTTTCTGTCTCGTTAGATGTACTGTTAATCAAAGTTTCCAAACCTGCTTTGGTGGCTAACTTTTTAGCGGTCGCGTGAGGAACATTCTCTCTCACGTAAATATTGGTAAGCTTATTGCAAAGAATTTCCACTTCTTGACAATATTGTTGTTTTGACAATCCGCGTTTGACTGATTTAATTTTTGCCAATATCTGTTCTGCAGTAGTTTTACTTTCACAGGCAGATTTGATGAGATCAATCATCGCATCAATAGTAGTCTCTTGGATATTGTTAGGTAATGCATCTCGGGCTTTACCTGAAATTCTCGTTAAAAGGAATAGCTTTAACGTTCCGTGTTGTGCTTGGGTATACACCTTTTTCAAAAATTTTACACCGTCAATGAAAGCGGAAAGTTTTTCGGCATCGCCGTCGAATGGCATCAAGACCGATGCAGCTAGCTTGGCATCAAAAGGATTTTCGGTGGCCATTTCCACTTGTTTTAAATTATTAATTTTGGTTACTCTCCTAACTCGGACACTTTCTTTAATATACTCTATTGCGTTTCTTGATTGTCTAGTAAAAGTAAAAAATTCTTTATCTGGAATTTCGTCTTGGTTTTTTAAAAGAAGCTCATCTATTTCAGCGAATAAAATGATAGCCTTATTAAAATGTGCGTCAAGAGTATTACTGGAAATATTTTGATTTATAGATTTTCTAAAATGCTGTTCTATTTTTAGTAGAATTCCTACTTTTTCAATAATGACCCTTTTCGGCATAACATTAGGAGATTTATAAAGATTTGTTCTACTTATCGTTTACTGCCAGTGTCCATCGCCACCTGTTGTTTCGCTGCATGTGCTGGTTCTGGAAGAGCGGCGGTTTCAGCTGACATCGGCATAAGTCTGCTCTTGGTCAATGCTACCTTTCCGATGCTTCTCGAGCGGTTTGCCACACACGCATTGCACTATGTTCGGGTTCTGGTTGTGTAAATGTTCAACATCGTAAGATGTGAATGTCACTAAATTCTTCCTTTAGGAATACCCACAGAAGGTATCCCACTATTAATGATGTTAGCAAAATTGCTACGCTTAGCCAGATCTTCATCTTTTCACTCATTTCGTCTTATGTTGTCAGTTCACTTAAATCGTTCTTCTTCACTCTTCACTAATTTGACTCCCTCTATGTTTAGCGTCTAAATGTTCGCGTACTTTTGTCCACTGTCTGTTCTTGTTCTTCGATTAATGCGCTGGTGCCGTAGATGTGGTGACGTTATTTAGGCTTATTGCCCGATCAACGACCCTTTGATTTTTGATTCGCTCGTACTTGACGATGAGTCGATACACTAGGAACAAGGTGGCTACACATATCACCGTTAGTAGAATGTATGCGATTAATTCTACCGATTTGGCGGTTTTTTCACTATGCACTTTTTCTTTTACGTTGCTGGCGTTGATGATACTCACGATCTGCTCGTGAGTCACCGGTTTCGGGGTTGACGATTCGTTTCCCATAGCTTAAGCTGCACTTTGACGGTTATTATTTTTGGACGACTTTTGCACTTCTGTCGCATGGATTTTATACGAAGGCGCACTTTAATCACTTATCTCTCGTCACGGTCGCCATGAGGCATGTCGGACTTCGGATACAGAGATATATCTTCACAACGCGACTACTCGGTGTGGAGTTACGAATAGGAATGAATTTTATTTTACTTGACACTTAAGAACTAAGTTTTGAGTACAGCAGAAAATAGGAAGTAGGTAGGTTAAACAAGAATGGCAGAACGACGCGCTAGAGTTGTTTGGTAAACTACTCGAGTCTTGCATATGCGTGTAATTTATTGCGCGCATATGGAAGCACTTTAAGAAGGTTATGGAAACAAGGAAAAGGTTTCGTTACTGACTGCATGTTTTGGTAGGCAAAGAATTTGGATGGAGGTTTCGGGTTTTTTGTGTCACGCTGAGAAAGTGTTTAATTTATGACGGAAAGTTATATTGTTTTATGATAAAGTCCGAGAAATGTTGAAACGAGATTTATGAGATTTGTGGGAGAACTGTGCCACGACAATCGCCATGAAAACGTAATAGCCCAATACTAATAGTACTGTGTTTGGCCGCCCCATCACTAGGTGGCGGTTGTGAGAAAATGTCAAACAAGAACAAAAACGATGCCTACGCCGCCAGTGGACAATCGACCAACTATTGAATATTTCAATCAACCTTTAAAAAGGAAGTCGATGAGAAGCAATCAGAGTGTGACATCTGCGTATGTACTGTTAACACCTGAGTGTGGAATTAGCGTTAGGTTAAAATCATAGTCAATATACACATAAATAAAAACTAAAAATAAACTGTTTCCACCGCTGACAGCACGCCCAAGTAACCACGGTGCTGAAGCCTTATTGCATGCATATATAAGGTGTATTTAGGGCAATCATTACTTTAAATGAACAGTTATGTTTGATTTAAAGTGGAAATGACAATTATGCGACTGAACTAAGATTATACCAGTATAATCTTAATTTGATTCTATAATTGCTCATTTCCACTTTAAATCAACCTTAAGTTTGCATGTAAAGTAATGATTTCTCTAAATACACCTTATATCTGCATGCAATAAGGCTTCAGCGCCGTGGTTACTTGGGCGGATAATTCGAACAGAGAATCGATCCACGGTGCCGCGAAGATTAAAGTACCCGGTGTGGCCATCACCGGTTTAGCTGCCAATAAGCTGGTGCTCTACCGTGAATCGATCAAAGAAGTGGAATTGACTGCAGCTTACTTGATCGCAGTTGTGAAGGATTGGATGAGCTCCAGAAAACTGGAATTGGCACTACAGAAAACTAAGGTGGTGGTTGTGAACCACCGAAAGTCGGAGCAGCAAGCGGTATTCAATGTAGGCGATTGCACTATCCCTTCGAAGCGCTTTTTCAAAGATGTAGCCCCTCGGCTGCTCAGTGGGAAGATTGTGGGTGGTAATTTATGTCGAGCACGGGGTCGCTTATTTACATAAGCACCGTCACAGATACTTACGACACTCCTTTGCCACTCACAGGCAGGAGCGGGATTCTGCAATGTCAGTTCCGAACTACTTTTTGGAGCAAGAGGAATCCGAAACAAGGTGATTTTTTTTGTTCCTAGTAGACAGGCAGCAAGAGGCTCGGGCACCCCTTTCTGGGCATGATAAACGGGAAAAACTAAAAATGTGGTACCGTAAACCGGGGTGAAATTGATCACTCGGGTACTACATTGTAATTCCATACCAGGAACTCTTAAACGTCGTAATGATCATAAACTTTTCACGTCATCTGATTCGTAGATGTCTAGAGATGAGTGTAGACTTCTAATTTTTTAGAAATAAGTTAGTTTTGCCTTATTTTTTCAAGGAATTTGCAATGTATTTCTCATTTAGCTGAAATCATTGCTACTAAACAATCAATTGCTAACAGGACTTCCCGTGAATTCTCTGTTTTAACATTTTTGTGGAGCCTTAGTAGGCATGTAATGCAGCTAATCAGAAAATGAAATAGTTATAAAAAGTTCATTTTATGAAGAAATAGTTAATTTTTGAGATAGAAATCACTTATTTTAAATGAAATTGCCTACCTTTAGGCGTTTAAGCGGTGAAGGAAATTTTCCTTTCCAACCGATGCTTAATTGTATACTGAGCAATTTCGCCCCAAAGTGGCATTTCCAATATTTTGATATTTGAAGTTATTTAACTTAAAGTTTAAATTTGTTGAACGAAATTCTGTCACATGGTTCCATGGAGATCCACTGGGTACTGGTTTTACAGAAATTCTTTTGGCAATATTTGAACAGGCACTGATGTTATCCGCAAAAAATGTTTTGAAGTGATCAGTTTGACCCCGGATTACGGTATGTAGGGTTTGCGTTCTAAAATAAGGGAAGAGTGTCACACTTTTGTTGAACCCCCACCCCCTCCCCCAAATGTTGGACGTAATTTTTGAACGTTCCCTAAGACCAACTACAAAACTTGATCTTACATTATTAGTTTTATTTGCCCATGCAGGGGCATTATGATCATATTAGAGAGAGTTTTGGCATTTTGGTGTATACTTGCGGTTTACGGGTGCTAGCTAGCGGTGTAGAGTAGAAGGGCCCCCAAACGAAGAACGATAACCCGGTTACTGACCGGATCGGAAGCGATGATGGTGGTTTAGGGTGTCTGGGCACCTTCGGGATGTCGACCCTAATAGAAAAGTATGATACAACGTGCTTAACAACCCTTTCGGGCTATTATCTTGATCATACAGGGAATGATACAATCATTCACCCTATCAGCAGTGTATAATACATTTTTATTAGGGGAGTTGGGCGAACTCCAGGTGAGTGTCAGTTTGTTTCGCATTTTCGAGGATTTCGTTCAACTCGGCGAAATACTTGGCGAAATACGTTGATGTCACTCTGCCTGTGCTCGGAATGCGTGTTGGCTTGGATGTAGAACTTTGTCCTCTTCAAGAAAGGTTATAAAGCGATGGTTGACTATGCGTTCGTACACTTTTGCGATAGCGCTAAGAAGTGTAATTGGATGGTAGTTATCGCTGGAGTTACATGTTGTCCCTGGTTTCGGTATTAGTACTACTAGTTCTTCTTTCCACCAAGGTGGAAACTCCCCTCAGCCTAGACCTAGACACGATTGAAACTTTGTAGCATCGCCAGTTTACCGGAGATCGACAAATGACGAATCATGAGAAAACCAACTAGGGGTGGTGGGGGTAAAGTGGACAGGTGGGGTAAAATGGACAGGGTACAGTTTCATGGCTTTTATTGTTTTTCAAAATGTTTCAACGATTGAAGCTTATGCCTCAGCATTAATCATTATAATTTTGCTGATCTTGAACATTAAAATCAAATAAACCTCTTCAAGATGACAAATACCACAGCGCAACATTTTTTTGTCTCAAGAGCAAACTTATGTGTCTCCGAAGGATTTTGGGCCGCTGAATCCGAATCCGGGCTCAGATTTGCTCTAACACGTCACAATTTTGAGCTATCCCTCAATTTATAGGGCAAAATATGCGATTTTGGGCTTTTTTGACTGCAAGCCATCAAGCATGGAAATATATTTTGTTAGCAATCAAAGGATAAATTGATGAATCAACATCTGAATTAACGACTCATGCAAAATATTTCGTTTAACTAAATCAAATTTGATAGATTTAAGCATTTTATGCCAGTATGTAAACTTGCATGCAACTTTTGGAGGGTGACTTGTATGGAAAATATCGTTCCTAACATAAATCGCTTAAAACTATCAAATTCGATTTGGTAAAATGAAATATTTTGCATGAGTCGTTAATTTAGACGTTAATTGACCAATTAACCTTTTGATGGCTTAAAAAATATTTCCTTGCTTAATGTCTTGTAGTACAAAAAGCCCAAAATCGCATATTTTGCCCTATAAATTGAGGTATAGCTCAAAATTGTGACGTGTTATAGCAAATCTGAGCCCGGATTCGGATTCAGCGTCCCAAAATCCTTCGGAGACACATATCTACGTTTGTTCTTGAGACAGACCAAAAGTTTTTTTTTGTTACCCTGTGACTTTAAAACTCACGTGAAAAATCGGAAATAATGTAAAATCTGCTGGAAGGTTTTCTCGTAAGTTAGGCCAATGCAAATATTTAATTTGTTTTATGTCACCCCCCCCCCCCCCCTTCAAAATATTGAAGGGGCGAAAAAAAAAACATGGCGTCCCATGACTCCATTTTCAATAGAATTTTTTTTACAAGCAACTATTTTTCAATAGTAAATTTGTAATTTTTCTATAGTTTTTTTTTTCGTTTGTTCCTTATTTATTTTTGTCCCCCCCCCCCTCGTACCCGATGAGAGGTCTCGGACATAAAAGAAAAATAATATTTGCATCGGCCTTATTTTCAAATTATTACAAGTTCTACACCCTAAACCAATAAAGTCCACGTAGAAGAATAGATTTGACCGAAAAAAAAAGGTTTTGTAAAAAAAAAGTTTTGGAAAATTTTTTAAACAAAATCAGGCCGAGGGGGTGAAATGGACAATCGGTTCAAATTTCACCAAAATTTAATGTCTTTTTTTTGCAAACTTCAGAATCATCAGCCGTCATACCTATCGTGAGATAGTTGAAGTAAAAAGTTATAAAAAAATATTTTATACCAACAAAATATAATTTTCATCCAAACCAGTGCTTGTTTTTTACACTATTTTTACAATAATTTTTTAAGTGTTGAATTTGTATTAAAAGCTTGAATACAACAAAATAAAGGTATCGTATGAAATTTGATAGTTTGTATTTAAAAACATGGAAACAATATGCTGTTATTTAACTTTTGTGAGAAAAAAGGACAGTTTTCCTTAGAAAATTCCCGGATATATTCCTGGAGAAACTCCTGGAAAAATTCCCGGAGAAATTCCTAGAGAAATTCTTGGAGGAATTCCTATAGAACATCCCGGAGGAATTTCTGAAGAAATTCCCAGAGGAGCTCATGGAGGAATTATCATGGACGAATTGCTGGGGAAATTCTTAGTGAAATTTCCGGAGAAAATCTTGGAAAGAAAGTCTGGAGGAATTCCTGGAAAAATTCCCAGAAGAATTCCTGCAGAAATTACCGAAGGAATTCCTAAAGGAGTTGCTGATGGGAGTCCTAGATGAAATTTTGGGGAAATTTTCGGAGGAATCCCCGGAGGAATTCCTGGAGGATCTGCTAGAGGATTTCCCGGAGGAACTTCTGGAGGATGTCCTAGAAGAATTCCCGGAAGATTTCCTGAAGAAATTCCTGGAGGAAATTCTTGAGGAAGTCCCAGTGGAATTCTTGGATAAATTCCCGGAGAAATTCGTGGAAAAATTCCCTAAAGAGTTCCTGTTGAAATTCCCGGAGGCATACCCGGAAGAAAAAACGGCGTAAAAAAGCAATATTGTAGGGCGACAACATTTGTCTGCAGGGGGTCAAAGACGGTGTTAAAGCATTGCCGTGCGGTTAGCGGCGTCAGTCGTTTAGGCGTATTGTGAGTACCACGGAGTGAGGGTTGGATTCCCGCTCCAGCCGGAGGAAACTTTTCTTCAAACGAAAAATCCTCCACTAGTCCACTAGGTGTTCCGTGTTGTCCGTTGCCTAATGTTAGTGATTGTTCAGTCTGTGCAACCTGTGGTTGAAGACGGTGTAGTGTATTTTTTTTTAACTTTAGGGACAATTTGCTGGACGTTTTCCTATTTTTGAGATAAAATTGTTTGAATGCTTTGATTGCTGGTGTCACCTAACGTCGCCATTGCCCGATAGATCTCAACCTGCCCAACAATTTTACAGAAAACGTCATGCTTTTAGCTTATTACAGTAACGAGATACACTTGTTCAAATATTATACACAAGGTACCACTTAGCGAATAAATCACGAACCAAAGACTCAACTATTAGACAGTTTTTAGCTTGCTGAAGAACTTTGTTGAAGACGACATTAATCTATCTTATCATGATTCTGAGATATAGAAGTTTGAAGGTTTTTGACCCTGGCGCCACCTAGCGGACGATTCTCGAACTAAAGACGCCATTCTGGAAAAACTTTTAATTAGAAGGCACGAAATGTTGCTAATTGGCAAATTGAGAGATGAAATTTGTGAAAAAAATCGCGTTCTGGTGGGATTCGAACCCACGACTCCGTATTCGCTAGACCGGCGCTTTAACCAACTAAGCCACAGAACAGGTAATGGTTCTGCGGAATAGAAAGCCAAACTGACTCGGAAGCCGCACCGTGAACACTCCTATTTCACAAACTCATCTCTCTTTTCGGCTTAGATGCCAATCCACACACACTCCTGTTTGTGCCCACTACCTACAAGTGCGAGCGAGTTATTTATATGAAGCCGAGACTTACTCTCGCACTCCGCATACCTAGCCACCAGGCAGTTTGTTTTGCTGGTGTCTAATTAGTATGCGTCGAGAGCTCGGCACGGTCACAAATTTCATCTCTCAATTTGCCAATTAGCAATATTTCGTGCCTTCTAATTACAAGTTTTTCCAGTATGTTTCAGACATACCACCTAACCTGGTAAAATGCCAGTAAAATGGGCAATATGTATCATTGAAAGACGCCATTGCCAGATAATTCTTAACCTGCTGAACAACTTTGCATAAAACGGCATGCTTGTACCTCATTAGGGTATCGAGATAAACGTGTTTGAATTTTTCAGACACAATGCGCCACCTAGCGGATAAATCCCAAACCAAAAACTTTACTATCAGATAGTTCTGAGCTCGCTGAAGAATTTTGCCGAAGACAGCATCATTCTATCTTATCAAGTTTCTGAGATATGAGGGTTTGTACATTTTTGACACTGGCGCCGCCTAGTGGCCGAATCGCGAATCAAAGTCACCGTTGCCAGTTAGTTCTTAACCTGCTGAACAAATTCGCCGAAGACACTATACTTCTACCTCATTGGGATTTAGAGATATACGTTGCGCAAAGCATGTGGCCAATTTTGGCACCCCAAGACAATCCGGAATAACTCCGGAACCATGTGGACCAGGCACACATGCCCCCGGCATCATTAACTAGAAGAGTTTTTCGGGAAGTTGTGAAAAATTCATCAAAATCCATCGAAAAACAAAAAAGTTATGACCATTTTTGTGCTTTTCCGAAGGTGGAAAATGCACGTTGGCTGAATGAAGGTTAACGTTCAATCCTCATTTGAACCTTAACTGACAAAAGCTAATCGTTGAAATTCCGAATCAAGTTATAAATGTTGTAAAACTTTATGTTTTTAAAAACGTATAAAATCGCGAGTTGCGTTTTGGGAGTGGGGCATAATGAGCACCCTAGGTGGGGCAGGATGATCTATACCAGTTTTGCACACAATCAAATTCTAATTGACTATTCTTGCTAATGATAAAGCATACCGTCAACAATCAATGAGAATTTGAAGGGGTTTAATTTGTAGGGAATTTTGGTGTTTCAAGGAGTCTTCTATTGAGGAAATTTTAAACGGTGATAATATACAGATACTGAAATTTTCAAGCTAATAAATTGAAAGTTACAGACAAAACCTTACTATATGCATCAAAACATAAAAAACCATAATTAAAATTCGTTTGTTGAAGATGTTTACCATTTTCATTATTTTTTCACCAGTTGCTCATTTTGCCCCACCCTACTACCAACTCTTTGAAGCATATTTTTTTTTCAACAAAATAATTATACAAATAGTTGAAAAGTGTTACAAATACATTTCATTGGCCTAGGGAATACAGGGGATGGCCAAAATGTTTGGGATAGGTAACTTTTTTTCTCCCACGAAACAATTCAACATTCTGTAACTTTTCACAGAGTGCATAAAAAAATCTCAAATTTTGACTGTTTGTCAACCTATTTTATGTGCATCATTGGTACAAATTTGGGCTTGATTGGGTAATCTTTCACAAAGCTAGAACTGTTCTCGTAAAACACTATTTTTTAGACAACCAATTTTTTAAATGTCATATCTCCGAAACCGGTGAACCGAATTGAATGAATTTTTGAACGTTTATCAACAATATATTGACACTTAATACGACATTATAAAATGTAATATTTTCTCACAGCGAATTAAGTTATACCGAGTTGAAATTTTTACCCATATAGAGTAAAATAAGTCAAATTAACAATACCACACAAAAATTACTAAATGTGTTCTTCCTTCAATCTAAATAGGCTCCAATATATCTGATTAGAGATAACTTGAGAACATAAGTGGAAAATCTTTGGATATCAACACTAAAATGCATTGACATTGATGTAAAAAAATACATTTTTTCGAGAAAAATCCAAAAAGTGTCAATCCATGATAACTTTTTTCAACGTTTGAAAAGTACCTATGTTTCAATAGTTTGTGGAGCATTCACATATTGCTAGTGTACGTTCAAAATTGTAATCAATTCGGTTTACTGGTTTCCGAGATATGACAGCTCAAAAATGAGTTGTCTAAAAAATAGTGTTTTACCCGAACAGTTCCAACTTTGCGAAATATTAATCAATCGAGCCCAAATTTGTATCAATGATGCACATATAATGGGCTGACAAACAGTCAAAATTTGAGATTTTTTGATGCGCTCTATGAAAAGTTATAGCATGTTGAACTTTTTTGTGAGAGAAAAAAAAGTTGCCTATCCCAAACATTTTGGCCATCCCCTGTATCAAGAAAATCGATAGATACCTGCTAAGTAGTGATTTCGATTCTCAAAACCTTATTTTAGGTCACCTGATTCTTATAATATTTTCCCAGTACATGACCACTTTACGCATTTTGATTATTTTTTCAAGGTAATCAGATTTTTTTGACTAATGTTTTGTCATCAACTCATTGGATTTTAGATAATTAGGCTACAATCAAGCAATTTGTTTTGTTAATTTGAAGATTTACAGTGGAAATACAAGGTGCTCATTATGCGCCGCCTACCCCTAAATAACGTCCCGTTATTTTACAAAAATAGCTTTGTTAGGAAGTCAGTCGCGCTCGGAACCAGAACACCATATCGATAGCAGCGTTATTTCACGCAGCTTCAATACTGCAAATTTGCTCAGTTTTATTATATTATACTAAATTACATTTCATTCAAACTTACAATCTAGTATTCCTTCACGAGACAGACAGGTCACCTAACCGCAGTGCAGTTCCTACCGGGCTCACTGATTAAACAACACTGCCTAATCGATTGTTTCTAGGTAGCGCCGGCGCTTGTAGTTCGCAACCTTGCATCAGTGTTGCCGGTTTCACCAAGCACCAAACGTACCACTCTCTGTACGCAACAAGCTTCATCGTGTCATTATTAGGGGCCCTATGTCCTGCTCTGCTTGTATCATTCTAAACCTCGTGTAGAGCGGAATAATACAAACTGAACACTAACATTTCATTTGAAGGAAATTTCTTCAAAATATTTCTTTGTATTAAAACACAACTTCAACTGAACGTTTAATATTTCTTTGGTTTATTATCATACGAGCGAAAACACAAGTATTCTCTATTTGTTTTTTTTTTTTTGTGTGCTGTTCAATATGCAGCAAATGTTTAATTCTGCAATCAAGCCAATACTGCACTTATACCGATATTATAATTTTCGCAAGTTTTGTATATTGATTAGTGAAAATTAGCCTAACTAACCAACTTTTCGGGTTCTAATTACAAACTTCATATACTGCCGGTAGAAGCATAATTGTCCCATGTGCATGTTTGGCAATATTGAGATTTCGCAGCCCATGACCATGTATCGTGGGGTACTATCATATGGGGAAATAAAAATAGGTAGTTTGTTCAGAAAATTGTTGAAAAAATGCATGGCCGATTTGTAACATTCTTAAAAGTGGACGCATAAGCGTCACGTTTCATTGGAAATCCTATGGAACTATAAAATCGCTCTAAAACAAAAAATAGTGCTCAAATTAAAATTTGGTTGATGCTAGAAAACGATTCAGCACTTATACTTCATAGTTGAGACTATTTACTTTTTTCGAACTTTGGACGCGATTTTCTCGATTGTCTGTTTTTGCACATGGGACATTTGTGCGTCCACCGGCAGTATAGCTTTTGTCAATTAAACTGTAATCAATATACAAATTATTAATTGAATGTCACTCGCAATTGCTTACTTAACTTTCGTTTTCAAAAACCTATTAAAATAACGATCACTCCGTTTTTCTTAGATAATTCATGAGAATGTTGAACTGTGGTGTGCATCACAAATTTCTCACCTGAGACACCTGTTGAAATCGAGTTTTGAAACACTGGCGTGTAATTTTTGCAAACTTCAGTTTAATGTATTGCTATTGTTATAATTCTGACTTACACTACAATCACTTTCATAAATGTTCAGAAGCCTGTTAAGTCACGTTATGATATTTGCTTGTAAGCCACTACACACGGCATTTCGGAAAGTTTTGTTAGAGCACTTTATTTATCAGTCATCATCGATGAACCTTTTTTTGTGTTTGGAAATTACTCGAATAACTCTTTACGATATGTTTGGGGGATTTTATATTCACATATAAAATCCCGAGGAAATGGGGGAAAAGGAAAAGGTTAAAGGATTTCATCAGCTCCAAATCACGACGATTTCACACTTGCAGCCAAGCAGCTCTCATCGGCAGCATCAACGACCTGTAACGAAACCTAAGGGCAGAATACTCACGAGTCCACAATCAATCGGTGCCTAAGTCCTGTGTGTGTGAAATCGATCTGAATGCGCTCGACGAAGCGCCAGCGTACTCCAGGAACTGAAAGCGAATCTCGCAAACCGAATCGTACCAAACGATCTCGAAACCAACCAAACACAAACTGGATCACCAGTGCGCCAGTAAAACCTTTTATAACCTCATCTCGACAATCAGCTCTATTAGAGAGTCATTGTTACACATGTACCAACTACGCGCACCATTCGTGCACCTCATTCGCAGCAACAGCAATCGTCAAAATTTAAATCAATTCAATTTAGAAGGAAGTGGGGTGAAATGAGCCTGATGGCAAGTTTATACATGGGGGGTAATTCTAGCTAAAACCAGGCCGCTACTTACATAATGTACCTATACGCGATTTTTAATGTTTCTTGCTTATTCGCTAGAATATGATAATAAGGGTCACAACTACTTTGGTTGGTTTAAATAATGCCAAGGTGACAAAAATGATGATATTTTTGACTAATTTATCACATATCATGAAAACACATGTTGTAACATGTACAAACATCACTTTTGTAAGATGTGAAAGTGTAGGCCTTCCATTTGAACTTGAAAAAAAAAAGAATTGGCAACCATCTTTAATTTGGCTTCCATTTAGAATTTAAACATTTTGAAATTTAACTGCGTACTGAGTACACGCACCATTAAAAAATCGCGCTTATGGTACACAGCGTGAGCGTGGTGTCGCTGAGGGTGGCCGAAGACGCGACTGCTCGAGGGTTAACATCGCTGTGTTCGTAACCATCGATTTCAAATCGGTTGCGTATTTCATAAAAACAATAGCGGTGCAGGCCACGTCCTTACAACTATCGGGGAATGTTTGTACATACGTCATCCGTGGTTTCTGGACACCGAGCATTGGCGTAGCTAAGGGGGGATCCAAGGGTATCTGGCACCCTCTAGGATAAGTTTGGCACCCCCTTGAATTTTTCCTTGATAGTCACCAAAATTTAAATCCTCACACGATACCGTCTACCCCCGTTGGTTTGAACGACACCTCATGTAAACCAACGAGGTTCATTTTTTAATTTTAACTTCTAGTAACCCTGTGAGCATCGAAAAACACACTGATGGGAACACTTTTTGCTGTTTTGTTTTGATTCTGCGTTCTGTTTCACCTCGTTCCATGAACCGAATGACGTTTGAACCTTTTTTAGATTGAACTATGTGCAGATCAGCGAGGGCCAAATTAAAAAGTGTTCAGATTAGATGCCGTCAAACCAACGAGGGTAGACGGTAATTAAAATATTAATTATCAGCGCATTTGAACACGGCCATTGCTATACTACCTGTTTTAATTTTACTGCAACTGTAAGAACAAAACTGATTTATATATTCTGTAAATTAAGCATCAAAATGGCACAAATTTTATTATTTTTTTAGATCAACAATATCCGAATCATTCTTTTTTTAAAAATAAAGTGTGGTGCATGACCAACAATGAGAACGTTTTTCCCTTTGATTAGGCATACTTTGAATAATTTCCTTGCAAGTACTGTGCTGTTGGAATCTGATACTATACGATACTTGTAAGGAAATTATTTCAAGTATGCTTTATCTAGCTGATCGATTTCGACCTGAAGATCAATTTGACTCTGGTTTACGGTACTTAGCGCCGTGCCCCAATCAGGGACGCCATACTTTAGTATGGACGTAGCGACACTAGTCAGAAGCTTGTGCTTACTGGCATACACTGCAGAGCTATTGGACATCATCCGGGATAGTGCCACTATAGCTGTAAAGGCTCTTTTGCAAGCATAATCAACGTGCCTACACAGATAAAAATAATGAGATTTACACGTAATGTAAACTTGTTTTTGATCGTGTAAACTTAGTGTTATGATAATTTACATGATATATCATGTAAATTTGTGTTATATGTCATGTAAACACTCATCGTGATGCTGAATTACATGACATATAATGGAAGTTTACATGATATTTCATGAATATTACATGATATGTCATGTAAACTTCTGTGATATCCCACGCTCCAATTATGTGCATCATATGTCACAAAATTTTACACTTTTTTTTCGATCTGTGTAATGAAGGTAAGCTTATCGTCGATTATCACACCCAGGTTTTCGAAGGAGCGCTTTGAAGTGAAAGTGCAATCGCCTACACTGATCACCGCTTGCAGCTCCGACTTTTGGTTGTTCACAACCACCACCTCAGTTTTGTGGTGAGCCAATTCCAGATTCCTGGATCTCATCCTCGCCTCCACAACCCTGATCGACTGGGCAGTAGTCAACTCCACTGCTTCGATCGATTCACCGTAGACTTCCAGCGCAATGTCGTCAGCGAAGCTAACGATCTCCACCCGACCAGGAAATTTAACCTCAACACCTCGTCTTCCATGATATTGCATAACACCGGACCCAGGATGGAAACTTGTGGGACTGCTAAGCTTACGTGAAAGTACTTTCGACCCACCTCTATGTCGTAAACTAGTACTCGATTCTGGAAGTATACCCAGATGCATTAGCGCATCGGCAATAGCCGGCCAGACTCTATTGAATGCGTTCCTTACATACAGAGTCGCTACCGTACATTAGCAAATCCCCCTTCCCTTACGCTGGAGCGCTCTCTCGATGGTTTTTGTAACCGACAGGATAGCGTCTACGGTCGACCCCTTCCGGAAGCCTAACTGCAACCCATGGGTGCTCGAAAGACCATTTACAACCTCAGTGTACCTCAACATTCTGTTGAGGATCATCTTTTCGAGCACCTTCGCCGCCGTATCGATCAAGCATATTGGTCTATATGCCGACGGATCTCCGGGTGGTTTCCCCGCCTTTAGCAATAGAAGCTCTGTCTCTTCCAAATTTCTGGGAAACCTCCCTCGTCCAGGCATTTCTGCATATCAGACCTGAACAACTCGGAAGCCTCTGCAATAGCTACTTTTATGGCCAGGTTCGGAACTCCGTCAGGACCTGGGGCCTTACCTTCGCTAAGGGACTTTGCTATCCCCGCAAGTTCCACATCGGTGGCCGCCTCCTCATCATCAGCCCCACTCTCCGGCTATCCTACGAAAGGAGGGCAAGGAATAGAATTATAACGCGGAAAAAGGCCCTCGATGTTCCCCTCCAACATCTCTGGAGATTGCTCTGTAGGAGCCATTATATCTCTCGTCTTGGCCATCACGATCCTGTAGGCATCACCCCACGGGTTCGCATTGGCATTCTGACGGATACCCTCAAAGCAGACCTTTTTGCTTGCCCTTATCTCGGTCTTCAGCGCGGCTTTTGCAGCGGCAAACACCACCCGCCGTTGGTTGTGTGGCCGTTGTGTGAGTGTAGTTGGTCTGGTTTTCAATCTCTGAGATAGAGAAGACAGATCGCTGACAGCCACAATGTTTACATTTCTTCTTTTATTCTTCCTCTTCTAATACTTCTTATTCTTATAATTCGTCTTCTTCCTTTTCCTTCTCTTTTTCTTGACTTGGTGATCAAAACGTTTGCCCAAGAAAATATTTAACGCAGTGGTTTACGATGTTTAGGAACCGGGTAATTTTTCGGTTTCGTTTGGTACCTAGCAATCAAACGATTTCGCTCTATATCCGACGTTTCGGTGTTTATTACACCTTCTTCAGGGCGCGTTCGGGGCAGTGGCGGTCGAGATAATGGCATTCGAAGTAATGAGGTAGAGAAGAGTCGTACAGCTATGTCCATAAAAATAGCATGTAAGTTTAGCAAAAAGCGCCAAATGAAGTTTTGTTCTAAAAATTTTGAATAGTGTAGAATGTTCAATAAAAAAAAACAAAAAAAAATGAACATGTTCAATTCTACTACTATTCCATTTTAAACTTCAAGTTATATGATAGCTTCATGGAATGCTCGAATAGTAAAGTTCAAAACGAATGCTTAGGGGCTATCCATTAATTACGTAAGGGAAATTTTACGATTTTTCGACACCCCCACCCCCCCTTGTAAGATTTTTTGTATGAGAATCCAAATATTTTTGTATGGCGCGTAAGATTTCTCAAACCCCCCCTCCCCCCATAAACCCTTACGTAATTAATGGACAGCCCCTTACAACTAGTATAGGACAAAAAGCTGGGGAGTACCCCAATGCCCCTTACTTTTTCAAATCAATGAGTGCATCACGCTGCATTCCATGGTTGCGAATCATCATTATGGCTATCCGCACTCGCGCAACCTTCTAATTTGATGAAGTTCTCGAAATGGAGGGAGAAAAATGCGTTCCCCCGTTTGAAATGCGACCAATTTAGTACCTAATCAATGTAAATGGATCCTGTGTGGGGTGTCGCCTACGTAATCTCCTCTGTGTGTAGCTAGCAGTAATGTGCAAGTAGAGGGGTTTACTATCACCGGGGATAATGATGTGCGGAAGCATGAATTACGTGATGATGGACAATCAGCACAGTGAAACTGAGACCTGAGCAATCAACTCAACAGATGCTTGATGGCTTTATTTTTGGAAATTTGCATAAATATGTCGGGCCATTTATCCTGAGGACAAAAAAGGTATGATAACCTACATTCAACTCCACTAGAGCAATAACCTCCATAAGCGTGAGGTACTTAGTGCATCATCTGTCTCATAAAAGAAGCGTAACAATTGATATTTTGGCTTAAAAACAAAAACGGGGTGAAATTCACAGCATCTAAGGATCCAAATCGGAAACAGGCACTACGCTAAACCCGGTTTCCCTACAGGCAATAAAAATGAGCTCACTCATTTCTATAGCAATGGCCGCCACCGGCAGACAAAAACGAAACTGACTGACTGACGCACCACCGAAAACAACAACTGTTGCGTTCCTACCATTCAATCGAGACAAACGGTAGCTACCTATTGAACCACTCAGTCAAGGCTCTCCACCCCCGAACCTTCTGACGAGAGAATAGTCACAATTCGATAAAGCACACGGATTGTGCAAGCCTATTCCAGTTCCGGTAACCCAAAGCTTTTCCTCCGAAAACAAAACCTGCTAAGCCAACAACAGCCAACGTTGAAGAAGTGCCGTTGTAGGTTGATTCATACAAGACTACAAACATGCGGTGCAGCGGGTGCCGGGCTTCATCAGCGCTCGTGAGTTGCCTGATTTGCCGGTATTTTCCAATCAAATACCCTTGATGAAAAAGAAAAACATTTCGTCTCGGTCATACAGCGTCCAACGTTTATTAAGGAGTACCGCGAGTTCTGACTGAACGTCAGAACCGGATATGTTTCATGGAGCTATCACCGTGAGGTGGTGTAACTTTGATGTTATTTTTTTCGGAAATGCAATTGCTGACTCAGCATCTGAATATCCATTATTTCAAAACATCCGCTAAGATTTCGCTAGTAATCCGCTTGGTTTTTGCTAGGATTCCCCTAGTAATCTTATAGGATTCCGATGGGAGTCCGCTAGGATCCCGCTGAGATTCCATTGGGAAACCGCTAGAATTCTGCTGGGAATTTGCTAGGAATCCGCCGGGAATCCGCTAGGATTGCGCTGCGATTCCTCTAGGATTTTGCTGGGAATACACTAGAATTCCGATGAGCATCCGCTAGGGAATCCACTAAGATTCCGCTGGGAATCCGCTAGGATATCCCTGGGAATCCGCTAGGATTCCGCTGGGAATCCGCTAGGATTTCCCTGGGAATCCGCTAGGATTCCGCTGGGAATCCGCTAGGAATCCGCTGGGAATCCGCTAGGATTCCGCTGGGAATCCGCTAGGAATCCACTGGGATCCGCTAGGAATCCGCTGGGAATCCGCTAGGAATCCGCTGGGAATCCGCTAGGAATCCGCTGGAAATCCGCTAGGAATCCGCTGGGAATCCGCTAGGATTCCGCTGGGAATCCGCTAGGAATTCGCTGGGAATCCGCTTGGAATCCGCTGGGAATCCGCTTGGAATCCGCTGGAAATCCGCTAGGAATCCGCTTGGAATCCGCTAGGAATACGCTGGGAATCCGCTAGGATGCCGCTGGGAATCCGCTAGGATTCCGCTGGGAATCCGCTAGGATTCCGCTAGGAATCCGCTATGATTCCGCTGTGAATCTGCTATGATTCCGCTGGGAATCCGCTAGGATTCCGCTGGGAATCCGCTAGGATGAATCCGCTGGGAATCCGCTAGGATGAATCCGCTACGATTCCGCTGGGAATCCGCTAGGATTCCGCTGGGAATCCGCTAGGATTCCGCTGGGAATCCGCTAGGATTCCTCTGGGAATCCGCTAGGATTCCACTGGGAATCCGCTAGGATTCCACTGGGAATCCGCTAGGATTCCACTGGGAATCCGCTAGGATTCCACTGGGAATCCGCTAGGATTCCACTGGGAATCCGCTAGGATTCCACTGGGAATCCGCTAGGATTCCACTGGGAATCCGCTAGGATTCCACTGGGAATCCGCTAGGATTCCACTGGGAATCCGCTAGGATTCCACTGGGAATCTGCTAGGATTCCAATGGGAATCCGATATGATTCCAATGGGAATCCGATATGATTCCTCTGGGAATCCGCTAGGATTCCACTGGGAATCCGCTAGGATACCACTGGGAATCCGCTGAGATTCCACTGGGAATCCGCTGAGATTCCACTGGGAATCCGCTGAGATTCCACTGGGAATCCGATATGATTCCGCTGTGAATCTGCTATGATTCCGCTGGGAATCCGCTAGGATTCCGCTGGGAATCCGCTAGGATGAATCCGCTGGGAATCCGCTAGGATGAATCCGCTAGGATTCCGCTGGGAATCCGCTAGGATTCCTCTGGGAATCCGCTAGGATTCCACTGGGAATCCGCTAGGATTCCACTGGGAATCCACTAGGATTCCACTGGGAATCCGCTAGGATTCCACTTGGAATCCGCTAGGATTCCACTGGGAATCCGCTAGGATTCCACTGGGAATCCGCTAGGATTCCACTGGGAATCCGCTAGGATTCCACTGGGAATCCGCTAGGATTCCACTGGGAATCCGCTAGGATTCCACTGGGAATCCGCTAGGATTCCACTGGGAATCCGCTAGGATTCCACTGGGAATCCGCTAGGATTCCACTGGGAATCCGCTAGGATTCCACTGGGAATCCGCTAGGATTCCACTGGGAATCCGCTAGGATTCCACTGGGAATCCGCTAGGATTCTACTGGGAATCCGCTAGGATTCCACTGGGAATCCGCTAGGATTCCACTGGGAATCCGCTGGGATTCCACTGGGAATCCGCGAGGATTCCACTGGGAATCCGTTAGAAATCCGCTAGGATTCCGCTGGGAATCCGCTATGATTCCGCTGGGAATCCGCTAGGATTCCGCTGGGAATCCGCTAGGATTCCGCT
The DNA here is from genome assembly GCF_035046485.1 of Aedes albopictus. NCBI lineage: Eukaryota > Metazoa > Arthropoda > Insecta > Diptera > Culicidae > Aedes > Aedes albopictus. The sequence continues at coordinate 220,377,102 of NC_085138.1, forward strand.
GGGAATCCGCTAGGATTCCGCTGGGAATCCGCTAGGATTCCGCTGGGAATCCGCTAGGATTCCGCTGGGAATCCGCTAGGATTCCGCTGGGAATCCGCTAGGATTCCGCTGGGAATCCGCTAGGATTCCGCTGGGAATCCGCTAGGATTCCACTGGGAATCCGCTAGGATTCCGCTGGGAATCCGCTAGGATTCCGCTGGGAATCCGCTAGGATTCCGCTGGGAATCCGCTAGGATTCCGCTGGGAATCCGCTAGGATTCCGCTGGGAATCCGCTAGGATTCCGCTGGGAATCCGCTAGGATTCCGCTGGGAATCCGCTAGGATTCCGCTGGGAATCCGCTAGGATTCCGCTGGGAATCCGCTAGGATTCCGCTGGGAATCCGCTAGGATTCCGCTGGGAATCCGCTAGGATTCCGCTGGGAATCCGCTAGGATTCCGCTGGGAATCCGCTAGGATTCCGCTGGGAATCCGCTAGGATTCCGCTGGGAATCCGCTAGGATTCCGCTGGGAATCCGCTAGGATTCCGCTGGGAATCCGCTAGGATTCCGCTGGGAATCCGCTAGGATTCCGCTGGGAATCCGCTAGGATTCCGCTGGGAATCCGCTAGGATTCCGCTGGGAATCCGCTAGGATTCCGCTGGGAATCCGCTAGGATTCCGCTGGGAATCCGCTAGGATTCCGCTGGGAATCCGCTAGGATTCCGCTGGGAATCCGCTAGGATTCCGCTGGGAATCCGCTAGGATTCCGCTTGGAATCCGCTAGGATTCCGCTGGGAATCCGCTAGGATTCCGCTGGGAATCCGCTAGGATTCCGCTGGGAATCCGCTGGGATTCCGCTGGGAATCCGCTAGGATTCCGCTGGGAATCCGCTAGGATTTTGCAGGGAACCCGCTAGGATTCCGCTGGGAATCCGCTAGGATTCCGCTGGGAATCCGCTAGGATTTTGCTGGGAACCCGCTAGGATTCCGCTGGGAATCCGCTAGGATTCCACTGGGAATCCGCTAGGATTCCACTGGGAATCCGCTGGGATTCCACTGGGAATCCGCTGGGATTCCACTGGGAATCCGCGAGGATTCCACTGGGAATCCGTTAGAAATCCACTAGGATTCCGCTGGGAATCCGCTATGATTCCGCTGGGAATCCGCTAGGATTCCGCTGAGATTCCGCTGGGAATCCACTAGGATTCCACTGGGAATCCGCTAGGATTCCGCTGGGATTCCGCTAGGATTCCGCTGGGATTCCACTGGGAATCCGCTAGGATTCCGCTGGGAATCCGCTAGGATTCCGCTGGGAATCCGCTAGGATTCCGCTGGGAATCCGCTAGGATTCCGCTGGGAATCCGCTAGGATTCCGCTGGGAATCCGCTAGGATTCCGCTGGGAATCCGCTAGGATTCCGCTGGGAATCCGCTAGGATTCCGCTGGGAATCCGCTAGGATTCCGCTGGGAATCCGCTAGGATTCCGCTGGGAATCCGCTAGGATTCCGCTGGGAATCCGCTAGGATTCCGCTGGGAATCCGCTAGGATTCCGCTGGGAATCCGCTAGGATTCCGCTGGGAATCCGCTAGGATTCCGCTGGGAATCCGCTAGGATTCCGCTGGGAATCCGCTAGGATTCCGCTGGGAATCCGCTAGGATTCCGCTGGGAATCCGCTAGGATTCCGCTGGGAATCTGCTAGGATTCCGCTGGGAATCCGCTAGGACTCCACTGGGAATCCGCTAGGATTCCACTGGTAATCCGCTAGGATTCCACTGGTAATCCGCTAGGATTCCACTGGGAATCCGCTGAGATTGCACTGGGAATCCGCTAGGATTCCGCTGGGAATCCGCTAGGATTCCGCTGGGAATCCGCTAGGATTCTGCTGGGAATCCGCTAGGATTCCGCTGGGAATCCGCTAGGATTCCGCTGGGAATCCGCTAGGATTCCGCTGGGAATCCGCTAGGATTCCGCTGGGAATCCGCTAGGATTCCGCTGGGAATCCGCTAGGATTCCGCTGGGAATCCGCTAGGATTCCGCTGGGAATCCGCTAGGATTCCGCTGGGAATCCGCTAGGATTCCGCTGGGAATCCGCTAGGATTCCGCTGGGAATCCGCTAGGATTCCGCTGGGAATCCGCTAGGATTCCGCTGGGAATCCGCTAGGATTCCGCTGGGAATCCGGTAGGATTCCGCTGGGAATCAGCTAGGATTCCGCTGGGAATCCGCTAGGATTCCGCTGGGATTCCGCTGGGATTCCCCCGGGGAATCCGCTAGGATTGCGCTGGGAATCCGCTAGGATTCCGCTGGGAATCCGCTAGGATTCCGCTGGGAATCCGCTAGGGTTCCGCTGGGAATCCGCTAGGGTTCCGCTGGGAATCCGCTAGGATTCCGCTGGGAATCCGCTAGGATTCCGCTGGGAATCCGCTAGGATTCCGCTGGGAATCCGCTAGGATTCCGCTGGGAATCCGCTATGATTCCGCTGGGAATCCGCTAGGATTCCGCTGGGAATCCGCTAGGATTCCGCTGGGAATCCGCTAGGATTCCGCTGGGAATCCGCTAGGATTCCGCTGGGAATCCGCTAGGATTCCGCTGGGAATCCGCTAGGATTCCGCTGGGAATCCGCTATGATTCCGCTGGGAATCCGCTAGGATTCCGCTGGGAATCCGCTAGGATTCCGCTGGGAATCCGCTAGGATTCCGCTGGGAATCCGCTGGGAATCCGCTAGGATTCCGCTGGGAATCCGCTAGGATTCCGCTGGGAATCCGCTAGGATTCCGCTGGGAATCCGCTAGGATTCCGCTGGGAATCCGCTAGGATTCCGCTGGGAATCCGCTAGGATTCCGCTGGGAATCCGCTAGGATTCCGCTGGGAATCCGCTAGGATTCCGCTGGGAATCCGCTAGGATTCCGCTGGGAATCCGCTAGGATTCCGCTGGGAATCCGCTAGGATTCCGCTGGGAATCCGTTAGGATTCCGCTGGGAATCCGCTAGGATTCCGCTGGGAATCCGCTAGGATTCCGCTGGGAATCCGCTAGGATTCCGCTGGGAATCCGCTAGGATTCCGCTGGGAATCCGCTAGGATTCCGCTGGGAATCCGCTAGGATTCCGCTGGGAATCCGCTAGGATTCCGCTGGGAATCCGCTAGGATTCCGCTGGGAATCCGCTAGGATTCCGCTGGGAATCCGCTAGGGTTCCGCTGGGAATCCGCTAGGGTTCCGCTGGGAATCCGCTAGGATTCCGCTGGGAATCCGCTAGGATTCCGCTGGGAATCCGCTAGGATTCTGCTGGGAATCCGCTAGGATTCCGCTGGGAATCCGCTAAGATTCCGCTGGGAAACCGCTAGGATTCCTCTGGGAGTCCGCTACACACTTAATTTTTTTCGCTGAATCTCGGCAATTTTCTTTGCTTTTTACCGAGATTGGCACCGCCGAGCACTCAGCAAACTCGTTTTTCAACGAGATCTCGCAATCCTGTTGTTTATTTGCTGAGGTTCAGGAAATGTTTTGCCGAAATTCTGCTAACAAACGAATTTTTTTACCGAGATTCAGTATAAATATTTGCTGAGACACGGCGGTGCCGGCGTTTGCCGAGCTCATCTTAGTGTGTAGGTTTCCACTGGGAATCCGCTGGGATTCCGCTAGGATTCCGCTGGGAATCCGGTAGGATTCCGCTGGGAATCAGCTAGGATTCCGCTGGGAATCCGCTAGGATTCCGCTGGGATTCCGCTGGGATTCCGCTGGGAATCTGCTAGGATTCCGCTGGGAACCCGCCAGGATTCCGCTGGGAATCCGCTGGGATTCCGCTGGGAATCCGCTAGGATTCCGCTGGAAATCCGCTAGGCTTCCGCTAGGAATCCGCTAGGTTTCCGCTGGGAATCCGCTAGGATTCAGCTGGGAATCCGCTAGGATTCAGCTGGGAATCCGCTAGGATTCCGCTGGGAAACCGCTAGGATTCCGCTGGGAAACCGCTAGGATTCCGCTGGGAAACCGCTAGGATTCCGCTGGGAAACCGCTAGGATTCCGCTGGGAATCCGCTACACACTTAATTTTTTTCGCTGAATCTCGGCAATTTTCTTTGCTTTTTACCGAGATTGGCACCGCCGAGCACTCAGCAAACTCGTTTTTCAACGAGATCTCGCAATCCTGTTGTTTATTTGCTGAGGTTCAGGAAATGTTTTGCCGAAATTCTGCTAACAAACGAATTTTTTTACCGAGATTCAGTATAAATATTTGCTGAGACACGGCGGTGCCGGCGTTTGCCGAGCAGGTGCTTACTTACTTACTTACTTACTTACTTACTTACTTACTTACTTACTTACTTACTTACTTACTTACTTACTTACTTACTTACTTACTTACCGGTCAGGCTAAGGCCGGGGTGGCCTCTGCTGTACATAGTAGCCGCCTCCATTCCACTCGGTCCATGGCTGTTTGTCTCCAGTTCCGCACTCTGCGTAGGGTCCGCAGATCGTCCTCCACTTGGTCGACCCACCTAGCTCGCTGCGCTCCACGTCTTCTTGTACCGGTCGGATGACTCTCGAGAACCATTTTAGTCGGGTTGCTATCCGACATCCTGATGACGTGACCCGCCCACCGTAGCCTCCCGAGTTTCGCGGTATGGACGATGGTTGGTTCTCCCAGCAGCTGATGCAGCTCGTGGTTCATTCGCCTTCTCCAAGTCCCGTCTTCCATCTGCAATCCGCCGTAGATGGTACGCAACACCTTCCGTTCGAAAACTCCAAGGGCGCGTTGGTCCTCTGCACGTAGGGTCCATGTTTCGTGCCCATAGAGGACGACCGGTCTAATCAGCGTTTTGTAGATGGTTAACTTCGTGTTACGGCGAACTTTATTCGATCGTAGAGTTCTGCGGAGTCCAAAGTAAGAACGATTTCCTGCCACAATGCGCCTCTGAATTTCTCTGCTGGTGTCGTTGTCGGCGGTCACCAGTGAGCCCAAGTACACGAATTCTTCAACCGCCTCGATTTCATCACCGTCGATATGAATTCGGGGTGGCGGGCGCGGTGATTCCTCCCTGGAGCCCTTTGCCATCATGTACTTTGTTTTCGACACATTAATGACTAATCCGATTCGCCTGGCTTCACTCTTTAGTCGGATGTACGTTTCCGCCATCGTCTCAAATTTACGAGCAATAATATCAATATCATCGGCGAAACCAAGCAGCTGAACGGACTTCGTGAAAATCGTCCCACTCGTGTTTAGTGTGCAGGTTTCCACTGGGAATCCGCTAGGATTCCGCTTGGAATCCGCTAGGAATCCGCTTGGAATCCACTGGGATTCCGCTGGGAATCCGCTAGGATTCCGCTGGGAATCCGCTAGGATTCCGCTGGGAATCCGCTAGGATTCCGCTGGGAATCCGCTAGGATTCCGCTGGGAATCCGCTAGGATTCCGCTGGGAACCCGCTAGGATTCCGCTGGGAATCCGCTAGGATTCCGCTGGGCATCCGCTAGGATTCCGCTGTGAATCCGCTAGGATTCCGCTGAGAATCCGCTAGGATTCCGCTGGGCATCCGCTAGGATTCCGCTGGGAATCCGCTAGGAGTCCACAAAGATTCCGCTGGGAATTCACTAGGATTTCGCTGGGAATCCGCTAGGATTCCGCTGGGAATCCGTTAGGATTCCGCTGGGAATCCGTTAGGATTCCGCTGGGAATCCGTTAGGATTCCGCTGGGAATCCGTTAGGACTCCGCTGAGAATCCGTTAGGATTCCGCTGGGAATCCGTTAGGATTCCGCTGGGAATCCGTTAGGATTCCGCTGGGAATCTGCTGGGAATCCACTAGAATTCCGCTGAAAATCCGCTGAGAATACGCTGGGAATCCAAAGAATTCCACTGAGAATACGTTAGCATTCCGCTGGGCTGGGCGTCAACATTGAATGAAACAATCTTTCAATAAAATATACATTTTCAAATCGTATTGAAATCTTTCTTAAAATTTCGTGTTTCATCTTATGCCACTCGTCTCAAATTGTTTCGGTGTACCTTTTATAATTTTCATATATGAATTTTATGAAAAAAAAAACATTATTCGCCTAAATCTTTTTTATTATTATTATTATTAACGTGTATTTTAACTTATGTTCATTTTACGCTTAATCAATTAAAGCTGATTCATGCTGGTAAGTAGAAAAACAAGACAAAGATTTAAAAAAAAAATTAAAAAATTGAACCTGTTGTGATAAAACTCATCTAATTACTAAACACAACTTTATCTAGCTGCATTGTATAATTCCAAGCCATACTGTATCACTCGGAAACAGTTCAAATGTTCCACCGGGCGCAATTCATAAACACTCCAAAGGCATGCACCACGTGAGAGCCTTCCGAACTCACGCGGAACTTATCGACCAAACAAAGTGCTATTGCCGTCGGTTGGGATAAAATAACAACTATGCAAAGGATTTTTCCGCAGTTCTGAGGAATCTTTCGTGAACGAAACACCCAACCGGAAAATTTCTCCACATCTGGAGTTGAACAGTTGAAGTGATCAATCAAGAAAAATCTCCTGTTGGACAGTGCAAGAACTAACGGAAATCATCCAGCAATATGGATGATCGTACTATCGATACGATTTTCGCGGGGTCGCTGGAAAATTTGCCCCCAGTGAGCTCCAAAATCGTTCGCATTTTTACCAGCTCGACGTTCACAGGTGAGTTATGTAACGAACGACCATTTGACCTACACTCTCAATGTGTTACCTTGAAAATAAAGTTTTTTCCGGAAGTTTTGCAAAGTTCAAGTCTATTATGCGATGTATGTGCAATCGAAGTGTGATACGCAATTACGTTGAAGTAGTTTCTAGCAAAGGATAGAATATTACATACAGGGGATGGTCAAAATGTTTGGGATAGGCAACTTTTTTTTCTCTCACAAAAAAGTTCAACATGCTTATAGCTTTTCATAGAGTGCATAAAAAAATCTCAAATTTTGACTGTTTGTCAACCTACTATATGTGCATCATTGGTACAAATTTGAGCTCGATTGATTGATATTTCGCTAAGTTAGAACCGTTCGGGTAAAGCACTATTTTTTAGGCAACTCATTTTTGAGCTGTCATATCTCGGAAACCAGTGAATCGAATTGAATGAAATTTTGAACGTACTCTAAGATCATGTAAATGCTTCGCAAACTATTAAAACATATGTACTTTTTAAACGTAGAACAAAGTTATCATAGATTGACACGTTTTGGATTTTTCTCGAAAAAATGTAATTTTTTTACATCAATGTCAATAAATTTTCGTGTTGATATCCAAAGATTTTCCACTTCTGTTCTCAAATTATCTCTAATCAGATATATTAGAGCCTATTTAGATTGAAGGAAGAACACATTTAATAATTTTTGTGAGGTATTGTAAATTTGACTTATTTTCCTCTATATGGGTAAAAATTTCAACCCGGTATAACTTAATTCGCCGTGAGAAAATATTACATTTTATAACGTCGTATTAAGTACCAATATATTGTTGATAAACGTTAAAAAATTCATTCAATTTGGTTCACTGGTTTCCGAGATATGACAGTTCAAAAACTAGTTGTCCAAAAAATAGTGTTTTACCCGAACGGTTCTAACTTCGCGAAAAATTAATCAATCGAGCCCAAATTTGTACCAATGATGCACATATAATAGGGTGACAAACAGTCAAAATTTGAGGTTTTTTGATGCACTCTATGAAAAGTAACAGCACGTTGAATTTTTTTGTGGGAGAAAAAAAAGTTGCCTATCCCAAACATTTTGGCCATCCCCTGTACTTTGTAGTTGGATCAGATGGAACAAATGAGCGATGTGTTTAGAGTTCATAAGCCACATAGATTTCGGTGAAAAGGTTCCAGCCTACGCTCCATAAACTTTTTAATACACTTTACGAGAAGTGCGGGACTCGGCCTACGCTGTTAATATGCAATCTCAAATAATTCCGATGCGAATAAAATGTCGTCATAGATCAATAAATATGACGCAGAAGAAATGCTAATTGCCAACACGCAAAAAAACAATCGCCTGATAAATAGTCATATATATTCCATATTTAGCGTGTAATAGTGCCTTGAACTTTTCGCATTTTTTCCTGCCGCACCCTGTAAAGATACGTCATTTGTGTAAAATTCAACTCAAAAATATTGGAAGGCATACAAAACCTAGTTCCATGTAATTTACACATTGTTCGTCCGGTCGCAAATTGCAGCACATGCAATATCCGTCGTTTAAGAAGACTTTCGGTATTATCGTCAGGTTTGTTCTCTTCGTCTTGAGGGTTTTATCGGCCAAATTTCCTGAAATATCCCGGTCAACAAGTGAGAGATTTTCGATATCGATTTGTATTGAATCGATGGCGATCGCTATCGTCAGATAAAGCACTACAAAGGAAATCCGAATCTGGTTGATACGGATGCTCATGCAGATATGACGCTTGTTTAAAACAATAAACAAACTGGGAATTTATCTACTATTTCCAAAGTTGTATTTCTTTGTTCTTACCAAGGATCGGTATATTCGCCTCACACCATTCATATTCACTCCTCTTTGCTAAAGCGAATTGAGAAAGATGCAGCAAACGGATTGTCGTGATCAAACACGCAACCCCATTACCAGTGGGAAGCGATGCGCAATTTGCTTGACATGGATATTCGTTGCCGTTCGTCGCAGTTTGGATTGCAAGCGAATGAATGAATGGCGAATGGTGAAGAATGCTGGTGAGCGATAGAAGCGGCTATTACCATAACTAGAAGAAAATTTCTGCATGTAATGCATACAATTTTAATACATTGTTGTTGAAATGCTAGATCAGCAAAAAAATAATAAATATTTTTTGAAAACATCAAAAAATCGTACAAAAAACATCGCTCGTATCACTCACGAATCGCATCACCGCTCGATCGCTTGCGATGCGAATGTGACGAATGAGTAATTTCCAAGTGTGGCTTCCCATCTTTCGCCGGAGTTTGCAGTCGTCGCTGACAAGCAAACACACAAACTAAAGCGACAACCGTTCGCTGCTGACTGTCTTCGAATGTGGAAGAATATGAAAAGTGGAAATCAGGAACCCTGGTTCTTACTTAGAGTTTATCGATAAAAACAACCCATTATCATCATTTCACGTTAAAAACTTCATTTGTTTCTACAAATGAAGACCAACCTATGAAGAATAGACCTGTTCACTTTTTTTTTTACCTGCCCGTGTCACATCATATTATCAATCCACATGCAAAAACAGGTCTTCAATCCAAAAATGAGCCAAATTAATAAAGGTTTAGAGGTGTATCAAATCAATTTTGTGTTTTTTCGAGCATTAAAAATTGCACCGAAAAGGTACCGAAAACACCGCTAAAATATAGTCAGAACAATACTCTACAACTTTGCCGAAGACACTACGGTTTAAATTGCGTATTTCAAAGTTATTCAACCATTTTCGTTAAAAAATCACGAAAAAAATACAACATTTTTACGATTTTTTATGTAAAAGTCATGTAATTTTACATTGTTTTACGTGACTAATTTAATGAGCTATTGCTCCTATGTATTACGAACATTTCGTCCAAACAGCATTTTAGTGTAGGAATAAGTTTTCATTGACTAATTATCAAAAGTTTGCCACGTTGATACTAAAAATTGTACAGAGTTGCCAGCACAAAATAAAACAAAGTTACCCATGATTAAAACGTCATTACACTTCTTTGTCTCATCTGCATCAGTTTCAAAATGGTGCATATGGTTGAGCATGAGATTGTCGATTCGAAGATTCAAGGTTCGAGTCCTGGAATAGGATTTTTGCGTCTCGATCCAGCTATAAGTTAATGAAACTACACACTGCATCTCATTGCAATTTGGCATCATAGCCTTGTTTCGTAACCGTAGAGTGCATAGTAAGAATGAAGTTTCCCTTCATCGTGTACCTACACTGAAATAAATTTTGTTGTGGAAACTACCGATTCCATAGTAAAATTACTAACCGTACCTATGATTCTCAACCGACAACAATTTCCAGTTAATTCTACTAAAACACTGTCAACTTAACTAGCAGTGCAGTTAATATTACTAAAAATAATCTTAATTTAACAAATGAGCATTGTATTTTTAACCACACTGTGTTGTAAAATGCGTGTCCGGGAAAAATTAACAATGTTTTGTTGTTGAGACGACTACGCTTTTAGTTGAATTTACTACAATGCATTGTAATTTCAAGCATATTTCAGTTACCTTAACAGATTTTGTTGTCGATTGAGAATCATAGGTACGGTTAGTAATTTTACTATGGAATCGGTAGTTTTCACAACAAAATTTATTTCAGTGTAGTTGTGTTGATTTGCGGGTAGATAGATACAAGTAAGCTCCACCCACAGTTGCATGAAAAATGTTGCATCCAGAAGCAGATCGTATTGAATTGTTTTAGCTAAATTGATCGTTATCAAACTGATGCTCAGTATTTCGCCCAGCTGATCTCGTCGACACGATTTATTGTCAACAAGTAAACTTAATATCTAGCTAGTCCTTGAATGGGCTTAATTGGCAGGTCCCGATCATTATTATTTGGGAGATTGCGTGTGTAAGTCATGACAGATTCATCATCCTAACTGCTACAAAGAAAAAAAAAGTTTATCATATATTTGAGCTTGAACCTGGGACCTTCTGATCCGCAGGCTCGAGCCTTATCATCTGCGCCATTTCTGATACTCAAATCGAAAGACATAACAATACGATGGCATGGCGTCTTAAGGACAAACGTCTTGAAATCCCGGTTCAACAGAGCATCAAAACTTCAGAAGCACAATTCTCAAGAAGCAAGCTTCAAACAACAATGCATTACATTATTCTGCTCTTGCTCACTTGTAATAAGCTTAAAATAAAAAGCTCAGGTGCGCTGGTTTTGTTTACGAAGAGATTTGTGCCCTCAAAATCGTGAGTAGGTGCCAAAGTCGGCCATGGTGGCGGCCATATTGGGATTCTAACAAGTCTGTCCTTAATCATGGGTAACTTTGTTTTAATTCGTACTGGTAACTCTGTGCGATTTTTAGTATCAACGTGGCATACATTTGATAATTAGTCAATGAAAACGAATTCCTACACAAAAACGATGTATGGACGAAATGTTCGTTACACAATGCAGTAATAGCTAATCAAATTAGTCACGTAAAATAATGTAAAATTACATGACTTAAATATTTAAAATCGTAAAAATATCGTGTTTTTCGTGATTTTTTACCTAAAATTGTTGAATAACTTCGAAATACGCAATTTAAACACCGTAGTGTCTTCGCCAAAGTTGTAGAGTATTGTTCTAACTATATCCTAACGGTATTTTCGGCACCTTTACGGAGAAATTTAGTGAATTTCTGAGTAAATTTCTGTGAAAACGGCTAAAAACACAAAATTGATTTGATACACCTTTAAATCTTTATCAATTTGACTCAATTTTGGACTGAAGACTTGTTTTTGCATGTGGATTGATAATTTGATGTGCCACGGAGAATCGGAGAAAAAAAGTTTCAAAGTGAACAGGTCTAATGAAGAATCATGGACGAAAACGGCTTTCCTGGGAAGCTGACTAGACTGATTAAAGCAACGATGGACGGTGTGCAAAACTGCGTAAGGGTTTCGGGTGAACTATCCAGTTCATTCGAATCTCGCCGGGGACTGAGAAAAGGTGATGGACTCTCATGCCTTCTTTTCAACATCGCTCTGGAAGGTGTGATGCGACGAGCCGGGCTCAACAGCCGGGGAACGATTTTTACAAAATCCGGTCAATTTGTGTGCTTTGCGGACGACATGGACATTATTGCCAGAACATTTGGAACGATGGCAGAGCTATACACCCGCCTGAAACGCGAAGCAGCAAAGGTCGGACTGGTGGTTAATGCCTCAAAAACAAAGTACATGCTGGTAGGCGGAACCAAACACGACCGGATCCGTCTGGGTAGTAATGTTACGATAGACGGGGATACTTTCGAGGTGGTGGAGGAATTCGTCTACCTTGGATCCTTACTGACGGCTGACAACAACGTGAGCCGTGAAATTCGGAGGCGCAGTGGTGATTTAATGGGGGCCCAAGAGCAAAATAGGTTTGTATGGGTTTTTTTGTAAATACTATGGAGACTTTTCAAAAAAAGAAGAAGATATTAAACAAATTCTCACTCGCGTGTGCATCTTCATACACGATGTACTGCAAGATGTGCAAGAAGCTAACACGCATACTACGATTGCGTGTCGGTCAAGCTGTGGTCTTCTGTTGTACATGCATGGATGATTATTGATTAATAACTTCTGTCTCGTGAGTCGACATGAGTTGCGGTCTTCGATAACATTCATCATTGAGATCTGTAAAATTTAATTTGACTTTGAGCCTATAACTTCATCCATGTGTTAATGCTCTACAGCGTGGAGAATCTTTTTTGAAAATTATCCGGAGTTATTCCCATACAAACCTATTTTGCTTTTGGGCCACCAAAAAATCACCACCGAAATGGCTGAAAATTGTCAGGACTCTAGTTTTGTACCAAGGATTGTAATGAACATATGGGAGCTTTGAATTTTTAACATGTTTGAAGTCTGAACTGCCCTAATGGGGCGTGACTTGGCAAGTGTTGGGCGTGACCAAGGATGGAGAGCGGCAGCCATAAACCGAGTATTGTTATGTCTTATCTTGAATGTGATGTTGAGCAAATAAATGTATGTATGTAACACATTCTTTTACAAACCATAGACAGTTGCATAAATCCTTCGCATATAGTTCCGATTCGTACTTTCCAGCGCTTCAGCAAACACATATTCAAAAGAATGCAATTTTCGAGGATGCACATTTTTGCTTTAATAACATATTTCCTTCATTTCAGATACGACCATGGAAAGAAACAATTTAATGGCTAAATGTTACCCCCGGATTAAGGACTACTGTCGAGAGAAACATGGGTTAGAATTCCAGGTATGACACTTTCGTTTTGTTTTTCGGTCTGATGATATTTGTTTTTGTTTTTACCTGCTTCAAATAGGTGTCTCATATAATTGTGAAAGTGCCCAGTTGGGAAGCTCCGCCAAGAAAAAGAAAAACAAAAGGCTTTGAACAACTTATCTGTATTTTTTTTTTATTCTTCAATCACTTAACCTAATTTACAGCTCTATTGTCCACTAGGGCACTGCGTGAGCGATTCCATTTGGAAGCTGTAAATACATACACTTTGTACAGCGCTTAAGTATCCGGGTTCACTTGAGCCATGGGCTCAGAAGAGGGTCAGTGTCAGCTAGTCTCAGGGGGAAAGAGCAACTGATGAAAGTGCCGGGGCTGGGATCGAACCCATGACCATCTGCTTATGAAGCAACTAATCTGTAATGAAGCCATAATAAAAATGTGAATAAACTTGTCCAAAATCTGATGGTTCGGGAGCAAAATTTTCCTGTCTGCGTAGATGAGGTGGTGGGTATATTCTACATTGGTGACTGTTCTCTAAAGAGTGCATCGCCTTTAGAATCAAGTCAGAGCTCAATGAACATGTCGCGTGCAACGACTGCTACATTTATTGCGACTCATTTCACCGTGTCATGCAATCAAAACTGCATTGCATGACACTATCTCTCTATACCTATTAATAGGCGATTTACCTACTGTCGATGGCCCAGTGAACTGTTTTTTATTGATTTCCATTTTTAACACCTGTCTCGTTCGTCCAAAAATTGATGCTCGTTGACTGTTTGGCTCTTGCTTTGCTGTGAATCGGCCTATTTATGTGTACATACATTCCAACCGAACAGTAGACATATGGTAGGCATACTAGAGCTATGAGATAATAAAAGTTCAACCCCCCAAAAATATTGGATTTATTTTGGAACCTTCCTCCATTCATAACACAAACGAAGCCGGTCGGTTGGTCGGTCGGTCACACTGTGTGTCTGCTGAACCGGCAAAACAATAACCAAGACACGAGGAGTCAATTCCGGCACGCCGGCATTCCTTGGCATTCTTGTCCTATGGCATCGTCCGTTGTCAAGGGTGCCGAAATAAACAAAACTATAACGGCCGGAGACTAATCATGGCACATAATTGCCAATTCGCCCCGGCATACCTGCCTAACTGCCTGAGTACTCAGAGCCTAGGTGAGAGAAATACCTTCAGAACGTTTATCGTATCACACCGCGCACCGGCTGGGATTGGCATTTTTTCTCTCGCACTTTCCATCACGTTCAGGTCCCTACAACACTTTCGTAGGAAGGTTCGTCACAAATCAAGGCGAAGGTGTCTAGTGGCTAGAGATGATTGACTCACAGGTGTAGCAGAACGGACAGGTCAGAATGGGGGTAACAAATTTATTATCTCCTGGGTGCCCAGTGGGCACTGCCCACTAAAAGCATTTCCATACCCGCCTAGTACCTAGGGCAATGTGTGGTCCTAGCATACTTACGAATCTGAATTGTAGAGTAGATGTAGCACCGCAGTGCTAAAACATTTGAGAACTTTATAATGTTCTCAGGTGCTTTCAAGGTTTTACCTGTAGCATCAGTGTAGAACGCTACCACATCTGGTAGCGGAGGGCCTGGCTACTAAGGTTGTGCGGACTGTGGACCCTGGAAGGGACCACCTATCTGCCGCTAGTCCAGCGTGCCTTATAAGCCATGGCACGATCATTCATTGACAACTTCGTACGGGGATAACCCACACTTGTGAGCCTTCAGTAAGCAAAAGAAAAGTCGGTGATGGAGTGCCTGGAGAGGCTATAAGCCGCTGCAACCGATTCTTAGTCTCTGTGGTAGGTATCTTCTCATCCGAGATCTTTTAGCCAATCTGGTACGATCACCCTATAATTCTAATCCCGAGCAAAAAAAAACAGTAGAGATGGTAGAGAGAAATTTTTAATGCCAAACTACAATTCGGTTAAAATTTGAATTGTATAACAGATAAAAATGATAGGTAGACCACTCCCAAAAATCGATTTCCAAATTGAAGATCAGATACAAATATCAGTGAAAAACTCCAACAGCAATACCCCACCCTAATACTTCCCATTCGGTCTTTAATCAGGCCCATTCAAGGTGTACAACATTTAGAAGGTGATATCTTCCGGAAAACTGACAGTTTTTTGATGAAGTAATTCAAATCGTTCAGAAGCGATATAGTACTCCACATCAATTTGATCATGTGAAGAACGATTAGAATGACGTCACATGTTTACATCCAAAATGTATGTTTACATAGGTTACTAGCCTGCCTTGTGATATTTATGTCGTGGGGCCCATTATTACTTTGACTCATAGCAGGCAGCGGCGTCATTGTCGCGATTTTTTCCGCAGTTAAGGTTGCAGATTGTGAACAATCCTCGGTACACACTTACGTAATTTATGTGTACGTAAAGCTGTCAGATCGGTGTAACACCACCGACGAACCGACGTGACAGCTAGAACAAATAAGTTCAAATTTGTTGTCCGCGACGCCATGATGAAAAATAGCCAAACACTATCGCCACCTCTATAACGGCTCGCGATGATTTGATAGCTCGACACCGAACCCCCGTGTGTTCGTATAGGAAACGGTTCGCGTCTGCGCTGATTTGACAGAAACGATCGCTTGCTTCGGTGGTCGACCGTTAAATTTGGGGGGGACACTTTTGAATCACCACTGTCACGTCGGTTCGTCGGTGGTAACACGCTAAATATAATTTGCAACAAAAAAAAAATTACACAGAAAAAAATACACGGTTATGAATATTTTCGGGTACCGGACTGGACACACAAAATTTAATGGTTTTCTTTGGTACATCGAGATCTTGAAATTAGTCTATGAAGTAGACCTCATCTATGGTAATTTCAAGCCGAATTTCCCGGCTTATCAGGCGATTGCCCGAAAAAACACTGCAAGCCTTGTGAAACACGCCAACCGACTGCCATCTTGTTGGAGCATATCCGTTCACCCCGCGAATACACGATACACCTTACACATCACACCTAAGTATAAATGAAAAGTTAAAAGTGAAATAGTGTTGTTGATCAGTGACAAGCGAAGAGCCTATCCTGGGAAAAGAGGTGGTTGTGACCTGCCGTAATCATGACCAGAAATCTGGGGAATTCCTGTTGGTGACAAAACCCAGCAGGCCGCGATACCTTAAGTCAATATTGGAACCAGGGTCTTTCCAGAGTGGTAACAACAAGACACGTCGTCGGAATCGTTGCGTTGCGTGGTAACGGAATAATTCGTAGATTGCATACTTAAAGTTGTCATGTTATAACTTTAATAATGCTATTCTAATTGCTTATGGAATGCAATTTGCCCAGCTAACACGAAGTCTTATATGATGTTGAATAGGATGCTAAAGTGGAGGCCATATGCGTACCTGCTTCCATTGACCCGCGTGTAAAGTGTGTGTATATCGCCTCCACTTTTGCATCCTATCCAACATCATATGCGATCGTGTGTTGACTGGGTGGGAAGGAACAGCTATATCCAATCAGAGGTTGAAGTAAAAAAGACATGAAAACTACCATTGCTGGCCACGCCCATCTTCTCCGTAACGAGGATAAGAAAGGATGTGATGATATGACACCTACTTTACAAGAGGTCAGCAACTCACCGTCTCTCCCATAGGTGGCAAGGAGTTGGATATTTGGAATGGGTTGATTTGGAAGTCACTATAAGCGAGTGATGCGACAACGGATGACCGCTACTTAATTTCCTGCTCTTTGTAGATTCCGTTCCGTGCTCAGTCGCTTTCATTGCCCGCCACTTCCGACAATCCGTTTTAAAGTGACCGGGCTGCTTGCAGAAGAAACGCGTAAAGTCCGTTCACCAGTAGAATCGTCACGTTCATATCGCTTGTGGGATTCATCCAAAAGCTTTGACTTTACTAATGGCATTGTTATGTCAGCATCTGATCGTGCCTCCAGTGCTGATGCTAGAAAGTGGTACGACTGCGACATACTGCACAGCACAATGGCAACCTTCAGCTTTTCGTCCAGGATAAGGCCAACATTTTGCAGATGACCAAGCAACGTATCCATTATCAGCAAGTGTTTTTTTGACAGCAGTGTGAGAGTGGTCGTTAACTTGTCGTGGTATCCTTTCAGCGCGTCTCGTCGAACATTGCTGATGCCAACAGTCAAACATTGCTGTATATCAGCCACTGAGTCGCTGCAAGCGTGCTGACAGGTCACCGAGTCTCGGGCCGTTGTTTCTCGGACTCCGCGACCCAGACAACCAGTAATCGTATAAGATGTTGCATAAGATGATAAAGTGGAGACCATATACGTGCATGCCTCCATTTAGGCGCATGTCAAATGTACGCATATCGCCTCCACTTTAACATTTTATACAACATCTTATACGATCACTGGTTGACTGGGGAGTTATCTATTCGCCCTAGAGCATGGTAGGGTTTGACACTCGTGGTTGATCGAGATGCAAAAGGTACAGGGACATAACCTTTGTCTGGATGCCTATGCTTCTTCTCTTTCTTTTTTTCCTGGCGTAACGTCCCCACTGGGATAAATCCTGATCCATTACGGAATGTTCCTGGACCGACCGGGACTCGAACCCGTCACCTTCAGCATGGTCGTCATGGGTGAAGATGTGGTGGGGATATGGCCTATTGCATATTGTTAGTCTTGAAAGCACACAAGAATACAAAGACATACTACGAGCTAGACAATGGCAACTACACTCGGTACCAGTAGCGGAGCCAGGATCCTGATAATGGGGGGGCAGTGATTATTTGGCGTATCCAGTGTTATAGTAATTTGGCGGCAAGAGACATATGTACATATTAAAAGAGCTTAAATCATGGAATTCGGTTCATTATTTGCCGGTGGCACAATGTTGGTCATGGTCATAAGTTGGTACAAATTGCGCTTTTTAAAATACTATCGCATCATGGTGGCGCTTAAGACGTTTAATATTCCTACTTGTTTTTTACATGACCAAAAAATATTCTCTGTGTGCTACAATGTTGATCATAAGTTTCATAGACTATTTTGCGCAGACAGCAAACTTTTTGCAATACCATATTATTCTAGGATGTTTCCTTTCCATGCGTTTTATTTGACTGGTATTTGTTAATTTAATATCCAAGTTTCGAAACTTTCCAAATTAATGTTGTTTTCGATCGCGTCACTAAAATATTTTTTTGTTATATTCAATAATGTTTCATATCAGTGCATCCAGGAGATTTTATATATCAATATGCAACTGACAATTTAGTTTATAAGAAACAAATATGATTTGCATTACCAGTGGCACCACGTGTCATCAAGTTTACACCAAGTCAATCACTGAGTAACCAGCTCTTCAGGAAATTAAAAAATAGTCAAGAATAAGAATGCGCTTCTTGTAAAATGATAACCAATCATGTTTTCGTACAAACATAATTTTATTCAAACTTTAAGATTTTTTGTTCTCTTAAAAACATAAAAAGGCTTTATGGAGAAATTTCTCCATTTATCATTATCATTATTATCACTATACCTTACCTACTTATTTATTGTTAAAAAGTCGCCTATACTTTTTTTAAAGATTTTTTATTTATATTTCTGCGTCCACATGGAAAAATTTCCCTTTTGATATTTTTTTTGTGCCCCCATTGGAGGAAGAAAAAATCCTTTGTGATTTTGAAAGAGCTGAGGAGCCTCCTGTATGTAAGAATGTTCACGTAATTTTCTCGAAATTTTGAGCTTCCTCATAAATTTAGGAAAAGTTACCTGAATCATTTTTTAAAATATTTTGCTTCCCATTTTGTAAGTAAAATCTTTTTTCCAGTATAAAGAAAATTTTATTCCGCCTTCTTAAATTTAATAAAATGATTTTTCGAAATATTCTGCGCCTGTGAATATTACAATGCCTCCCTCCATACGTTAAAAAATATCCTCTATGATTTTAGACATTGCTTCTCCTGAATATAAGAAAACCGCCGAATTGATTATTGATTATTTTTGCGCACTCATGTTTACAAAAAAAACCTCTGTGATATTGGAACCACTCCCTGGTTTTAGTTCAAAAATTCTTCCTCCGATGTATTCAGAAATTCTTCTATATATTTTATTGGAAATTCTTTCAGGGATTCCTTCGAAAACGTCTTCAGGGATTCCTCAAGGGATTCCTTTAATAATTCTTCCAAGAAATCTATCAAGCAATCATTCGGAAATTTATTCGGAAATTCAAAAAAAATCTTAACGGTTTATTTTAGAAAATCTTGCAGGATTTTTTCAAACATTCGTCCATGAACTTCATCAGATTTTTTTCAGAAACTCTTCGAGAGCTTTCTCCAGAAATTTCTCAAATAATTCATTTAGAAAACCATTCACGGATTCCTACAAAAAATCCTCTAGTGATTCCTTTAGAAAGTTTTCCATGAAATCATTTCTCTGAGAATTTCTTTAAGAATTGTTTCAGGGATTCTTTCAGTAAATCCATAGATTCATTCAGAAATTTCTCTGAAATTCCCTAAAGATTTATCCAGAAATAAAGAATTAAAAAAAAACTCCTCTATAAAGAATAGCTTCCATTCGAAATCATTCCATGGATTGCTTTAAAAAATCCTCCAATGATTTCGTTCAAAAAATCTTGCATAGATTTCTTTATAAAATTCTTCGGGGATTCTTTTAAAAATTCATTAATGGACTTGTACAGAAATTCTTCCAGAGCTCCATAAGCTTCTGAAAGAAATGCTCAAGCGATTCTTCCAAAAATCTCTCCTGAGATTCTTTCGGACAATCACCCACGGATTACTTCAAACATATTTCAAGTAATTTCTTTCAGAAATTATAAAGTTCAGAATTCCTCCAGAAATTTCACGAAGAATTTCTTTAGAACATCCTTCTGAGTTCCCTTTAATTTTTTTTTCCAAGATTCATAATAAAGCTCCGCCAAAGATTTCTTGCAGGAATTCTTTAGAAAACCTTCTATGAATTCCTTCCAAAATTGCACTATGGATATCTTCAGAAATTACTCCAGTATTCATCAATAAAAAATCAATGGATCCTTCCAGAAATTCTTCCAGCTGAGAGGAATCTTTAAGAAATTTTTCAGATAAGCCCTTAAAACTTTCTTCAGAAATTTATCCAAGAATTCGTTAAGGAAATTTTCCATGGATTCCTTCTGAAACTTCGCCAGGGATTACTTCAGAAAGTCTTCAAGAGTGTCTTTTAGAAAATCCCTCTGAAGGAATCAGAAGTTTGTCCAGGAAAACCATAAGTTTTAATTTCTTTATTAAGATTTCCAGCCCTAGGCTGGTTCATCTTCGCATTCTGACGTTCTTTTAAAGATTGTTTCAGAAATTCTGTAAGCTAGCGATTTTTTTAGAAAATATTCCGGTGATTTCTACAGGTACTCATACAGGATTTCTTCACGAACTCCTCCAGAGATTTCCTCGGGAATTTCCCTAAGGATTCCATTGGAAACACCCGCAGTAAAGTCTCCAGAAATTACTTCAGGGGTTCATCCAGAAAATCAAACAAGAATTCCCGCAGAGATTCTTGCATTATTAATTCCAGTGATTCTAGCGAGAATTGATCCAGGGATTCCTGCAGAAATTCATTCAGAGATTCTTGTGTTCCAGTAGCATTCCTCTGAATATTTCCTCAGAAATTCCTCCAGCGTTTCCTCCAAGGATACCTCTAGAATTTTTTCCACGGATTCAGAAAATTTCCAGAAATTTTTACTAGCCATTTCTACACAAATTGAATTGGAAATTTCTCATAAGGTTTTTCCCCAGGAATATTAAAAAAATCCTCCTGGTTCTCTATTGAAGGATTTCTCCAAGAACTCATCTAGAGTTTCTCAATAAATTCTTCTTGGAGTTCCACGAAGCGTTTTTCCAGGGAGTTTTCCTTGTTATTCCTTCAGATATTTCTTCAGACATTCCTCCTGAGATTCCTTCAGGAATTTTCCTGAGATTCCTTCAGGAATTTTCCTGAAATTCCTTCAAAAATACCTTCAGGGAATTTTACAGGAATTAGACTGGAGAACCTTTTTTTAAGTAATTCCTCCATGGATTTCTTCTGAAATTTCTTCAGGAATTTCTTTGGAAATATCTCCAGGGACTCTTTCAGTTTTAAGAACTTCTTTATGATTATCAGCAAAAGATGTTCCTTGGATTTTTCTTCGTAGAATTCTCCTAGAAATACCTTTAAGAAATTCCTCCAAGTGTTCCTCCAGCAAATTCTTGAGAAATTGCTTCTGGGATTCTTGTAGAAACCCCTACAATGATTCTTTTTAAAATTGTTTTCTAATTCCATTAGAAATATCTCCTGTGATTCCTTCAAAGATTCCTCCAGAGATTTTTTCAGCTGTTCATTCAAAAATTTCACAAAAAAATACTGGAGGAGTTCTTGAATTTCTTAAGGAATCCCTTAAGGATCCTGTATCTTTGAAGTAATGCCTAAAAAAAATCATGAGAAACTTATGGAAGAATTCTGGAAAAAAATCCAAAAAAAAACACTCTTGGTGGAGTTTATGAAGAAATTTCTGAAGATATTTCTTAAGGAATTTCTGGAGGAGTTTCTTCCAAAAAGGACACTTTCGATGGATTTCTGAAGGAATCCTTGGAGAAATTTCTGAAGTAATTAAAGAACTTGTGGAGACACCTCAGGAGAAATGCTTCGAAGGATTTCTTGTACAATTTCTCTAGATGAGTGAAAATCCTGCTGAAATTTCTGAAAACAAAAGCCCTGGTGGAATTCTTCAAGGAATCACTATGAAAATTTCTGAAGGAAAAGAATGTTTTGAAGGAAACTCTCAAAAAAATCTTGGAAGAACTGAAGAGCTTTCTGCAGGTACTCCAAAAAATGTTTCTTGAACCAATGCCAAGGAATAAAGCTCTCGAGAAACTTGTAGAAGAATAACTCGTGGAGGAATTTTGGAAGAAATGCCTGAGGGAATCTCTGGAGCAATTCTGGATGGTATCAATCCCGCAACCCTCCCGAATACCTAAAAGAATCTCTGGAGGAATTCCACCAAGAATTACTGAGAGATTTCCTCAAAAAAAATCTGAAGGCATCCATAGAGTAATTCCTACATGAATCGCTGAAAGAATCTGCGAAAGCTTTTCTGCAGAAATCTCTAGTGGAATTTCTGATAGAATTTCTAGGTGTAATCCTACAAGAAAAATACCAGCAGACAATTGCACATGAAGATCAGCGCGTCGTTCCTAACCCGACGTCTCCACTAGACAGAAATGTCTTGCCTTTTATCCGAACAGATATGTCATGACAGAAATGTTCTCTCGCTGTTTGCATGAAAATCAGCGATGTTGATCATTTATGTTACGTTTTCTCTTTCTGGCAGCAAAATGGCAAGACATTTCTGTCTAGTGGAGACGTGGGGTAAAGCAAAGCGAAAGTTATTTTTAGACGCAACCTGGTTTGTCTCTGCTTGGTAAAAGGTGTGTGTGTGTGTAGTGGTACAAAAACCTTGTAGCGTTTCTTAACCCTCGAGCAGTCGCGTCTTTGACTACCTGCAGGGACGCCGCGCTCACGCTGTGTACCACATGCGTGCATTTTTCATGGTGCGTGTACTCAGTACACAACGCGACCGCTCCCGGGTTAATACAGTGAGCCTATGAAGTCATCATACACATTTTTGTATTGTTTTAATATAGAAACTAGTAAAACATCATATCTCAATTCTTGGTAGGATTTCATGTTATGGGTGTACTTTTGAAAATACGGTCAACTTTTCGTTAAGTGCATCAAACATTCTGAAATTTTCACTGTAAGTTGATCAACTAGTTGCCTGTCTATGGTCTAAATCTGAAAAAGATAGGGCTATTTCACTTGAAGTTGAAAAGATTCTAGTAAAAAGCAAAATTAGCGGATAGCCAACTTTAAGGTGAATATATAACGAAGCCACTACTTTAATTTGACCCGCTGGTGGTGACCGATCGATCAACTTTTCAGCGCAATCCCTCTTCTAATTCCTCAGATTTGTGCTCTTGAAAATTCGAGTAGTGGCTTTGTTATATATTTACCTTAAACTGTTATATCTCCGGATTCAATGAACCATATGCAATAAAATTTTTAGCGTTTATGACTTATATAATGAGCTTCGAAAGACGCTTAACTTAACTTAAAATTGATAACACGAAAATAAAATTATAGCGATTAGATTATTTTTCTAATATAACACAAAATTAGCAAAAACTTCAACATCGTTTCCAAATGCAAGATGGTAATTATAGGCCATATAAATTCGCATAATGGGGCACGTTCGGTGTAGTACTAGATTTGTAGTAATGAGCTGAATTTTTGTATGGTGAGAAGGTCAATTCTCCATTTCTGCAATGAAATGGTGCAAAAAGCGTGAGTATTATGATTTCTTGACTAATTTGATGCTGTTTGAGTAAAACTTTGGATAACTATGTTGTTTATATTGCAAGAAATGGAGAAAACTACAACACTGTTGTCCAAAGTTTTGCTCAAACCGCATCAAATTAGGCAAGGAATCATAACACCCACGCTTTTTGCACCATTTCATTGCAGAAATGTCCATTTCTTGCCAAGTCAACAACACAATAATCCAAGGTTTTACTCAAACAACATCAAATTAGGCAAGGAATCATATAACCCACGCTGTTTGCACCATTTAATTGCAGAAACGGAGAAATTAGCATCTCACTATACAAAAATCCAGCACCAGCTAACTACTTTCAATCTAGTACTTTACTGAATGCTTCCTATTGCCTTTTTATACTTTAAACCAACTTTAAGTGTTCATGTAAAGTAGTGATTGCTTTATTGCTTTTTTTGCACCGTATTCGACCCCCTGCAGAAATTTTTTGTCACACCACAATATGTTCCCACCAGTTTCTGCATACATTGGTTCGTTTCGCTGCTAGAAATTTTAAGCGTCGGTTACACTTTTTGGGTGGTGCATGGAATAATCGGTTTGTTTACTTGCTACTTTCTTTGGTGTTTGACGTGTGAACAAATATTTTAGACGATTGAACATTTGCACGGTAATCTAAAAAGCAAAGCAAGATGCAATACATATACCGTAAATTTGCATGCAATACGGCTTCAGGTCCGTGGTTACTTACATTCATTAATAAATACACCAATTTACTTAAAATTCATAAAATAAATTAAACGGCTATAACTTTTTTTTTCTACAAACAGTTTAAGGTTAAGTCAAACGTTTTTCAAAGCTCATTAACCCTCGAGCAGTCGCGTCTTTGCCTACTTGCAACGACGTCACGCTCACACTGTGTACCTCATTTTTCATGGTGCGTGTACTCAGCACACGACGCGACCGCTCCCGGGTTAAGTCATTAAAGCTTCGTGTAAAATAGCCCGATCTTTCGCCAATTTGAACCACTGATAGACGACATTTTTGTGAATGGACTACCAGCTTGGCGCGCGCCCACAGTTGATCAGCAGGAGTAAATCCATTTTATTTTGTATGGCGAAAAGCATCTAAACTCGAATTTCTCTAAATGGCAAGCTTTTATCGAAAAAATATTTGGTAGGCACCAAACCGGTCATCATTGTGCACAACCGCTACCAAATATTTTTTCGAATATTGTGTTCCTCTTCGAGAAATACGCCTTTAGATGCTATTCGCCATACAATATTTTTGCGATTTACTTTTAGCGATTTTTCGCGCATAGAAGTTAG
The DNA here is from genome assembly GCF_035046485.1 of Aedes albopictus. Taxonomy (NCBI): domain Eukaryota; kingdom Metazoa; phylum Arthropoda; class Insecta; order Diptera; family Culicidae; genus Aedes; species Aedes albopictus. Next base: position 220,401,662 of record NC_085138.1, read on the forward strand.
CGCCACATTGGTCAATGCGGAGAGTAGGAAAACAGCCAAAGCATTTAATCCATTGGGACAGAAACTCTCATACACCGATAAACGCCTAAAAGTATGCAATGCCCTTGGGTTTTCATCTAGTTTAAACCTCCTTTGGCATTAGGGTAATTTTTGACTCAAACCATACACTACATCAGCGAGCTGCTGCCAACGTGATGCAAAAGTAAGGTTAAACTGTTATGATCAAAATTTGTTGCAACAATCCAATCAATCGAACTTAGTAAGCGTAGCATGATCAAATGTTTATAAACTGTAAACATATTATTTCTCAGATAATGAATCTTGATAGCTCAGTTCACGGAGTTTTACTCAGTACTCCGCAAACGTACATAAGTATACAAGGAAAAATGAAATTATCTGGACAGGCAAAATTTTCTCATTTAAAAAACTTTTCGTTAAGCGCATCAATAAATCACAAATTTGTACTTACATTGATTGGATTTTTGTAACAAATTTTGATCACAACAGTTTAAACTAAGATGAAAATCCAAGGGCATTGCATACTTTTGCGCGTTTATCAGCGTATGGGGGTTTCTGTCCCAATTCACAAAATTGCTTCCAATTAATAAAATCACCTGAGATGGCTCTTCATATGTATTATTTTGACCTACGTGTGCCTTTTGCTTAACTGATTGACAGAATCTATCTTATAAAATCCAAAATACAATACCTCCCGCACAATCAACGATACCCGCATTATCAAAAATACCCTGTTCTACGGTAGCGAAATGTTACATGCAAGTTACATGCTTTCGGGCATCAATTTGTTTTTAATGTTGAACTATCGGCGAAGTACCAATCGGAAGAAGTTTCCTAATTCACAACTGTAATTTTTCTTCTCTTATTATTCAAGAGAAATTGTATAAACTGTGTATTGAATAGAGAAAGAAATGCAGTAGCATGATCGGTTTTATGATTTTGAGCAAAAAAATCGTTTTTATTTTTTGCACAATGCTTCTACTAAAATCAGAGAGTAAAAAATTCGAAGATTGAAAGTGAAGATTGACATTCTCATTTTTTCATTCGCGTTTGGCCACATTCATTGTCAGCTGAATACCTCTCTTTTTTCATTCAATTCTCTGTCACGAATATTTTTTCGCACGTCGTAAAATGTCCAATTTCTGTTAACAGACGCACAGTCCGACTTAATGGACGAATAGAGACGATAATTAATATTCTAATTAACTACTATACACAAGTTTTGAGGTGATTGGAAGTATAATCGGGAGTTGCGGTTCAGTTATATTTCTCAGTGAAAATTGTCAGTGACAGAAAAATGAATGAATAGGTGAAAAAATTCATTCATCAAAATGAATTTTATTTTGATCCCTCAGTTGAGAATTTTCAAATTTCACGTTGAATTTCACTCATTGAAAATGAAAATTTTAAACTCTGACTAAAATACAGCATGACCTAGAGTGCAGCACAAACCTGATCAGAAAACGCCAAATAGTAGGCAAAGTCTCATTCAAAAGAAATTATACTCCAACCTAAAACGTCCGTTATAGTGTTCTCAGATGTTTCTCTAGCGATAGAATGATCGCTTTTGCAATTTTGCAATTTACTCTGCCTTACCAGAGTAAGTACTAAGAAAGTCAGAGTCCCTATATATAAATATCTTCAGTTCAGTTCAGTGAAGTGAAGTGATTTTTCTGAAACATTTTTTGGCGTATCTAGTGAAATTTGCTGGCACCAAATTAATTCAATTTATTTTGATAATTTTTCTGAAACATTTTTTTGGCGTATCTAGTGATATTTGTTGGCACCTAATCAATTCAATTTATTTTGTTAATTTTTCTGAAACATTTTTTTGGCGTATCTAGTGAAATTTGCTGGCGCCAAATTAATTCAATTTATTTTGTTAATTTTTCTGATACATTTTTTGGTGTATTTAAACAGAAATCTATAGTTAGGGGGGTCAAGTGCCCCCCTTGCCCCCCTTTGTCTTCGCCAATGCTCGGTACGTCGATTCTTAACATCATCGGGAGCACCCAAACACGCCTATGGTTGTGAAAAGGAAAAGCAAGCAATGCGAAACGATTGCTACTTTTTCCGCTTTTTATTCAGTTGCCGCAATTACTGAACGGTGGCTTTCAAAAGGGGAATGTTTTCGGGTAACTTTTCCGACTTCCGAGTCAAGCAGTTCATGTGCAGCAATTAGTTTGATTGATTCCACTTCATAAATCATGGTGGTGACCTGGTTGACAGTAAGGAAAAGCAGGAAAACGTCTTCGTTACGGCAAAAGTATAAACGACACGAACTGTCGTTACTGCAGAGATAAACTTTGTTGCAATAAACAAATTATCTTATATTGCTCTGCCTATTGAGTATAACAGAATAGAGGGGCCCAGATGCAATGGAGAGAATGTGAAATTATAACCAATTTTGTATCAAACGGATTTTTATCATCTTTGAACATTATGTTCAGATGATTTTGTAGTTCCATACTATTTGTAAAATTAGTAAAATAAGTAAGAAACTTCCCATTTCTATCGGAAGCAGATTAATGGCACTTGCAATCCTTTGTTTCCCTCAATTTTGCGTCGAAGAGGAGGAAAGTTTTAAGAATCGAGAAAAATAGGCAAACATAAAAATATTTTGCAGAACATGAATTTCTTTACGACTAAGGACCTGATACCACGTAGATTATAGAAAATGCATACCGGTTTGTACTGTACAGTTATCCCCGATGGCTATCGATCACCTCCGGCTGTGGCAGTCTTGCTCCATGTTCAAGCCTGTTCCGAATAGCCAGAAGGCCACTGTGTGTGCACACTGTGCACCCATCATCGACCCTCCAATCTGGAGTTAGGGTTTACATTCAGACTCCAGAAGATCGCATACATGCTGAACTTTGCACCTTTCCCACTGTAGTTATTTAGCCATAGATTTAAGAAGCAATCCAGCCTTTTTCACTAGTCAAGCGGCTCCCCATTCGACTATCCAGGTGTTTCCACCGAAGACCAAAAGACCCAATTCCACTTATGCGCTGGATAGGGAATCTAGCATGGATGAGAACTGGTCTTTCAGTCACCTAGGCGGGTACAAAGCAACTGCAGTAGTACACAGCGTGGAAATTATCACCTGGACTTAAAATCGACCAGTTCTACAGATCGTTCCTGATGTGTCTGAAGAAGTTCAGCAGGTACCACAACTGAGCTCCCGCCACGCTTAGGCTTACTTCACCTGACCTACCTGTGCACCCGGCGCTTGATCACCACCCCTGGGATAGCGCCAAAAGGGTGTAAGTCCACAATGATGTGTGGGTAAGGTACGCTTAGGAATGAATCCTAGGCTCTCATCTCCCTGGTAGATGGTATGATTGCCTCTAAATGTTGAGTCTACATGCACTACGTTGGTTGCCGAACCTGCGGTCCTTCAGAAGATCGATGAGTACATAGGAACTTCCGATGCAGTGAGAGATCGATTTCAATTTCCAACTTCAATTTGGTGTTAAACCAATACCCGACCACCATACTTAGGCGCTATGAATCAATGAAGGATTCGAGGCGTCACCACACTCGAAGAGCACACGGGACAGGCAGAAGGTCGGCAAGAGACTGCAGTCAATGATAATGATAAGAGAAAGAGAGTAATAATTGCCAATTTGCGCACCCTGGTCCATGAAGGAGAGGTGGAACCAGTGAACGACAAAAGGAAAGAAAGTGAAGCAGGTGAAAAGTATCTCAGAAGTGTAGCAGGTGGTAGGCGAAACGTAAGATGGAATTAGACAGTGCGAAAGTGGGAGAGGGCATCGCGTGTCGAGGATGGACGTCAAGTACCATACAATACTGATCAAGGAAATACATTATAGAAGATGGATAGCGTGGGACGATAAAAGTAAATGAAGTAAAAGTGTATGCGAATCCAGGAATAGCATGAGTTTGCTTAAGTAAATGTACGAGTGATTATTGTCCACGGAGTGCCAAGATCGTCTTGGCGACCCTTGGAATCAAACAGTAACACTTAAAAAACAGAATATAATCAATTAGTTATTCGTCAATTCAATATTAAATAATCGGAATGCTTCCGCTGAATAGATAACTTTTTTACATCTACAGGTGGTTGACATGAGATGGGGCGTAAGAGACGAAGCCACCGATGATCACATGACCACTGAACTGTGCATGCGTGAGATCAAAAATTGCCAACGGCTTTCGATGGGTCCGAATTTTGTTGTATTCCTGGGTCAAAAGTATGGCTATCGCCCTATACCTACCTATATCCTGTCATCGGAGCTACAGTTGATAAGGTATGTTAAACTTTAAATGAGACGATTGATGAATATATGATGAGAATTGGTTTTACAGAGATGATCTCGCGGCTATGGGTATTGATGTCTCACTTCTGGACTTGTGGTACAAGAAAGATAGCAATGCTGTACCTCCAATCTCAATTTTGCAACCAATCTCATCAATCCTGACTAACTTTAACAATAAGGTATGTTTAAATTAGTGCTCAAAATTGCACAGTTCGACACTTGAAAAGTTTATTATCCTTCAAAACAGAGAGTTCCCAAATTACAAGCGGAAGATCAGGCAGTTTGGTGGGATACCATGACAAAAATGCAAAAACTGTTTCGCAAAGGAGCTGCTTCGCTATTTTCGCAAGGGAAACTAGACAAAGATCAAACTCATAACTATTTCATGTCTGGTATGTACCCACAATCATATTACCTAATATTGATAGCAAAGATCATAAACTCGAACATTTTGCAGTCACTGAGAGAGAGGTTATCAACGGTGTTCTGAATGTAAAAAATACCAAGAACCATTGCCTGGCGTATCTACGCTACATCAACAATATAAATCTACAGAACTTGAAGAAAGCATCCTTGTACGTGGACATACTGAATCGTAGCTTGGACACAGAAGCCTGCAAACTGCTTGCTGATCTCAGAGATGTCCGCGTACCAAATCGAATCGAGGCATCCAACCTCCAGAAGTACACTATCGAATGGATCGGCCGCGAAGGGTTGGATGTCGAAACCCACGAGGAGTATCTGAATCATTTCATTACACATTTCTACAAAAATATTGTTAAACTTGTAGATCGTGCCATGCGGAAGGAGGACTCCAGTGCCCAGGGTCAGATTGTCACTGAGATACTGCAGCATTTGCACGCCTGCAATAACTCGGTCAAGGTGTTCTACGGACGTGAGGAACAGCTGAAGCGAATTGAAAGCTATATGCTGGGAACATGTGATAAACCTTTGGTTTTGTATGGCGAGGGAGGTTGCGGTAAAACATCTCTTTTGTCAAAAAGTGCTGCTTTAACATTCACCGAATGGTTCGCTGATGTTCGACCGATCAGTATCATACGGTTCCTCGGAACAACTCCAGACTCTAGTGCACTGACGCCTACTTTGATTTCAATATGTCAACAGGTACGTTGCTGAGAAGTTTTCAATTTCACGGCCTACTATATAATTATTGTCCATTTTTCAGATATCGTATAATTTCATGCTACCTTTCGATCAAATACCAGATGATTTAGTTCCGTTAACAGCACATTTCAAGCAGCTTCTGACCTATGCTAATAAACAACAACCTTTATTACTATTCCTCGATTCAGTTGATCAACTGACAGGAACACAGGATTCCAGCAAAGTTTCTTGGCTACCAACTCGTTTGCCGCCACATTGTCGGGTAATATCCTAATCAGCGTGTAATAAGTGTAATCATTTAACCCATTTTTATCCATTTCTTCATCTAAGATCATTGTTACATGCGCTGCGGAAGAATCCAACCCAGTAGTTTCCCAGGAGTACCATTTGCTGCGCCGGATGATCGACATCGAAGACAACTTCATCGAAGTGACGGCATTGGGCGAGGACCTTGCAATGAACGTGATCAAGATGTGGATGGCAACTGCTTGTCGGGATCTCTCCAATTATCAGTGGCGACTCGTAGCAAACGCGATCGGCAAATGCTCTCTACCGATTTTCGTCAAACTCGTGTTTGCCGAAATCTGTCGATGGAGGAGCTACACACGGCCACAGGATACCCATCTGGCTTCGACCGTCATGGATAGTATTATGATGCTTTTTGAGCGTATTGAAAAGCAGCACGGACGAATCCTAGTATTCCACGCACTGGCTTACATCACTGCGGCAAAGTCAGGCCTTTCGGAGAGTGAGCTGGAAGATTTGATCTCACTGGATGATCGGGTACTGGATGACGTCTATCAGTACCATTTGCCCCCAGTTCGGCGTATTCCTCCATTGTTGTGGACGCGAATCCGTAATGACCTGCCCAACTATCTCAGTGAACGGGAAGCAGATGGAGTCAACGTCATGAACTGGTACCATAGACAGTTCAGAGACACCGCCAAGGAACGATACTTTAAGAACATGAATATGGCAATCTATTTTCACTCAATGATCGCCGATTATTATCTTGGAATCTGGGGCGGTAAACCGAAACCATTCAAGTACACGGAGATCCAAAGGCATCGTTTCGGTCTAACGGACAAAGAAGGCATTGCTGACAGGAAGGTTCCTATTCAACCGCTAGTTTTCACTAATAAGGAAGGCAAGGTTACCCGCTATAATCTGCGAAAGGTAAGTAACCAGATACCTATTAGTCATTTAGCATTTGCATAAAAAACAAATCTCGTTCCAGTTCGGAGAGTTGCCTTTCCATTTGGTGCGATCGAGACGATTCACTGACCTGTACGAAAACGTGCTCTTCAACTACGACTGGTTACACGCCAAGTTGTCCAGTTGTCCCTTGCAGGCCGTGCTGGCCGATTTCGAAGATGGTTCGGTGAATATTGACGATAAAGATGCCAAACGTGAGCTTATGTTAGTTGCCGATGCCCTTCGGCTAGGCGGTGCTATTCTCGGTGTCTATCCCAACATGCTGGCGGCGCAGTTGATCGGTCGTTTGCTGCCCGAAATTGGCGGAAATCCCAACATTAAGATGTTGCTTGAAGCTTGCGATAAGTCCGGTCCTAAAGACTCTGCCCTCATCCCATTGAACCACTGTCTCCACACACCGGGTGGCCCATTAAAGGTAATCCTCTCGTTTACTGAAATGTGCAGTCATTTTGCTTTTCTTTGTCCGTTTTTCTTTCTCTAACAACTCCAAACAACAAAACACCCATCAGTACTCCTTGGAGGGACATCAGTTTGCGGTGTTTGGGTTCTGTCTTACCAGCGATTATCGCTACATGGTGTCGATTTCGACGCGATTCATCACTTGGGATTTGTCCACTTCCGACCTGACGCGTGACGTGAATCCGGGTATGGAGGGAATTATGCAGCAGTTAGTTCTCAGCCCGGATAATAAGTGGTAAGTAGGTGTGGGGATTTGGGTTTATGTCGAATTTGAAAACGATTTGATTGTGAAATTAACGCGTAACAGAAAGACATGTTGTGCGGTCGTATCTACATTTCACTGCTGATACACTGTTGTATGCCTGGCAATCAGGGATGGCATTCTGCACTGAAAATGCGCACAGTGCAGCTCATTTTCATATTAAAACCGCAAATACTTGCACACACACACTGAGGAGCATGCCATCCCCGCTGGAAATAAAATAAATTAGTCAACTTCCTTCTGACAATTAGACAATAATAGTCAGTCAGTTGAAGATCCTTTTAGTGTTGTCCTCACTTGGTATAGCTTATTAGCTCACCATAGTTTAGATAGTTCAAAACAGAATAAGCTATTCTCCATTGGATGAATTAGAACCAGTGACATGGCGACCGTAACAATACTTGATTAGTACAGTAGTTTTACGTTAAATAACCATTAGAAGAGATTGGGGTAACTCGCGCCCCTAAGGAATGGCACGGATTCTTACAATGATGTCCATTCTAGTTACTTGTATCCAAAAATTCACTTTATTTGTATTTTCAATAACTGTGAAATAATGTGTTTGGAAGCAAATCCGAACGAAGACAAATGAGCCGCCCAATTAAGGGGCTATAGTGCTGCATGAATCAAGGCATTTGCTCGACGATATTAAGGAAGATTCAAATATTACGTCCATAGTTTTTGTTTTCGAATTTGTAGACTCTCATGCCACATTATTTTCCTGTATTGTTGTAGAGGCAAAAAATGGATAATATAACACCACAATTCCGAGATAAACTAGCCTAGGGTTAAAAATCTCGTTAATACAGACAAAAAACACCACAATTGCCTAAAGGTTTGCTTTAACGGTTTCAAACAAGGCAATGAATCATAATACCTTCGCTTTTTGCGCCATTTGATACAGAAACGGAAAACTTGCAATTTCATCATTAAAAAATCCAGCTCATTACTACAAACCTAGTTTGTAATAGTAGTTTACGCAACAAGGTGCAGAATGATGATTTTTACAGCACGAGTCGTACACTTATCCAACGAGGCTTGCCGAGTTGGATAATTACGTCGAGTGCTGTATAAATCGAGTTCTGCACCGAGTTGCGTACAACGTTTTTTGCAATTTCATAAATTACCACTTGAGCAGTTTTCAACTAAACTTTTTCATCAAACTGCACACTGATGTTCATAACCATGTTTAAGAAAGTCTAATCATAGCAGGTTATATTGTGCAGTTGTCACAATTTTTCAAACCTGCGTCCAGAAAGCATCATGAAATTGATCAAAACTGAAAACAGTGCTGTAATGGTTCATTACGCAACGCAAATCAGTGCTGTAATGAACCATTACAGCACTGTTAATTTGGTGTGGGAACGTAGGCCTTTCCTGTCAGATTTGCGTGAGGTAAAACAGCCTATTACGATGAGAAATTGCAAAAAATCCATTTTAATCACTCCATGTGTCCTTGGAAGGCGGGCAAGTTCGACACCACGCCTGCTTTGGATTGATATTGCATGCACCTCAATTTGATCTCTTCACAAGTAAGGTGCTATCCACTTTCACTGCAGAAAGACGTGTCTTTATCTATCCCGGATCTTTTCGTAGATCCAATTCCATGCTACAGGCTTCATTCCAACCTAGTGAGCCGCCGTAACTACAACGACATATCAGGAAGACTTACACACGGCCAATTTCCCGATGTAAGGGTCGAGTTCAACCACAGGTTCTCGGTATGACCTGCATAGCCGACTTCCGAACCCTGAGATCGATTGCAACTCAAGTTGCGACCGTCCTAGCAACTCCTCGAATCCACGCGCCACCTCTTGTATAGTTTCGAGATTATTTGGGTGAAAGCCAGTGAAACGGCGCGGCATTCGAGCTAAAAACATCTTTGCACATCCTCCATTCTGCCACTGCAGCTGTAGAGATACTCTTGTCCCAGCTCCAATATCGAGCACGATTGTTGTCCATTACGTCAACGCTCACTACTTCGGAACGGGAGAGATCTCAATTAGAAGGTCGTGCACACTGGTATAATGTATAATAAGCACGCACGACATTGGAGCTGAAGGGGGGGGGGGGGTCTAGCTACGCGCAAGCGTAAAAGGAGAGCTTATCATCGTTCCTCAGCCCCAAATGTTTGACGGAGAGCTAGATAGTGGGATCACCTGTCCTAATCATCGCCTGCTGCTCCGACTTCCGGTTGTTCACAACAACTACCTTAGTTTTGAGGTGAGCCAATCCCTGTTTCCTGAACCCCACTTCACAGCGATCGAGTTACATTGTCAGCGATGTTGATGGTGATCACGCCCACTGGGAACTTCAACACCAACACCTCGAAGGACTTAGGGCTCGAAAGAGGGTGGCGTGAGCGATCCCCGGTCAAGCCACAGACTTTTTTGTAATAAATTTTTATTACTTTCTTGGCCATAGAGTATTTTCGTGCCTACCACATAATATACACATGGAAACTCCAGTGTCATCATTTTCTTCTGGTGCTAGCTGATATGGCCTGAACCTTTAGAAGGTCAAATCGCGTTGCACGCAAGTATTAGTTCATGGTGCTTGCATCACAGTTTGGCGCGGGCGTGGTGGTTGACCCTGTTCGCTTTCCAGGGACAAGAAGCGTTATAAGGACCACCTGGAAGCTGGCTAAGCGCCAGCATGCTACCTTGGTTTACTCGATAACCTTGATAGTGCGATGTGCACTGCACATACCTCTCTCCGGCGCAATGCCTTCTTGGTGGTTCCGGAGAGACGAAGAATTTGGCGGCAAAGAGAATGTTGTTTCGTGGATCGGGAAAAAGGTAGTCCTGGCTTCTACTTTGCTTCTCATCACCTTTAGGTCCTCCGAGTACTTTGACTCGTCGGTCTTGAAGATGAGAGTGTAGTTCTTATCTTGCTAACTGGCAACCACACTACATGACCTTTTTTTCGACTTCTTCTGGCCACTGACGCCCTCACTCTGACCCGCCATAACCTACGGTGGCTGACCTGACACCCTACACAAGTTCGCAGTCCCCTGCTTCTTTCAACCTGAGATGGTCCGGCATTCTCAGGCCCATCCAATTCGAACTCATCCCCGACTACGGGCTTTGTAGTCGTTTTGCTTCGAGTTTAACACTCACCTGGCCTTGCGAGTGTCACCGAGTGGCTCACCTTCCGATATCTGCCTCGCACGCCTCTGAGAGATGCTAGATAGACCAGAGCCCTACATTAAGGGCATATGAGATGGAATTCAAAGGTGGCTGCCATAATGTCTACCATCTTGTAGCCTTGATTTTGTACAGCAATCCTCCTTGAATAAATGTATGACTCGTGCTATAAAAAATCTTCATTTCACATCTCATTGCATAAATAACTATAATGCAAAACTATATTTTATATCATATACAGAAACTGAAATCAATTCTTAGGCATCTAATAATTAATACCCGCTATGCATAGGCACTCTCAAAAATTGTTGGACATCTAAGAATCGAAGTAAATGGAAAGATGCGATGAAGAGCATGGCGTAACGCATCCAGTCAAACAAATTGAAAAGTCGTGCGTTTATATCCCACCAGAACTCAGAGATTGGTTTCATTTTGCTTAGCATTTTGACTTCATTATGCGCCTCTGAGTGGTTCGCAAATAAGGGTTTTTTTCTGAAAAACAATCTTTTCCTCCCACTAGGGCTGCCGCTTACACAAACAACAGTCAGAGCGTGCTGCTCAACATGCTGTCCAGCGAGTTCTCGATCATAGAAAACCCATTCGATGAGGAAGAATCCATTACCGGACTATACCTGCTAAACAAGAACCTTTTCCTACATACGAAACTGCGCTACGCCTATTACGACATGCGAGGAGCTTTGATCGAGAAACAGAAACTCGAGGATGTTACAGATGAGTGGGAACTGTTATGTAAGCAATGATCAACTTTTTTTTATAATGCATTCAACCCTCCTAAGATGTTACGCTAGGCACACCAATATACGTAGCATAGTACACGTTCAACGAGCTTGTCTAGGTCATTTTCACCCCATCATCTAGGGTTACTAGGTTACTAGGGTTAAGAAGCAGATGTAGGGGTGAAGGCTTCTAAGAAAGCCCTAGATTTAATATAAATGCAACATCATTTAATTCATTCACAGTTATGGAATTTGTGTCCTTCACTGATTTCTTCGCAATATTGTGGTCTGGTGCCATAAACGATACCAGACTAATGCTATACACCAGTAAAGAGAATTTAAAAATTCCCATGATTGAAATGCACAGCGTTGTCACAATGAAGAAAGACAGGAAGACGATGTATTGTTGTCATCAGGAAAATCTTTACCAGGTATTTTCATAAAGATATTCAACACTTCAGGATTCAATAGCATCAGTACAACACTACCTTCAGGTGAGCGAATTCCAGTACGAAGAAAACGAGGAGGAAAAAACAGCTGAATGGAGACACGTGCGCGATTTGCCACGCTATGAGAATGATGTCAAGGAGATGGCTCTTCAGCTCAAGATGGATCAAAACGATCGATTTCTGTTGGCCAGCACTGCCAATGGGTTCGTCGTTTGGGATTTCGACCAGGAAGATCCCATCTCTGAGGAAGCCATATATCTTGCATTACCCCATGGCGTACGCAACATTTCCACCAAGATGACCCAGTCGAATTCGGTTATGATCAGCTCCAAGGTGGATTACGCGGTTGCTGGCGTGAGGTAAGATGCTGAATATTGTTCGATTATAGAGAATATTCGTTACTTTGCATATTTTAGGAAAAGCTTATACGTTTGGTGTGTGAAAACAAAACAACTGATGAAAGTCTTGGATGCACATTTCGGGAGAATCATGCAACTTGAGGCACTCACTATTGGAACATGGAACAGTGTTATAACATCCAGCATTGATCGCTCGGTTAAAATCTGGAATATCAACAACATTTTTGAACAGGTTCATGTGATTGACAGGCATGAGCTGCAAATTGATGGAATAAGGTAAGCTTAAATTACTAGGGATAATTGTTTTGTATGAAGTTAGGCCATTTGGCCGAAGGTCATTCGGCCGAATGGTCATTGGGTCTTATCTTTGCCGTTACGTTCCCACTGCACAATGGTCCGAATCCACGTTTTAGCAGGAAAAAAAATCCGTATCTCTGTTTTCGTTAATTTTTGGCATTTGGTGTCTTCAGAGAAGTTGTTTGAATTTGTTTTCCGCATCTTTTCCAAAAATTTTTGATTAGGGTGGTCCGCGTCTTAACTCAAATCTGGAATAGAACTTTTAAATTTTAAGTCATACGCGATCGAGTTCTTCAGCAAAGTTGCAGGTAATGCTATTTCGAGCAACTTTGCCGAATACGCCGTTTATCTAGCTCTTAATTTGAACATAGTAGGTCAATTTTAAGTTTTGACTTAGGGTGAGCCACCCAAAAACGGCTTTTTCGCAATAACTTTTTTATTTGATTTTTTTCGAAGATTTGAGCTTCGGAGCATTTGAAGAGCATGTAATGACGCATATTTGTTCTGAACATTGCACGTTGCTAGGTCTTGTCATTCAAATGTTATGGGCAATTTTGACTTAAAAACAACGATGTCTTCAAATGCTTATATCTCTAGGAGCTGGTAAAATAAAAAAAGTTCTTTAAGCGGCATTTGGAAGGTCACATATAAAGCCAAATGTGGAGCAAATATTACAAGAACGTTATTTTTTAAATTGGAATAAATCGACTCCAAAAATCCCCTTAAAAAATCGAAAAACTACATATAACTCATACAATTTTAAAGATAGAGTCAAACTGTCTTCAGAAAAAATGTAGGTTTTTACCATGCCTACAAGTTTTCCATACACGAGTTTTTTGCAAAACGAGAAACAAAAGCTTGAAATTGATAATTTGATTCTTAGGGGTACATGGTATGTTTTTCTAAGAAAACAACGATTATATTCTTTATAACAAATTATCAATTTCAAGCTTTTGTTTCACGTTTTACAAAAAAGTCGTGTATGGAAAACGTGTAGGTATGGTAAAAACCCACATTTTTTCCGAAGACAGTTTGACTCTATCTTTAAAATTGTATGAGTTACATGTAGTTTTTCGATTTTTCAAGGGGATTTTTTGAGTCGATTTACTCCAATTTAAAAAATAACGTTCTTGTAATATTTGCTCCATATTTGGCTTTATATGTGACCTTCCAAATGCCGCTTAAAGAACTTTTTTTATTTTACCAGCTCCATGAGATATAAGCATTTGAAGACATCGTTGTTTTTAAGTCAATATAGCCCATAACTTTTGAATGACAAGACCTAGCAACATGCAATGTTCAGAATAAATATGCGTCATTATTTGCTCTTCAAATGCTCCGAAACTCGCATCTTCGAAAAAAATCAAATAAAAAAGTTATTACAAAAAAACCGTTTTGGGGGGGCTCACCCTAAGTCAAAACTTAAAATTGACCTATTATGTTCAAATTAAGAGCTAGATAAACGGCGTATTCGGCAAAGTTGCTCGAAAAAGCATTGCCTACAACTTTTCTGAAGAACTCGATCGCGTATGACTTGAAATTAAAAAAATCTTTTCCAGATTTGAGTTAGGACAAGGACCACCCTAATCAAAAATTTTTGGAAAAGATGCAACAAACAAATGCAAACAACTTCTCTGAAGACACCAAACGCCTAAAATTAACGAAAACAGAGATACGGATTTTTTTCCTGCTAAAACGTGAATTCGGACCATTGTGACTGGGACAAAAGCTACTTCTCAGCTTATTGTTCTATGGGCAGTTCCACAGTTATTAACTGAGAGCTTCCGCTACCAATGACCATGTTGCATGTGTATATCGTGTGGCAGGAACGAAGATACACTATAACTAAAGAAGTCATATTTCCTTCACGAAATGTTTCTGGATCGACCGGGAATTGAACAACGTCACCCTCAGCATGAATTTTTCCTTCTTTTGAAAATAGGTCGTCCTTTATAGTAACGTTGCCAAAATAGTTTACCAAAATTCTTTCTTATTTTATTGTTAAAATAGTTTTTGGCAATAATTGTTGAAAAAGGTAAAAACAAAAGATCCGCTTCCAGTTTCATAACTGCTGAAATTTAATTCATCCTGATGACCATGGGCAAGCTAGGAAATCATTGTCACATAAATTCATTCATTCCCAACCATCAACCTGACTTCTACAATAGTGACCATTCGGTCTAATGATCAGTCCACCTAATGACCCTGCATTCTTTTAACAAGATCGGGTATCAGGTTAGACAGTTCACTTTCTAGCGACACGCTAATCACATGTGCCTTAATAGTAAGGGCTAGTGAAGAGATCAAACCTAGAGTTTCTGTTAACCACAAGGTCTGTTCGGGGAGTGAAGGACTTCGCTGTCTATAAACTACGTACACTCATTGTCGGCCCTTTCTGACCCTCTCTTCCCATTAACCAGAATACCAGGTGCCATGCCATGTGCGCTCTAGCTAGAGACTGATTTTTGTGCAGTAAAAAATGAGCAAGCACTCATCGTATTGGAGCAGAACTCACTCACTCACTCACGGCAACGTTGATTCAAGATTCTGCACGTATGGTATGACATTATCCGTATTAGACGTGTGCGCCGCCGCGCCGCGCCGCCGTCGCCGACGTTTTTTCCACGCCGCCGCCGCCACTCGAATCGTTCCGGCGCGCCGCTGTTCAAATTTTTCCACGCCGCCGAACAAAATTTCCCACGCCGATCAGGAAACGGCATATGTTGTTTTTCTCGTCAACAGATAAAAAAATACTGTTGCAGTATTTTATGGATGATTCTGGACTCATTGCTGCAGCATGTTTCATTAGAATCTGTAAAGTAATTTTTGAATAAATCTCTGAAGGACTTTGAACTAATCTTTGGTGGACTTCTTGAATTCTACTAGTCGAATCTTTAAAGTAATACAGAATTACTTGATTTTTTGGCGCTACATTATTGTTTGTTGGTTCTTGATGCATTTTTGAGACCTTTTATGATTTATTCGTGAAAGTTTTAGGTCGGTTAGGATCACACCTGCCAAGGGTTTTGTAACATCTTTGGTGATGAAGTTCCAATTCATTATCTTCAGGATTCTCGCTGACTTCTCTCAACTGACTGCTGACTTCACCAATGAGCATGAAAATTTATATGTGGGCATTTTTAGGGCCGGGAAAGTTTTTAACAAGGCCCGAGGCGCCTCCCTCTTTGGAAAGGGTGGCTCCCATACAAATGAATTGGCGGGGGGAGTCCCTATAGCGCACGGCATGCCTCGGTTATTTTACACATAGTGAGGCAAAAGTTCGAATTGTGGGGCAAGAGTTCGGATCATGTGGCAACTTTAGGTAAAACCCTAAAATTCTGCAAAATGTACATATTATTTCTAAAAATGATGGAATTAGTGAGAAAATTGATCGAAGTTGAAAAAAAAATGTTGTTTTATCTGAATTAGGCGGAAAACTACTAATTTTTGGCGAAGTAAATTTAACCCTGATTTGGGTTAAATCCAGATCGAACTTTAAAGTGTATTCCAATTCCAACATCAAATATTTATTGGTTTTAGGTATTCCAATTACCAAAGTGTCGAAATAGTGTGCTACGGATAGCGGAATACCACAAACACTAGATTCGAACTTTTGCCCCAGTGGTGGGGCAAGAGTTCGAATTAGATACACACATACAAAAAGTGTTGTAACTCAAAATTGAAAAGACATTTGGCGTAACTTTGTCCAGCAAAATTTTAGCTCATGGATGGTAGAAACACCACACGGTATTCATTTATTTTTATCTGCTTCTATTTCTTGAAAATATTTGAATTATCAACTAGAATCGAACTTTTGCCCCACCTTACTCTACGGTTTTAAAAAAATCTCAAGCTTTTCATGGGTAATTTGATTTCATGCAACATGTAGAGTTTGTGTATGTGTAAAAAAGTATGCTAATTTATGACTTGATGACGACATGGTAGCACCCCTCCGGGATGTCCTTCTTTGATTCCATAGGACCCCACATTTCTCCAAGAAATCCTTCGAATTTCCAGGGCTCCTCCAGGCATTTCTTTCCAGAGAGTTCTTGATGAGATTCTTCCAGGGGTTCATTGAGGATTCCCTCAGAGGTTCCCTCTGGGGTTCTTCCTGGAGTATCTCTTGAGATTCTTGAAGAAGTTCTGTCTGGGATTCCTTTAAGTGCTCTTGCGAAGAATTCTCCAGAAAGTACTTTCGCGACTTTTCCAGAGATTTTTTGTGAGATACTTTAAGAAATATCTTCTGAGATTACTTCAGGAGTTCCTAATTTCCTTCAAAATTCCTTACGAAGTTTCTCTAAAAATTGATTTCGAGACTCCTCCAGGAATCTATGATTACCCCAGTATTTTTTCTGTGATTCCTCTGGGAATTTCTTCCGTGGTTTCTTCACAATTTTCTCTAGAATTTCCTTCTGTGATTCCTCAGGGAGCTCCGTCTGAGATAATTTTGAAATTCCTTCAGAAGTTCCCTCTGGGATACTTTCTGAGATTCCTAAAATGTTCCTTAAGGAACTCCTCTCAAGATTCCTTCAGAGATTCCTTTTGGGTTTTCAAGGGATTTCCTCCGGGATTTCTACAGTAGTTCCGGGAATCCTCCAGGCATTTCAATCAAGATTCTCATTCCTTAGGAATGTATTCAGTTTTTCTTTTACTTCCAGAAGGTATTCCAGGAAAATAAGGCCGGTAATTCCAGCAATTTCACTTGGGATTTTTCCGGGATCCCTTCAGAAGTTCTCTCAGGGATTGCGTCAGGAATACTTTCCTACAGAAACTCCTTCCAAAAATTTAGTCTGGAATTCCTTCCAGACATTTCATGAGATATTCCTACCTAAGTTCCTTCTGGGGTTCCTTCAGGAATTCTTTCTGAGATCCTTACAGAAATCTTACAAAAACTTCTTTCAATATTCCTCCAAAAACATCTCCGGGATTCTTTTTAGAAGCTACTTCTGGGATTGCTTCAAAAATTCTTGGAATTTCTTCAGGTCCTGTCAGGTATTGTTTTTGGATTTTTTTCAGGAATACTTTGCAGGATCCACATCTAAAGAACTCTTTTTTGATTTCCTCCAAAAGTTCCATTTGGAATTCCTACAGATCCTTCTAGATTTTCTCCATAAGTTCATTCTGGAATCCTTTTAGATTTTTCTATTTCCCAGAGTTTATTGGGGAGTTTTCTGAACAATTCTTTTTTTTTTTATTAATGGCATTCCTCATGGAGTTCCTACAGGATTTAGTTGAGAAAATACTCAAGCAAGTTCCTTCTGGTTGTTCTCCAACAGGAGTTCCTGGAGGAATCTCATATGGAACCTTTTAGGAATCTCAAAAGAAGATTCTGAAGAAATCCTGAATTATTTAATGATTTATTCTATGATTTTTAAATTCTTATGAAAAACTTAAAAACATCTCTTGGAATAAAGTGTGCATGAACTAAAAGAGCACACTCTGAATAGTTAACCTTTGGAACAATTTTAAAATGTCACAGGTGTCACAGGAAAAGTCTTAAAAATTAAAATTCAAAAAGATTTGTTAGAAAACCTTTCGCTAGATTTTGTATTAGAAATATGAAGACATTTTTTTATTATTTAGACAATTTGTGAAAAAAATATTAAGGATTAGTTTCTGAACAAATAAATGGATGTGGAGCGGACCTGATGTGATGGTTAAAGCACGTGACTATCACGCCAAGGACCTGGGATCGACAAGGACAACTCCCGACAAACTCACGAAATGTGAATTTTACCTTCGAAAGGTAAGTAGAGCGGGGGTCCCGAGATGAACTAGCCTAGGGCTAAAAATCTCGTTGATACAAATAAAAATTGAATAAATGCTCATTAAGGAATCACGGCGAACATTCCAAAGATACTTTGAACAAATCTTTGGATTTTTTAAGGACATGGATATTAAAAATATCAATTTAAGCCACAGTAATTGTGGAGTTTTGAAATCATGCAACCGTACAATAGCATCATGTTCAGTTTCAGTCTTAGGTTATTTTGGTACCCATGTGAGACTAATACCCTTGTGGGGAGTCTACCTAAAACACTTGAATCCATAGAGGAATTAAATATCAATCGAAATAATAGAATCCTTGTAGTAATTTATCGAACAATCCTTGAAACAATCACATTTATGATACTCAAAGTATTTTTTAATGAAAACATTGGAAAAATTTCCAATCACATTTTTGGAGGGATTTTTTATGGTATGTGTATGCATAATAGAAGTTTTAAGGAAACTTCAGAGAAATTCCAGAACAACTTCCTGCTAAAATTACTTAGTAATTTCCAGGGGAAGTTGAAAAAAAAACTTAAACTTAAAAAAACGCAGATAGTTGTTTTGGAGTCTTCGGCTTTCCTGATCGGGTTCTTTGAGCGTATCAATGCGGAAATTTTTAAGTTTTATTTTTATTTTTATTCTTAATTGTTTTGTTTTGTAAGAAATGTCTAACAATCTCAAAGGAATTTCTAAAGTAATATATGCGCCATGCCAAGAATGAGGAAAACAAGAGAAGAAGGAATCGTACAAAAAAGTTTCTGGAAGACACACTAAATAAATCTCAAAGCTAAATTCCTGTGTCATTAAAAAAATCCCGAAGATTCATATAATTGATGAACTTTCATTCAGTGTAAACTTTAGAAAACCGTAGCTTTGGCACCAAGAAAAAAACAAATTCTTCCTTGTTGATTTTTTTTAAATGTAAAATAAGATCTTATTAAAAATTACAAAAAAAAATTGAATTGAACATTTTTTTTTCGTCGCGCCGGTTACGCCGCCGCCGCCGCCGCCGAATAGGGTGTTCGGCGTGACGCCGGCGTCGCCACCGCCGCTGTCTCAAATTACCATATACGCCGCCGCCGGTGAAAAGAGCTTCGGCGCACACGTCTAATCCGTATGCCCGCTGCAGGTCGTAGCGAATGAAGCAACCAGACAATGCCCAGACGCGCAGAATCTCAAACTTGATCTCGAAGCAGCGTTACCGGATAAGGTTGGATGCGAAAGTACTGCATTGTCGGGTACACGGTATGGACGAAATCGTCAAAATGAATGGTTAGAATAGCAATATAGAGAGGGTTTGGAGAAGATGAACCCACCGCAGGTGAGAATGGCGCAGGATGGGACCTAGCCAAGTATAAAACTCAATCAGTAGAGCCAAGAGCAGAAGACTCGCCTCTTTTGAGAAAAGGCGCTGCCTAGCATAATCAAAGTACGAGGAAAAGGAACTTCCGCGCTAGAAGTTATAACAGAAGTTCGCCATATCCCACAATGACTCCGTTCCGGCGTTCGGCGAGATTTCATTGACAAACACGCATGAGATGATGGACACATCTATTAGCACCTAAACGACACAGAGAATATAGACACTTGATCTGCAAATCCAAGCAGATACCGTAAGTTAGATTGTCACATTCTCCTAAAGCGAATACTTCCGTAAGATGCTGTCCAACCGGCTACGTAGACAGCCGGTCAACAGCGGATCTGATCTTCACTGTAAGGCAAATCCTCCAGAAAAGCCGATCACACCAGGAATACTCTATATACTCTAATATATACTCGAATCTTTGCCCGACTGATTTGAGATCTTTTTCCTTATGGAACTCGTGAACGGTTTCAATTTTAGGCAGATTTCCAACTCAATGAACCTGGAGGATACCGATACTGTTCAATGTATTCTCCCGAATCCTTTCTAAATCAATCTCGCTTGATCTAGGACACTTACCAAAATGAAGAGAGGAGCTTGAAATATCAATCTATCAAACAGAAACAAAAACGGAAACTAAAGAGGGTAATGTCACGGGTGAATAAAACTGCCCAAAACAATATCGATTGACTCTCAGGTCTTCAAAATTCAACAAATTTATTTATTCTCTCAAAAGCTAATTCATTCGGGTCGGGATGTATTAAAATTTACACAAAAACGGATGAGAAACACTTTCGGAAACTATCATGGGCATGAATAAAAAGGTTTCCACGTACCTGCGCAGGGTTTTCTTGAAGCGTTTTCCCGGGTTTCGACCTTCTCCTCGAGTTCACGGATCAACGTACCCTCCCTCCGTACGGCTTTCACCTAGAGAGCTTCAGCCGAACGCGATGAAATGAAATCGCTTTACCTTCGGATCCTGCGCATGACGCTTGACTACGTGCGGGGTTCGTGCTCTCAGGTCCTTTCCACCGGGGAATGTAGCGCGGGGTGGATCTAACGACGGTTTTTGACGACCGTCAGAATTGTTTGTTCGGCTTGATGGCGAACTGCACTTCCTTCCGTTTGTGAGATACAGACAATCAGGAGCCATTGCTGAACTTACTTCGTGGTAGAGACGAACAAGCCAAAGGCTGAAAGTCTCTATAATAAAGATAAATCATTCAATCAATAATTACTTCGACTTTTATGGCATATGGTTAGCCGAGACACCAGCCTTATATCGACTCGTTTCGGGAAAGCAAGAATAGCCGACGTGTCAACGCCTTATAAGGTATACCTGGAGCAGTTCTGAAGTATAAAAAACCTATATCGACATGGCCAATGATCTACACATACACAGCCATTCATTGAAAGAATCCTGGAAAATGATAGAATCGACTACTTCCATAATTTTTCGTGTCATTATCAATAATTGCAGTACATCATAGATGCATTACAAACATTAAAGCAGCCAGGCTTACTGTGCAGCGTTTTTATTTCAGCAATTAAGACAATGAGTGGGGGCAGCTCGTACCAACCGCTCAGTTCATGAAAAATAAATACGGTGAAAATCGGTGGGGGTGACGATGCTAACTAAGAAGGTTAATGCCACCCCTTGGTCCTTGGTCCTTCCTGGGATGGAACACAGGTATTTACTCCATGTCCTGGCCCTAATGCCTAGGCTTATGCGCCATTACTCGCTCTCTGAAAATAAACTAAAACGTGACCCATGACCCATGGTCATAGATTATAGAACAATATAGTGTACAAAAAGTAAATCAGACAGATCTCACCAAGTTTCATTTCGTCGGACGATCGTATCCACGCCTCGATTTCTAACATCTCTAGATTCTAACGAGCTCATCCTTAAACTTTGCCAAGTTCAAACATGACTAACGCACGCTCCAGCGCATCCATGACTTTGTCTCCTATATGACAAGCTTGGCGAATCATGAACACTAACGATGATCAGATTATGACTGAGATCATCTCTGTCCTTTACTGACATGACCCATATATTATTGACCTCGATCTGCTAATACTCAAATATAACATTATGTATTTCCATTTTTTTTCCCCAGCCTTTCAGAGAACGGTGAGCTGGCAGTCACTGTTACACGGTGCTGCGTTGGCGTCTGGGAAATACGAACTGGTCGATTGCTGGCAAAGCTTGCGGACAGCCCACTGGGAGCTATCGTGACGCACGCCGAAATCACACCGGACGGCCGATACATCATATCATCGGAGACAGGGAAAATCCTGATCTGGAACAGGGTAACCGAGCAAGTTCTTTCGCGGGACTCTCAACCGGGCATACAACAGTTGAACTTCTTGGAGAACGGGGAGAAATTCTTAGCAGTTTCCTGTCCCAATGCTACGAACGCATCTGCTTCCAGCGCTGGAGGCGATGAGCAGAAGCTGATGGCGCACGTCAAAGTTCGCAGTATTCCGGATGGGCAAATGATATTCAATTTCGAATATCCCGTTCGATTGGTTCCAGGATTACCATTCCGATGTGCTGTGGTGACAGCTGATGGTCAGCATATAGTTTGTGCTTCCGTGGACAAGAACAATAAAGACTCGGTCTGGGTATACAGTGCCATCAACGGAACCCACGAGCACAAGATTTCGTTGAAAGGATGCAATATTAAAGAAGTTGCCTCGTTGCTTCCACTTCCGCATAAACCCACGCAAGTGGCGGTCATTACCAACGAAAAAGGAAGCATTATGGACATTAAAACCAGAAAACATGTTCGTTCCATTCCGAAATGGGGCGGCACGAGCACGAAAGATGGCAAATTCGGTCTTTATGCTCCATCTCGGGGAGGACTTGAACTGTTGGAACTCAAGAAAGGTTCAACAGTGAAGACCTTCATTCCAAAAGTTGCCGAAGGAGTTTTCACGGTCATTTGCATGTTTACGGATACGGATGAGTATGTTCTGTACTACCACAGTGGTAGAAAAACCTTGCGAGTATTCCGTACCAGCGATACTGAAATGATCGCCAACTACCGTATGCAGGCCGAACTCACGGCCATCAAAAGCACTTCGGATGGTAAAAGTCTAGTCCTGGGCACGGTTGATGGTTGTATTTCCGTGTTGGCCATAGCTGACCAAGAAAAGCCCGAAATGCAAGACTTCCTCAAGCAATTGCCTTCGCGTGATGCAAATGTTAGTATTTTTACGAAACTAAAAGATATTCAAAAAATCTAATGAATTTAATTTTGTTTACAGTGGAAAAAGAAACTTGCAAAACAGAAGGCATCTGCCAGGTTCAAAGCCGCGATGAGATTGGCATCCATCTCAACTCGATTCGGAACACCGGTAGATGAAGATGAGGACGACGATGATAAAGATAATGATGATTAAACACTTAAAGATACACAGTACACATAGTACGTTACAATCTGTTCTAACCTTTGTTACCTAAAGTTGTATTGTAATAAAAGTATGTTATTGAAATGAATGCAGGACGTTGGTATTATTTGACATTCTTTTTTTTACTAAATCCGTGGAAAGTTTTTACTAAATCTACTGAATCTATCATAAGAAAGAAATAATGAGTTATCCATAAATTACGTAATGGTCTAGGAGAAGTGCGAATACCGTTACGGCCCATACACAAATTTTGGATTTTTATGCAGCAAATGGGATTCAAAATGGCGATTTTGGATTTACGAAATAAATGGATGTCACTCAACGTCAGATTTAAAGAAATTTGGAGAAATTCACCATGGTAAGCGATAAAACTAATTGTTGTTGCACCACAATCGATTGCCACGATAGACCCGTACTATGTTGGCTAGGTAGATGCGACCACAAGGAATGGAGGTGGATTCAAGGTGTAATCTTGAGTCTTAGATCTGATGCGCCGTTTCTCTTTAGGTTAGGAGCAGCGCACAACAGCATCTGTTCGCCCATGTAAGAGGCGACTAGTCAATATCTGAGTACCAGTGAAGGACTCTAAGCTAAACTGTGTACCATGCTCCACCGGAAAATTAGGGGACTAGCCCTGCCAGTCAAGGTCAGCAACAGAGTTACACGAACCGAACTCAATGATAATGTCCCAGCGACGAAACAGGACTTGCGATTAGAAGCTCGGTACGTGTAACTGCGGTGTATTCTATACTGTAACTCGGTAATTCTAGAACCCTGAAGGGCCAAACCTCGAAATTGCGATATCTTTACTGATATTCGAAATATCCAACCCAAAAAAACTAAAACGGTATCTTTGGAGATTTTTGCAACTGCATATGCACGAGAGACGAGTTGTGGCACAGCAACTGATACATCTCACAGTGAATTTTTGTAATATGCCAGGCCCAGGGATGGGAAATGTCGCGGAATTCGATGAAAAAATATCATGACATTTTGCTATTTACACCACTTTCGGTGTAAATTTCTGTTCGTGCGCATCACCAGTTGATAACGCTGATTAGTTATGGATAATCAATGTTGTCGCCGATTAACATTTCCGACTAAGTGCAGTGAAATTAGCAAATAACGAAATGGCATTTTTATGACATTTCCTATCCCTGGTCAGGGCAGCGTTAGTTCCAATTTCGTCTTGTCTGGTGGCGAAAAGTTGATCGGTTGATCATTTGGTTTAGGCTTCACATTCACCATCCTTTGGAAGGCAACCCAGTTGGCACGGCGCAGGCATAACATCGGGTAGTTGTTCGATGAGACCTTAGGGACAGAAGGTTTGATGTCGAAAACAACGGGATTTAGGATAAACCGTTCATGGCAACAGAGGTTATGACATATGGTGGTGTTAGACTAAACAAGGTCTAGAGTTGACGGTTTTCCCCCGGCCGGTCTTCATAGAGTTTTATAAGTCTGTCTTTTATTTATTTATTTATTTATTTATAAAGATTTTAATGTCAACAGGTTAAAACACCCCAATGACAAAACTTAAGTTAATACAAAATAAAACAGACAATAATTTCACATTAAACAGAGAGTACACGCAAAAAATTATCTCTAATCCTTACTCTACTTAGATGGAAATCGAATCTAGAAAAAAACAATTAACAAATACACGACACATGCTTCTAATGAATTCGTTCATCCTGTAGTTTGTTCTGGATCTATCAATCCGCAGGAAATTGTTCGAACGTAGAGGGCGTCTCCTGATATTCACGCTCAATTGATATAACAGCTCCGCACAATCAATATTAGATGTGAGTACCTAGGTCGCTTACAAACCCAAGTAACACACATGTTATATAAAAGTTACGACAGCGCAAGTTTTGGTTGTATAGAAGTTTATTTTACGTTATTTCAACACAATGTTAGAATTGCGTAAAATAAACTTATATACAGCCAAAACTTGCGCTGTCGTAACTCTATTATAACATGTGTGTTGCTTGGGAAGCAGGCCTTAGCGACATCTCGGCGAATACTCAAAAGGTCGAGATGAATCAATTTACAACGATCCTCGTACCTGGGAAGATTGATTGGATCATTCCACTGGAGATTACGTAGAGCGTATCGGACAAACTTTCGCTGGACACTTGCTAATCGTCGAATTCA
The DNA here is from genome assembly GCF_035046485.1 of Aedes albopictus. Classification (NCBI taxonomy): domain Eukaryota; kingdom Metazoa; phylum Arthropoda; class Insecta; order Diptera; family Culicidae; genus Aedes; species Aedes albopictus. The sequence continues at coordinate 220,426,724 of NC_085138.1, forward strand.
ATTTTGGTAGAACGGAGCCCAAACTACAGTTGAGTACTCCAAGGTCGAACGTACTAAGGCGCAATATAGTGCTTTCAGACAGTAGACGTCGCGAAAATGTTTCCCGAAGCGGAAAATAAACCCCAATTGCGATGAGGCCTTTGATGTAATATAAGACACGTGCTCCTTATATGTCAATTTCGAATCTAAGATTACTCCTAGATCTTCAACTGAGCTTTCACGCTTAACGGAGGCGCCAGCCAAAACATAGTCATGAATATGCATGGACCGTTTCCGACCAAACGAGATGACAGAACATTTCGTGGGATTGAAAACCATACGGTTGCGTTCACACCACGTTGCAAACATTTCCAGTTGCTGTTGTAGAAACTCAGCATCTTTTTTTTTCAATTCAATTCAACATTTATTTCTATCTTAACACTAATCAACAACTAATCAACAACTAACAAAAAATCGACGAAAAAGGAAAAATTTGAAAAAAAACCTTTAAATTAGCTTGGGAAAAATTGATAGAAAGAAAAGCTTAAATCTAATATCACATGTCTAAATGGCCAGCTCTTGTAGAAGAGGATTAACAGATGAGGCGCAGCTCTGCAGGAATTTAGGAATAAGTCTCCGGAATTAGTTGTCGATTTTCTCCACTCCAGCAAGCAGGCACACCACCGCAGGAGACTTGGCTTTGAGATAAATGTCGAGGGCTTCGACGTCGGGTAAAGAAAATAGCTTGTGATTTGGCAGGATTGACTTTAACCTTCCATTTTCTCTGGTACTCTTGGATAGAGTTCTGCGCTTCCTGGAGAGTGTCGACAACACCTGCTGCATCGTGATGAGAGACCAAAAATCCGGTGTCGTCGGCGAAAAAATAGTACTCGACTCCGTTGATTTTAACTATATCGGCAGAGAAAATGTTGTATAGTGTAGGGCTCAGCACAGACCCTTGAGGGACTCCAAATGGAACAGGTTTTCGATCGGAAGTACTGCCGTTTACGGAGACTCAGCATCTTTTGGCTTTTTTATGACCCAGAAAAGTTTGAGGTCATCCGCATAAGACTTTTTCTCACATTTTAGGATAAAGTTCAAGTCATTCATGTAAAGTAGAAAAAGAAACAGTCCTAGGTGGCTCCCTTGCGGCACTCCGGAGATGACAGGAAACGCTGACGAACGGTGGTCCCCAATCCTTACTTGCATAGACCGTCCAGTTAGGTACAAACGTATCCAGACAAGAAGATTGCCGCCTATTCCCAATCTATCAAACTTGGCTAAGGCAGTTTCGTGGTTCATTTTGTCAAAGGCTGCAGACAGATCCGCATAAATAGCATCAACTTGGAAGCCTTTTTCCATATGACGAGCTATGAATGAAGTATACGAAGCGAGATTCGTGCTTGTTGAGCGTTTCGGAACAAATCCGTGTTAATCAGGTGAGAGGTAGTTCGAGCATTTTTGCGATAGGTAGGCAGTCCACCAGGGTGCGAGGACGCCATCTTTAAGAATCCAACATGTTGTATGTAAACATTTGTGTATCCACAAAGGATTCCATTGTGGATACACGATAGATGTTGGCTCCTGTCAGATGCATTAGGTGGGATTAGGGCTGCCACATACGTGAGGTAGTCCAAGACAATCAGTTCAAAAAGTTTCGAAGTAGCACACAAAGCGACAATTCCTCGATAATTAACTATGGTGCGTTTGCAGCCTTTCTTGTGTACCGGGAAAACGAAAATTATTCCAAGTACTGGGGAACGAAAATTATGCCAAGCGACGATTTACGCCAAACGGCTATAAGAAGTGTAATCATTTCGGCAGAGCTTCTATTTTGGGCACCCTTCCGCTGTAACTCAGTTAATTTTGAACCAATTGACATTATTTTTTATACGTAGTGACGTACGTATAGTAATCTTGCCGTGTACCTACTAAAATTCAAGACTGTTTCAAATTAACTGAGCTGTAATGGAAAAGTGCCTAAAATACTAGGCCCTGTCTAAGTACAGGGGATACTCAAAATAACTGGGACAGGTAAAATTTTCACTTTTCAAGAAATGTTCAACTTGCTGTAACTTTTCGAAAAGGACATCACATATTCTCAAATTTTTACTGTGAGTTCATCAACTGTATCAGTGGTTCAAATTTGGAAATGATCGAACCATTCTACACGAAGTTATAAAGATTCTAGAAAAAAGGTATAATTATCCGATAGCCAACTTTGAGCTGTTATATCTCCGGATTCAATGAACCGAATGTAATGAAATTTTGTTCATTTATGACTTATATAATGAAATTTGAAAAACAATTGACTTAATTTGAAATTATTATTAAGAAAAAAGTTATAGCGATTTTATTTATTCTATGTTTTTTTAGTACATTTATCTATTTTTCATATGCATCTCATTACTTTTTCAACTTAATGCCGGCTATTTGGTTGCTTTCCTTTGAAACATAAATATATTCAAGTTAATTAGAGGGAATTTAAATGAACTATACTGCCGTGAATCGCATATCAGTCCCATCTTTGCTGGATTTCCTATGCAAATGGGACAGATATGCGATTCACGGCAGTATAATTACTATCTCGAATTTTGAAACGATGACGAAGTTTTAGATAAATTGGTGTTATATTAGAAAAATTATCTAATCGTTATAATTTTCTTTCGGGTGAAGAATTTTAAGTTAAGTCAAATGTTTTTAATAGCTCATTATATAAGTCGTAAATGATCAAAATTTCATTGCATTCGGTTCATTGAATCCGGAGATATAACAGCTCAAAGTTGGCTATAGAATAATTATACCTTTTTCTAGAACCTTTATAACTTCGTGTAGAATAGCCCGATCTTTTCCAAATTTTGACCACTGATATACAACTAGTTGATGAACTTACAGTAAATATTTGAACATAATATTACAGAAAATATTTGATGCCCTTTTCGAAAAGTTACAGCGAACATTTTTTTGAAAAGTGAAAATCCCAGTTATTTTGAGTATCCTCTGTAGTTCTGTACTTTATGCCAAATGACTATGTCCAACGACTGTACGGCATTATTTCAAAAGAAGAAGACCCTTAAGAAAATGTCATTTAATATATAGAGATCCTGTCAGATTATTCAACGCACCGAAATTAGAATGTACAATTCCAATGTTAAGTCGGTGCTGTTGATACGCCTGCCAAATGGAAATGGGTCGGCCACACACTAAGAAAGGGTGGAGAAATCTGCAATCAAGCACGAGATTGCAGCAAAGCCAGATCCCAAGGCTCGTGACGATGAAACTGCAACACGGAAATCAATGGGAATCAGACATGGGCCTTGGTCAAGGCTTAACCGAAAATCCGCCCTGAATGGGATTTTCTACGTTGTCCCCTGCATACATGACTGAGTGAGAGATTCAGGATTTAGGACAAATAATTTCAGTCAAATTTTATTAGTGATGGTTTTTTATTGTTTACTTTCATTACTAAATCAGTTTACATATTCAACATGAATGTTTTGCAGTAATAAATATATATATTTGAATCTGTAATCCATTTTCTGCTTTGTTTTCTTCTATGCTGTTTAAGTTGAAAGTGATCAAATAGTTAAGAACTAGATTACAATGCGCTATCCTCCTGTGTGTTCTAGATGTTTTTTTTTTATATTTTAATGTCATGTAATCAATACATGAAACAGAGAGGACACCTCTAGTTTACTTTCCAGTTATTTTAGTTTTATTACTTTTGCGATTTTTCGTAGGAGTAATACAAGTTGTGGCCATCTCCCGTTTGCTTTTTTACAGATACGTGTCTTACTGGATGGATAGGTTCGTAAAAAGATAAAAATATTAAAGTTCGGTAGTCATTCAAATCAAAACCCGGCACTAAAATTAGGAACAAGTGATGGTTTAACGGATAGTGTTCAACTGACTTTCAGCAACGTAACTAGGTGTGTTTGTTTTAACAAGTACCTAATATTTCAAACAGAAAATCAATCATACGAACGAGTGTTCATACCAACAGCAAAAACGTGCCACGTGGAGAGACCTTCCAATGGATAATTCGGAGTTCGTGGTTTATTAGAGATTCAAATAATACTAACAAGTTGGCTTATGGACCGATAAGCATGTCACAAATTATATCGTAAAAGTAACACTATTCGAAATGGTATGCTTTTGTTTCAGTCTGAATATGATTTAATTTGAACAATAACTGCTCGCTAATAGCAGCGCACGCGCAATTTTAGCCGAGAACGGAGAACATTTCTAATAACAATTTAAAACGTAATTTTAACCAATCGATGGAAGAAATTTCGCCGGACCCTATGGTTTAAGTGTGTTGTAATACAAGCGAGTTTACTAGTGTCTGATTATATTCGTAAATCTTTGCTACTTGTGTGGAAAATAGTGGCGTATTTTAGTGATAAGTAGTAATTGCTGTGTTACAGTGTTCTGTGTTCACCTTTCAATAGCTATACGGCGAAAACGAGGAGATAGCTGAAAAAATACACAAAATAAACATTTGAAGTCGCGCACTACATTTTATGAGTTTTTATTCCTGCTCATGCGTCATAAGGCCTTTTTGGAAAACATGTTCAGCCTAATATAGAAAAAAAACAATGTCAGAAGAACATTTTTTTTTTAATGATAAAAACGGAAAGAAGAAAAATGTAACGTTTCACACCGATGTTCAATGAGAGTATAATTGGCTAAACTTGTTCAATATAAAACTGAGATTTTCAATAGCTTGATCGAACATCGACCTCTTTTTTCCTGTATTCGCTGGAATGCGCCCTCAAAAAACGCTTCATTCGTCCTTTTTACAGTTATTGTTCTCAAACTAAAAACTGAGCTCAACTCAGTTCTCCCACGCGAAGTTTGTTCACTTTTGTTGCTTAATTTGTTCTAGTTTTTGCGCGAGCAATTCACGTCGGTGCAACGGGATACTACTAACGATATTCGCATTACCACTACCGCCGGTTCCTGTACCAGTGGTGGGACTCAGGCCGGAACCTAAACCGCCGACCGCTTCCTTCCGTAGTAGATTCACTTTCGGCTGCATCTGGTTCAGATTCAGGTTCTCGTCTGTGATTTTGTTGTCGGCATATTGACTGTGCACTGCGCTGGACTGGTGGTTCGCCGTTTGGCTGGTTTTTGTCTGAGGAAAAGAAGATTTATTTAGTTGTACAATATATTGTAAATTGGAATGTTGCCATACTAATGCTCTATATATCTTCCATGGAATACTTTTGCTTCAAGATGACATTTTTCTTCTATACTTCTCGTCACACACTATACTGATTAACACAACAAATAAACAATACGTACTAATATGATTCTGAGCTTGACAGATATTACATGATAATGGCTAAATATAGAATTCAGTAACAAATTTTGAAAACGACGTATAATCAATGCTACACCATTGATTATACGTCGTTTTCAAAATTTGTTATCGATTTAGCTTTTAGTTGAAATACACGTTAATGAAAACAAAACAAAAAATACATGATAATGATAAACGACGAATAAAAGTTTAAACGATAGTTAACCCTCGAGCAGTCGCGTCTTCGACTATCTGCAAGTCCTGCAGCGGCACTACGTCCATGCTGTGTATCACAAGCGTGTATTTTTCATGGTGAGTGTACTCAGTACACGACGCGACCGCTCCCGGGTTAAGGTTGTTTTCGTCTGCACTGCAAATAAATCTGTTGAAAGACATAGTTAGCAAGAAATTGAATGCCCTTGCTTAAAAAACCTCTCTGCGGCAGATTTTTGAAAGGACCTAAAGGATGCTAAGGATCTACGAAGATATAAATTGAGGATGGTACACCACCGCTCACCAGCTGTAATATTTGCGGTTTCTTGTGCAATTTCGATTGTTTTCGTTAAATCAAGCTGTAGCGAGCTACAAATTGCTCATCATCATGCTCATTATTCTTCTCTAAATTTGTGATTCGAGCAAAATAATAAAACCGAAAACAATTTTAACCAACCAAATTTAATCATCCTTAGTCACGTTTCGATCATACAATGACATCAAACAGTTTTCTCGGAACGGACGTAACACTTACCATGAGCGAATTCAGACGTTCCATCCAGTAGTCGGGATTGGTGGTCGACTGTGGCAAACAATTCGGTGCCATAACTGTAATTTATATTGAAAACGTAATTAGTGGAAATTTTGGAACAAATGGTTCCCTATTTGGTACTTACTTTTCTTATCACTTTCTTTGACGCTATTTTTCTTTGCATCCAGTTCGGCCAAACCGTCGATGATGTACTTTTGGAAGCTGACGCTAGCCCCTTTGAGAAACGGGAGGATGTCTACATCTGGATTTTTGGACTGTTTTTGGAGATGAGACAAGATTAATCGAAGATGTTGCAGCTCTGCAAATTCGTATTTCTTACCTTGAATTCATGCAATTTTGCTAACCCTTCTTGGCTAGTGTCTGTATTCGAGATTAGCTTGAAGATGTTGGACACTTCTTCATGAGTTTCGTGCACAGGCCGGCTGCCGCTTCGGTGTTGAGTATTGTTGTTTTCGCTATTCGAATTGGCTACCGCGGAGGCGTGCTGATTGGTCGCACTTGAGGCTGTTTCCTTGTTGAGATTTTTCAGTATTCGAAGGATATAAGTGTTCAGTTCTGAGTGGCTGGGAATCCGGTTCAAGTGCTGCAGGATGGCATTGCCCTTGATTTTCGTCATGTTGTGGATGATTGTTTTCACCGTCCGTAGGGGAGTGTCCGAAGGCCGTTGCTGCCACCATACGCTCGGTAAGGCAAGCATGAACTCGTGCACTTCTAGCAAAACGGAATCGTAGTCCAAGTCCTGAAGCCGGTCAGGAATAACCTACAATATTTATAAGAGTATTGAGCAAGGACACTCATTTTATAAATGTGCTGTTGAGGTACCTTAACATTCCGCCAGATACATTTCATAAGTAGATCCGTAAATTTAGGTAGGCAACTTGTTTGACAAGATTCCTTGAGTAATCGTATCAATGCGCTAGAAGAAAACCATAGAAAACATGATTAATTAATGGTGTTACTCAATTCAACTGCGGCAGGAATCGAACCCGCGCTCCCCAGCACGATACGACTAAATGCTGACACTAGCCGTACGGCCACGAAACCACAACATGGTTATCCGACGAAACTGATAAAGCTGCTCCGTGCAACGATAGATAGATCGCAATCATGTGCTGGGGTTGCGGATGACATTTCGATGTCTTTCGTGATCATGGGTCTGGTACATTTGACAGAAAGGACACGTGGTATAAAGAGTTATGTTTATCATAATGAACGTACGGTATAAAGGACGTTTTGTATAAGAACGATTTCAGTAAATAATGGACTAACTAAAGTTAAAGCACGAGAAGTAATCTAGAGAATCATTTTTAAATTCTCTCAGTACAATTGTACATTTAACAACAAGGATGATTTTTTAGAAAGAATTGATGCCGGGAACGAAATTTCTTGTCTTGATAAAGCAGTGGGTTACCAATCGATCAAGTTACTAGCGCGATCTGACTTCCGGTTAATCAGATTTGTGCTCTAGAATATTCGAGCTGTGGCTTCGTCATATCTTCGCCTGCCGCAATATACAGGGGGTGGCCAAAATGTTTGGGATAGGCAATTTTTTTTCTTTCTCAAAAAAAGTTCAACATGCTGTATGTCGGGTTTCGGGGCGTGAATTAAAGCCAAATCGGTTTTGATAGCGATTAGTGTATTCAGGTGCTTCAAACTATAAGAAGTTAAGGTTTGGTAAGTATAAATTCTCATATTTCATATATTCTACTTACAATTCGGTAAGCTTTTGTTGCTCACACGCCCTTATGGCAATCTAACCTCAATCGATCTTCGGATCGATCAATCGATCTTCAAACGGATCTTCGACCTATGGTAAGTATTTTGTTACATTTTCAGCTTTTATATACTGTTTCCTAATCAACTTACTTTTCTCTTTACAGGATCTTGCGATAACAGGATCAGCGGACTACGGACACGGATGTCATCGACGCGGATACTGACTCTCTTGGAATCTGAAATCGGGCAATCTGCAATCTGAGTTTATCGGATAATTGGGCAAACTGAGCTAACTAACCACAGGCTTTGTACGGAAATTCACTGAACTAATATTCACTGTAGTAATTCTATTAACTAGTTTTTTTTATAATCACTGCACAAAATGCCGTCTTAAACTTCTATCTTCTCTCTGAAACGTGTGATAACTGTGAGGAGCGAATAACCGGAAATGATCATTTGACAGGTAGACCCATTCGCGTGACGGCTGTCATTCGCATTGCCGCGGCGCTTTGAAAGCATAACGCGGCGCCTCCGAAACGGTTGGCGGCAGGGTTGCCAGCTGGTCACTTTCTGCGTCGACAGTCTCCCCCGGGTGTAGTCCGGATTCTTCCGGAACTTCACGTACCTTTTGTATATCCAGCAGCGCCAACCGTGACATGGGTCTTAACAGAGTCTTGTTCCCAATTTTCACGACGGCCTGGCGATGCCTGCCATCGGGGTTCGGAATTGTGCGGACGATTCGTCCTCGTTCCCATCCGTTGCGCGTCGTTGGCTCCGCGACCATTACCAGGTCCCCTACTGTAAGTGGTCGGGATTCATCAAACCATTTCGGTTGCCGACGGATCACCGGCAGGTATTCTGTCAACCAGCGCTTCCAAAAAACGTCCAGTTGGCGCTGGATTAGCTCCCAGGATCTTCCCAGGATTTCTCGGCGGATCAGAACACTGGATTGACTGTGCACTGCAGATGCAACTCCTCTGCCGTATTGTTTTACCCCGGACGAGCTCAACAACAAAAAATGGTTGGGCGTAAGTGCCTCTGCCTCTACGGTCTCGAGTGGCAAATACGTCAGAGGCCTTGAGTTCACCATATGTTCCGCCTCCACGACCAGTGTTTGCAGCCCCTCATCGTCCAGCTTTCCTTCAGAGTACGCTTCAGCAATTGCGACTTTCACTGACTGTACCAAGCGTTCCCATGCTCCGCCCATATGCGGTGCTCCCGGTGGAATGAAGTTCCACTTCGTGTTGGTGTTGGTGAACGTTGAGGACAGTCCCTGGCTTATCTGGTGCCGCAGTACTCGTTCGGCTCCTTGAAAATTTGTGCCGTTGTCGCTGAAGAATTCGGCGGGTGATCCCCGGCGACCCACAAATCGCCGAACACAAGAAATGCACGACTCCGTAGACAGCGTATATGCGACTTCGAGATGGACGGCACGCACTGTTAGGCACGTGAACAGTGCGATCCATCGTTTAACGTTGGATCTTCCAAGTTTCACCAACAGCGGTCCGAAGTAGTCCACCCCTGTGTAGGTGAAGGCTCGTTCATGATGAGCTAGGCGCGCAGCTGGAAGGGGCGCCATCGGTGGAATCGCTGGTCTCGCTCGACGTATCTTACAGAATGGGCAGTCACGGCTTACTTTCTTCACTACCAAACGCAGTCTTGGGATGTTGTACATCTGGCGGATCTCGTTAACAACGGTTTCCGCATTGCCGTGACGATATTGCTGATGGTATCGGTAAACCAGAAGCTCCGTGACCTGGTGCTTTCTCGGAAGGATGATTGGATGACGCACGCTATAACAGATGTCTCCAGCCGCCCCGATCCGTCCGCGCTCGCGCAACAAGCCGTTCTCGTCCAGAATCGGCATTAGCCGGTAGATGGAGCTCTGCTTCCCAATGGCCTCCTGTCCGGTTTCATTCGACGCCTTGGTGGAGAGTGCAGCGATCTCGTCGGGATAGGATTCGCGTTGTACAAGCTTGAAAATCGTAATCTCTGCTGCTCGAAGTTCAGCTTGCTGTAGTTGGCCTGCATATTTTGTCTGCGTTTTGTCTGTGTTGTTTACGAATCGGAGAGCGAAAGCTGTTGCTCGTAGTAGTCGGTTCCAGGAGGAAAACCGGACGAAGTCAATCACCGGCTCGATCGAACAATGGTGCAGGATTGATGCACGTATTTCCTCTGAAGTAGCGGTCACTGGCTCTTTGGGACGAGGCCACTCAGTCTCCGGTAGACGTAAGAACTCGGGGCCCTGGAACCACTTACTGTTGGGGTTGAAGTACGGGCCACTTCCCCATTTAGTAGCTTCATCTGCTGGGTTGGATTTTGATGGCACCCATCTCCAATCGCTTGCCGTGGTGTGCTCCAGAATCTCGGCTACTCTAAAGGAAACGAACTGTCGGTAGTTCCTAGGGTCGGCCATGATCCAGGCCAAAGCTGTTCTGGAATCTGTCCAAAACACCATCTTGGAAACAGGAACTCCGTGGTTTTCCCGAACGAACTTCGACCAACGAACGCCCAAGACGCACCCTTGTAGTTCCAGCCTGGGAATCGACCATGGCTTTAGCGGAGCCACTTTCGATTTTGCGGCAATCAAACAACACTGTGGATTAGCTTCTGTATCGAGCGTGCGCAGATAGATTGCGCAAGAGTACGCCACCTCACTCGCATCGACAAACACGTGGAGTTCGCAGTTATGGTATGTCTTCTGATTCGCGAGCCGGAAGTAACATCTTGGGATGCGCACCCCGGAAATGTACTCAATCATCTGCACCCACCGCCGCCATTTCGCAAAGACGTCTGCGCTGACTTGCTCGTCCCATTCAGTGCCTTCTCTCCAGATGTCCTGGATCAGGACTTTGCCATGGATGAGGAACGGTGAGAGCAACCCTAATGGATCAAACAGCGTCATCACGCACCGTAGTACCTGCCTCTTTGTCGGTCGCGTGGACGTTTTAATCAGCGCCTGGACTTCCTCACTCATCTGGGTGGAAAAACTCAGCTCATCCGTGGAAGGACACCATAGCATTCCGAGCACTCTTTCCGTCGCCACGCCGTCGACGAGTTTCAGCTGCTTTTCCTCTGCCAGTGGAACTTCACCCAGCCGTTCTAGCACTGTGCAGCTATTGGACCGCCAATTGTGCAGCTTAAAACCTCCGTTACCGTGTACGTGTCGTACATCGCGTGCCACCTTTGCTGCTTCTTCTTCCGTGCCGAAACTAGCCAGGTAATCGTCCACGTAGTGGTCGTCGATAATCGCTTTCACCGCTTCCGGATACAGCTCTAGGTGTTGTTCGGCGTTCCGATTTTTAACGAACTGGGCCGACGCCGGCGAGCATGTGCTACCAAATGTGGCAACGTCCATCAGGTATACCGTCGGCTTTTCAGATGGGTTATTGCGCCACAAGAAACGCTGGGAATTCTTGTCGGCTTCTCGGATTTGTATCTGGTGGAACATTTCCTGTATATCCGAGCTGACCGCCACCTGGTACAATCGGAAACGAAAGAGAATCGCAGGAAGGGAAGAAAGTTGATCCGGGCCTTTGAGGAGTGCACTGTTGAGCGATACGCCGTCCACCTTGGCCGCAGCGTCCCAGATGACGCGGACTTTCCCCGGTTTCTTGGGGTTACTGACCGCTCCGACCGGGAGGTGCCACACTCTCCTTGGATCCGCTGCTTCCATTTCTGCTGCTGTAGCCTTGTGTGCATATCCTTTCGCTTCGTACTCCTGTATTTGCCGGTGTAGATTCTCCTTCAGACCCGGGTCACGCTCCATCCTGCGTTCAAGGCATTCCAACCGACGCACTGCCATGGAATAACTGTTCGGGAACTCTACATGGTCTTCCTTCCAAATAAGTCCCGTTTCGAAGCGATTCCCAACCCGGTGAGTTGTCGCTTCCATTATGGTTAGCGCCCGTTCATCTTCCTTCTTCATCGAGGTTGCTGTCGGACCCGCTCCAGCTCCTTCGATAGCAAAGAAGTCTTTCACCGCCTCGTGAAGTGTTTCGTCACAAGAGCACTCACATATATGGAAGCTGTGAGATTCAAGGCTACTGCTCCCCCGGGGACCGTATACGCACCAGCCAAGTCTGGTTTTTACCGCCACCGGTGCTGGCCCATCCCCTTCTCGCACCTTCAGAGGCAGTGCCAGCCGCAAGTTGTCTACACCAATGAGGATCTTGGGCACTACATCGCGGTAGCTGGAGAGCGGAATACCTTGCAGATGTTTGTGCTTCTTAACCGCATTTTCAACCTCGAAGGTTTGGCGTGGTAGTCCGAGGCTATTGACGGTTCTCGCGTTCAGAAGTTTGTGCCGTTTGTCTTGTCCAATTCCGGCGATTTCGATGGTAATTTGCTGTGACTCCTTTTCCACGCGTGATGTATTCCCTGTCCACCGTAGGCAAAGCGGTAGTTGAGTGCCTTTCACCCCAAGCGAAGCAACCAAATCACTCTCTATCAGTGTCAGGTCGGACCCTTCGTCAAGAAATGCGAAGGTGTTGATCGAGCCTTTAGTTCCATGCAGGGTTACTGGAATGATTCGGAAGAGGGTCGGAGAAGTTAAGCGGCGATGGGTGTGATTTTCCGCCACCTGCATCGTGTGTTCCGATGATTTTGGAGGGCCTCTAGGGGAGTGAAGGAGCGGATGGTGTCGAAACTGGCAGCCTTCGATATCACACGTTTTTCGACCTCGACACGCACGCCGTCCGTGGCTGAACAAACAGTTCTGACACAAGCCCAACGATCGAACTCGTCTCCAGCGGTCGTCAACGTTTAACTGCTTGAAAGCACTGCAATCGCGAACTCGGTGTCCGCATTTGTTGCAGTGAGCGCAATCGAACTGTTTCGGTGTCTCCTTCGGCTCACGCGTTGAATCTCCTGATCTGCTGGATGACTCCGTCGCGTGGGAGTTGATGAATCCCTTTTGCCTCGGACGGTCTCGAGTGCCGCTCCGTCTCGTGTCCGGCTCAAAGGTGACTACGCTAGTTGCGTCTCTCACCACCGATGACATATAGTCCCCGAAGGTTTTCAAATCTGCGTGAGGAAATCCTCGCTTATATCCGGCCCACATCATCCGTTGATCAGCGGGAAGCTTCGCCACGAGCTCCTGCAAAAGCGACGGATTCGATAGATGAGCGCGTTCGTTCGCCGCTTCAATATGGTCGCACAAAGCCTGCACCGCCATCCCGAAATCGATCAGCCCTTCGAGCCGATCGGGCCTTGGGGCAGGAATGTCCCGCACCTTCCGTAGCAGGGCGTTGATCAGCAATTCCGGTCGCCCAAACCTCATGCGAAGTGTCTCGATCACTTGAGGTACCGCTGCTGGTAACACCAACCGACTGCGCACTGTTTCGAGCGCAGATCCAGTCAAGCACCGTTGTAGACGAAGCATGTTTTCTCCATCCGAAAAGCCACAAGCTTCCGTCGTGTAGCGGTAGTTCGAGATGAAGATTGGCCATTCAGCTGGGTCTCCGCTGAATCGAGGAAGATCCTTAGCCAGGGACTGTCTTGCTGCAAGCTGCTGTTGTGTGGGGCGGAATGGGTCTGGTTGGGAAATCACTTGGTTTGGTTCGGAGCTATCTGACTGACGAGGGGGCGGAGTGGATTCAACCACGCGCGAGGGGCAATTACGCGTTTGTATACCGGTTGAATTGCGTTCGGGTTGTCTGTAGGGCAAAGTCGCATAGCCCGAGTGCGCGAGTGTATCTCGCAGCTGCTCATGGGAATGTGTAGGAGGCAGACAACTTTCTCCCGGGCGCGCGTCAACACGCTGCTGCTCTCGGGTTGTTGGAAAATGGGTCGTGGGGCAATCGCCAGAGGCGAATAGGGTAGTATTTTCAAACA